>NW_027508203.1:0-373863 GCF_051348905.1 Ranitomeya variabilis
GTGTAGAGTGTAGGGTGTAGCGTGTAGGGTGTAGAGTGTAGGGTGTAGCGTGTAGGGTGTAGTGTAGCGTGTAGCGTGTAGGGTGTAGGCTGTAGGGTGTAGCGTGTAGGGTGTAGAGTGTAGGGTGTAGCGTGTAGGGTGTAGTGTAGCGTGTAGCGTGTAGGGTGTAGGCTGTAGGGTGTAGCGTGTAGGGTGTAGCATGTAGCGTGTAGGGTGTAGGGTGTATAGTGTAGAGTGTAGCGTGTAGTGTGAAGCATGCAGGGTGTCGGGTATAGCGTGTAGGGTGTAGGGTGTAGAGTGTAGGGTGTAGCGTGTATGGTGTAAGGTGTAGGGTGTAGCATGTAGAGTGTAGGGTGTAGGGTGTAGCGTGTAGAGTGTAGGGTATAGAGTGTAGCGTGTAGAGAGTAGGGTGTAGAGTGTAGAGTGTAGCGTGTAGGGTGTAGAGTGTAGCGTGTAGAGTGTATTGTGTAGAATGTAGAGTGTAGCATGTAGCGTGTAGAGTGTAGGGTGTAGAGTGTAGCGTGTGGGGTGTAGAGTGTAGCGTGTAGAGTGTAGCGTGTAGGGTGTAGCGTGTCGGGTGTAGGGTGTAGCGTGTAGTTTGTAGGGTGTAGGGTGTAGGGTGTTGCGTGTAGGGTGTAGAGTGTAGCGTGTAGCGTGTAGAGTGTAGCGTGTAGGGTGTAGCGTGTAGTGTGTAGGGTGTAGGTTGTAGAGTGTAGGGTGTAGCATGTAGGGTGTAGGGTGTAGGGTGTAGCATGTAGGGTGTAGAGTGTAGCGTGTAGGGTGTACGGTGTAGAGTGTAGGGTATAAGCTGTAGCGTTTAGCGTGTAGGGTGTAGCGTGTAGCGTGTAGGGTGTAGAGTGTAGCGTGTAGGGTGTAGAGTATAGCATGTAGAGAGTGGGGTGTAGGGTGTAGGGTGTAGAGTGTAACGTGTAGCGTGTAGGGTGTAGCGTGTAGCGTGTAGCGTGTAGGGTTAAGTTACACGCTACACACTAAACACAAAAAGAAAAGGATATGCAAACCAATGGGATCCACGTTAAATAGTCAATTTTATTGTACAAAAATAGTAATCCACAAACAGAACCAGGCAAAACATACATTTAAAAACATTTAAAACACTAGTATGGCTGAATAGGCCATAAGTAATTTTACCCGAGGGAATGAAGGAAGCTAATACTTTACAGCATATGTGAGACAGGAGAAATAACCAGAGAGAAAAAATTGCTAGGTATGCGGGTACACCAATCTTAGTCAAATCTACATATAAGAAGCCTATTGTTTACTGCCAACTGTGACCCCCTGAGTACTATGACAGGAAACATATACTCCAGCCTAGTATCTGGAAGAAATACATCATGGATCCTATTTTGTTCAACACAGCATGCGTGCGCACAGTTGGTAAGCAAATGAAAGCAGACCCCTATAGAAAGGTAATCAGGGAAATAGGTATGCTGCAGTACTACAAAATCCTAGTTATTTGGATAAATGTATGCATACAGACGCCTTGTGGAAATACAAAGAATCAGGATCCATTGTCCTAAGGCTTGGAAAAATGCCAGGCCATGCATGAAGTAAATAGGTGTAATTCCATAGCAGTTGTAAAGATAAGTTACCCAAGTCCTGTCCCTCGGGAAAAAAACAAAGGAACCCCACGCGTATCGACGCTACTCAAGCGTCTTCATCAGAGGAAAAATTGACACCCTACACGCTACACGCTACACTCTACACCCTACACAATACACGCTACTTGCTACACCCTACATGCTACACTCTACACGCTACACGCTACACGCTACACGCTACACCCTACACGGTACACGCTACTTGCTACACCCTACATGCTACACTCTACACGCTACACGCTACACGCTACACCCTACACCCTACACCCTACACGCTACACGCTACACCCTACACCCTACACCCTACACGCTACAATCTACACGCTACACGCTACACACTATACGCTACACGCTAGACGCTACACTCTATACGCTACACGCTACACCCTACACGCTACATCCTACACTCTACACCCTACACCCTACACGCTACACGCTACACGCTACACGCTACACCCTACACGCTACACCCTACACTCTACACCCTACACCCTACACGCTACACGCTACACGATACACCCTACACGCTGCACCCTACACTCTACACCCTACACGCTACACCCTACACGCTACACGCTACACTCTACACGCTAAACGCTACAGCTTATACCCTACACTCTACACCGTACACCCTACATGCTACACTCTACACCCTACACGCTACACCCTACACCCTACACCCTACATGCTACACCCTACACTCTACACCCTACACGCTACACCCTATGCCCTGCACGCCACACACTAAACTCTACGCGCTACACCCTACACCCTACACTGTACACCCTACACCCTACACGCTACACGCTACACTCTACACGCTACACCCTACACTCTACACCCTACACCCTACACGCTATACGCTACACTCTACACCCTGCACGCTACACGCTACACCCTACACGCTACTCTACACCCTACACGCTACACCCTACACTCTACACCCTACAGCCTACACACTACACGCTACTCGCTACACTCTACACCCTACACGCTACACTCTACACTCTACTCCCTACTCTCTACACGCTACACTCTATACCCTACACTCTACACGCTACGCGCTACACGCTACACACTACACACTACACGCTACACTTTACACTCTACACGCTACACACTACACGCTACACGCTACACTCTACACCCTACACCCTACTCTACATGCTACACGCTACACGGTACATGATACACGCTACACCCTACACGCTACACGCTACACCCTACACGCTACACGCTACACTCCACACCCTACACGCTACACCCTACACCCTACTCCCTACACTCTACACGCTACACGCTACACCCTACACCCTACACTGTACACCCTACACCCTACTCTACATGCTACACGCTACACGGTACATGATACACGCTACACCCTACACGCTACACGCTACACCCTACACGCTACACGCTACACTCCACACCCTACACGCTACACCCTACACCCTACTCCCTACACTCTACACCCTGCACGCTACACCCTACACCCTACACCCTACATGCTACACCCTACACTCTACACCCTACACCCTACATGCTACACTCTACACCCTACACCCTACTCTACATGCTACACGCTACACGGTACATGATACACGCTACACCCTACACCCTACTCCCTACACTCTACACGCTACACGCTACACCCTACACCCTACACTGTACACCCTACACCCTGCACGCTACACTCTACACTCTGCTCCCTACTCTCTACACGCTACACTCTATACCATACACTCTACACGCTACGCGCTACACGCTACACACTACACGCTACACCCTACACGCTACACTTTACACTCTACACGCTACACTCTACACTCTACACACTACACTCTACACCCTACACCCTACACCCTACTCTACATGCTACACGCTACACGCTACATGCTACACCCTACACGCTACACCCTACACCCTACACGCTACACGCTACACGCTACACTCTACACCCTACACTCTACACCCTACACGCTACACGCTACACGCTACACTCTACACGCTAAACGCTACAGCTTATTCCCTACACTCTACACCGTACACCCTACACGCTACACTCTACACCCTACACGCTACACCCTACACCCTACACCCTACATGCTACACCCTACACTCTACACCCTACACCCTACACGCTACACCCTACGCCCTGCACGCCACACACTACACTCTACACGCTACACCCTACACACTACACTCTACACGCTACACGCTACACGCTACACGCTACACTCTACACCCTACACGCTACACTCTACACCCTACACACTACACTCTATACGCTACACGGTACACGCTACACGCTACGCCCTACACCCTACACGCTACATGTTACACTCTACACCCTACACGCTACACTCTACACCCTACACGCTACACCCTACACCCTACACGCTACACACTACACGCTACACTCTACACCCTACACGCTGCACTCTATACGCTACACGGTACACGCTACACGCTACACCCTACACCCTACATGCTACACTCTACACGCTACATGCTACACCCTACACTCTACACCCTACACGCTATACGCTACACTCTACACACTGCACGCTACACGCTACACGCTACACCCTACACGCTACACTCTACACCCTACACGCTACACTCTACATGCTACACGCTACACGCTACATGCTACACGCTACACCTCACACGCTACACTCTACACCCTACACCCTACCCCCTACACGCTACACTCTTCACCCTACACGCTACACCCTACACTCTACACCCTACACCCCACACACTCTACTCGCTACACTCTACACCCTACAAGCTACACGCTACACGCTACACCCTACACTCTACACCCTACACGCTACACGCTAGGGTGTAGAGTGTAATATGTAGCGTGTAGTTTGTAGCGTTTAGCTTGTAGGGTGTAGCGTGTAGGGTGTAGAGTGTAGCGTGTAGCGTGTAGGGTGTAGGGTGTAGGGTGTAGCATGTAGGGTGTAGAGTGTAGCGTGTAGCGTGTAGGGTGTAGGGTGTAGGGTGTAGCATGTAGTGTTTAGCGTGTAGCGTGTAGGGTGTAGCGTGTAGCATGTAGCGTGTAGCGTGTAGAATGTAGAGTGTAGGGTGTAGGGTGTAGCATGTAGAGTGTAGGGTGTAGCGTGTAGAGTGTAGGGTATAGAGTGTAGCGTCTAGGGTGTAGAGTGTAGCGTGTAGCGTGTAGGGTGTAGAGTGTAGCGTGTAGGGTGTAGAATATAGCGTGTAGAGAGTAGGGTGTAGGGTGTAGAGTGTAGGGTGTAGGGTGTAGAGTGTAACGTGTAGCGTGTAGGGTGTAGCATGTAGCGTGTAGGGTGTAGGGTGTAGAGTGTAGGGTGTAGCGTGTAGGGTGTAGCGTGTAGCGTGTAGGGTGTAGGGTGTAGAGTGTAGGGTGTAGCGTGTAGGGTGTAGCGTGTATCGTGTAGCGTGTAGAGTGTAGCGTCTAGCGTATAGGGTGTAGCGTGTAGATTGTAGCGTGTAGGGTGTAGGGTGTAGGGTGTAGCGTGTAGCGTGTAGGGTGTAGAGTGTAGCGTGTAGTGTGTAGGGTGTAGGGTGTAGCGTGTAGCGTGTAGGGTGTAGCGTGTAGCGTGTAGGGTGCAGGTGTAGAGTGTAACATGTAGCGTGTAGGGTGTAGCGTGTAGCGTGTATGGTGTAGCGTGTAGCGTGTAGTGTGTAGCGTGTAGGGTGTAGGGTGTAGAGTGTAGCGTGTAGGGTGTAGGGTGTAGAGTGCAGAGTGTAGGGTGTAGAGTGTAGCGTGTAGAGTGTAGGGTGTAGAGTGTAGGGTGTAGAGTGTAACGTGTAGTGTGTAGGGTGTAGCGTGTAGCGTGTAGGGTGTAGCGTGTAGCGTGTAGGGAGCAGGGTGTAGAGTGTAGCGTGTAGGGTGTAGAGTGTAACGTGTAGCGTGTAGGGTGTAGTGTGGAGGGTGTAGGGTGTAGAGTGTAACGTGTAGCGTGTAGGGTGTAGCGTGTAGCGTGTAGGGTGTAGGGTGTAGAGTGTAGGGTGTAGCGTGTATGGTGTAGAGTGTAGCGTGTAGCGTGCAGAGTATAGCGTGTAGGGTGTAGCGTGTAGCGTGCAGAGTGTAGCGTGTAGGGTATAGAGTGTAGCGTGTTGCGTGTAGGGTGTAGAGTGTAGCGTGTAGCGTGTAGAGTGTAGAGTGTAGCGTGTAGCGTGTAGCGTGTAGAGTGTAGGGTGTAGAGTATAGCGTGTAGCGTGTAGGGTGTAGGGTGTAGAGTGTAGAGTGTAGCATGTAGCGTGAAGCGTGTAGAGTGTAGCGTGTAGCGTGTAGAGTGTAGGGTGTAGCGTGTAGCGTGTAGCGTGTAGAGTGTAGGGTGTAGAGTGTAGCGTGTAGCGTGTAGAGTGTAGAGTGTAGCGTGTAGGGTGTAGAGTGTAGCGTGTAGCGTTTAGGGTGTAGGGTGTAGAGTGTAGCGTGTAGCGTGTAGAGTGTACGGTGTAGAGTGTAGGGTGTAGCGTGTAGGGTGTAGAGTGTAGCGTGTAGCGTGTAGCGTGTAGGGTTAAGCTACACACTACACACTAAACACAAAAAGAAAAGGATATGCAAACCAATGGGATCCACGTTAAATAGTCAATTTTATTGTACAAAAATAGTAATCCACAAACAGAACCAGGCAAAACATACATTTAAAAACATTTAAAACACTAGTATGGCTGAATAGGCCATAAGTAATTTTACCCGAGGGAATGAAGGAAGCTAATACTTTACAGCATATGTGAGACAGGAGAAATAACCAGAGAGAAAAAATTGCTAGGTATGCGGGTACACCAATCTTAGTCAAATCTACATATAAGAAGCCTATTGTTTACTGCCAACTGTGACCCCCTGAGTACTATGACAGGAAACATATACTCCAGCCTAGTATCTGGAAGAAATACATCATGGATCCTATTTTGTTCAACACAGCATGCGTGCGCACAGTTGGTAAGCAAATGAAAGCAGACCCCTATAGAAAGGTAATCAGGGAAATAGGTATGCTGCAGTACTACAAAATCCTAGTTATTTGGATAAATGTATGCATACAGACGCCTTGTGGAAATACAAAGAATCAGGATCCATTGTCCTAAGGCTTGGAAAAATGCCAGGCCATGCATGAAGTAAATAGGTGTAATTCCATAGCAGTTGTAAAGATAAGTTACCCAAGTCCTGTCCCTCGGGAAAAAAACAAAGGAAGCCCTGAACCCCACGCGTATCGACGCTACTCAAGCGTCTTCATCAGAGGAAAAATTGACACCCTACACGCTACACGCTACACTCTACACCCTACACAATACACGCTACTTGCTACACCCTACATGCTACACTCTACACGCTACACGCTACACGCTACACCCTACACGGTACACGCTACTTGCTACACCCTACATGCTACACTCTACACGCTACACGCTACACGCTACACCCTACACCCTACACGCTACACGCTACACCCTACACCCTACACCCTACACGCTACAATCTACACGCTACACGCTACACACTATACGCTACACGCTAGACGCTACACTCTACACGCTACACGCTACACCCTACACGCTACATCCTACACTCTACACCCTACACCCTACACGCTACACGCTACACGCTACACGCTACACCCTACACGCTACACCCTACACTCTACACCCTACACCCTACACGCTACACGCTACACGATACACCCTACACGCTGCACCCTACACTCTACACCCTACACGCTACACCCTACACGCTACACGCTACACTCTACACGCTAAACGCTACAGCTTATACCCTACACTCTACACCGTACACCCTACATGCTACACTCTACACCCTACACGCTACACCCTACACCCTACACCCTACATGCTACACCCTACACTCTACACCCTACACGCTACACCCTATGCCCTGCACGCCACACACTAAACTCTACGCGCTACACCCTACACCCTACACTGTACACCCTACACCCTACACGCTACACGCTACACTCTACACGCTACACCCTACACTCTACACCCTACAACCTACACGCTATACGCTACACTCTACACCCTGCACGCTACACGCTACACCCTACACGCTACTCTACACCCTACACGCTACACCCTACACTCTACACCCTACAGCCTACACACTACACGCTACTCGCTACACTCTAGGGTGTAGGGTGTCGGGTATAGCGTGTAGGGTGTAGAGTGTAGGGTGTAGCGTGTATGGTGTAGAGTGTAGCGTGTAGCGTGCAGAGTATAGCGTGTAGGGTGTAGCGTGTAGCGTGCAGAGTGAGCGTGTAGGGTATAGAGTGTAGCGTGTTGCGTGTAGGGTGTAGAGTGTAGCGTGTAGCGTGTAAAGTGTAGAGTGTAGCGTGTAGCGTGTAGAGTGTAGGGTGTAGAGTATAGCGTGTAGCGTGTAGGGTGTAGGGTGTAGAGTGTAGAGTGTAGCATGTAGCGTGTAGAGTGTAGCGTGTAGAGTGTACGGTGTAGAGTGTAGGGTGTAGCATGTAGGGTGTAGCGTGTAGCGTGTAGGGTGTAGAGTGTAGCGTGTAGCGTGTAGCGTGTAGCGTGTAGCGTGTAGGGTGTAGAGTGTAGCGTGTAGCGTTTAGGGTGTAGGGTGTAGAGTGTAGCGTGTAGCGTGTAGAGTGTACGGTGTAGAGTGTAGGGTGTAGCGTGTAGGGTGTAGAGTGTAGCGTGTAGCGTGTAGGGTTAAGCTACACACTACACACTAAACACAAAAAGAAAAGGATATGCAAACCAATGGGATCCACGTTAAATAGTCAATTTTATTGTACAAAAATAGTAATCCACAAACAGAACCAGGCAAAACATACATTAAAAACATTTAAAACACTAGTATGGCTGAATAGGCCATAAGTAATTTTACCCGAGGGAATGAAGGAAGCTAATACTTTACAGCATATGTGAGACAGGAGAAATAACCAGAGAGAAAAAATTGCTAGGTATGCGGGTACACCAATCTTAGTCAAATCTACATATAAGAAGCCTATTGTTTACTGCCAACTGTGACCCCCTGAGTACTATGACAGGAAACATATACTCCAGCCTAGTATCTGGAAGAAATACATCATGGATCCTATTTTGTTCAACACAGCATGCGTGCGCACAGTTGGTAAGCAAATGAAAGCAGACCCCTATAGAAAGGTAATCAGGGAAATAGGTATGCTGCAGTACTACAAAATCCTAGTTATTTGGATAAATGTATGCATACAGACGCCTTGTGGAAATACAAAGAATCAGGATCCATTGTCCTAAGGCTTGGAAAAATGCCAGGCCATGCATGAAGTAAATAGGTGTAATTCCATAGCAGTTGTAAAGATAAGTTACCCAAGTCCTGTCCCTCGGGAAAAAAACAAAGGAAGCCCTGAACCCCACGCGTATCGACGCTACTCAAGCGTCTTCATCAGAGGAAAAATTGACACCCTACACGCTACACGCTACACTCTACACCCTACACAATACACGCTACTTGCTACACCCTACATGCTACACTCTACACGCTACACGCTACACGCTACACCCTACACGGTACACGCTACTTGCTACACCCTACATGCTACACTCTACACGCTACACGCTACACCCTACACCCTACACCCTACACGCTACACGCCACACCCTACACCCTACACCCTACACGCTACAATCTACACGCTACACGCTACACACTATACGCTACACGCTAGACGCTACACTCTACACGCTACACGATACACGCTACACCCTACACGCTACATCCTACACTCTACACCCTACGCCCTACACCCTACACGCTACATGTTACACTCTACACCCTACACGCTACACTCTACACCCTACACGCTACACCCTACACCCTACACGCTACACACTACACGCTACACTCTACACCCTACACACTGCACTCTATACGCTACACGGTACACGCTACACGCTACACCCTACACCCTACATGCTACACTCTACACGCTACATGCTACACCCTACACTCTACACCCTACACGCTATACGCTACACTCTACACACTGCACGCTACACGCTACACGCTACACCCTACACGCTACACTCTACACCCTACACGCTACACTCTACATGCTACACGCTACATGCTACACGCTACACCTCACACTCTACACTCTACACCCTACACCCTACCCCCTACACGCTACACTCTTCACCCTACACGCTACACCCTACACTCTACACCCTACACCCTACACGCTACTTGCTACACTCTACACCCTACAAGCTACACGCTACACGCTACACCCTACACTCTACACCCTACACGCTACACGCTAGGGTGTAGAGTGTAATATGTAGCGTGTAGTTTGTAGCGTTTAGCTTGTAGGGTGTAGCGTGTAGGGTGTAGAGTGTAGCGTGTAGCGTGTAGGGTGTAGGGTGTAGGGTGTAGCGTGTAGGGTGTAGAGTGTAGCGTGTAGCGTGTAGGGTGTAGGGTGTAGGGTGTAGCATGTAGTGTTTAGCGTGTAGCGTGTAGGGTGTAGCGTGTAGCATGTAGCGTGTAGCGTGTAGCATGTAGAGTGTAGGGTGTAGGGTGTAGCATGTAGAGTGTAGGGTGTAGCGTGTAGAGTGTAGGGTATAGAGTGTAGCGTCTAGGGTGTAGAGTGTAGCGTGTAGCGTGTAGGGTGTAGAGTGTAGCGTGTAGGGTGTAGAATATAGCGTGTAGAGAGTAGGGTGTAGGGTGTAGAGTGTAGGGTGTAGGGTGTAGAGTGTAACGTGTAGCGTGTAGGGTGTAGCATGTAGCGTGTAGGGTGTAGGGTGTAGAGTGTAGGGTGTAGCGTGTAGGGTGTAGCGTGTAGCGTGTAGGGTGTAGGGTGTAGAGTGTAGGGTGTAGCGTGTAGGGTGTAGCGTGTATCGTGTAGCGTGTAGAGTGTAGCGTCTAGCGTATAGGGTGTAGCGTGTAGATTGTAGCGTGTAGGGTGTAGGGTGTAGGGTGTAGCGTGTAGCGTGTAGGGTGTAGAGTGTAGCGTGTAGTGTGTAGGGTGTAGGGTGTAGCGTGTAGCGTGTAGGGTGTAGCGTGTAGTGTGTAGGGTGCAGGGTGTAGAGTGTAACATGTAGCGTGTAGGGTGTAGCGTGTAGCGTGTATGGTGTAGCGTGTAGCGTGTAGTGTGTAGCGTGTAGGGTGTAGGGTGTAGAGTGTAGCGTGTAGGGTGTAGGGTGTAGAGTGCAGAGTGTAGGGTGTAGAGTGTAGCGTGTAGAGTGTAGGGTGTAGAGTGTAGGGTGTAGAGTGTAACGTGTAGTGTGTAGGGTGTAGCGTGTAGCGTGTAGGGTGTAGCGTGTAGCGTGTAGGGAGCAGGGTGTAGAGTGTAGCGTGTAGGGTGTAGAGTGTAACGTGTAGCGTGTAGGGTGTAGTGTGGAGGGTGTAGGGTGTAGAGTGTAACGTGTAGCGTGTAGGGTGTAGCGTGTAGCGTGTAGGGTGTAGGGTGTAGAGTGTAGCGTGTTGCATGTAGGGTGTAGAGTGTAGCGTGTAGAGTGTAGCGTGTAGCGTGTAGCGTGTAGAGTGTAGCGTGTAGGGTGTAGAGTATAGTGTGTAGCGTGTAGGGTGTATGGTGTAGAGTGTAGAGTGTAGCATGTAGCGTGTAGCGTGTAGAGTGTAGCGTGTAGGGTGTAGAGTGTAGCGTGTTGCATGTAGGGTGTACAGTGTAGCGTGTAGCGTGTAGAGTGTAGGGTGTAGAGTGTAGCGTGTAGCGTGTAGAGTGTAGGGTGTAGAGTGTAGCGTGTAGCGTGTAGTGTACGGTGTAGAGTGTAGGGTGTAGCGTGTAGGGTGTAGAGTGTAGCGTGTAGCGTGTAGGGTGTAGGGTGTAGATTGTAGCGTGTAGGGTGCAGGGTGTAGAGTGTAGCGTGTAGGGTGTAGAGTGTAACGTGTAGCGTGTAGGGTGTAGCGTGTAGCGTGTAGGGTGTAGGGTGTAGAGTGTAACGTGTAGCGTGTAGGGTGTAGCGTGTAGCGTGTAGGGTGTAGCGTGTAGCGTGTAGTGTGTAGCGTGTAGACTGTAGGGTGTAGAGTGTAGCGTGTAGGGTGTAGCATGTAGCGTGTAGGGTGTAGGGTGTAGCGTGTAGGGTGTAGGGTGTAGAGTGTAGGGTGTAGCGTGTATGGGTGTAGAGTGTAGCGTGTAGCGTGCAGAGTATAGCGTGTAGGGTGTAGCGTGTAGCGTGCAGAGTGTAGCGTGTAGGGTATAGAGTGTAGCGTGTTGCGTGTAGGGTGTAGAGTGTAGCGTGTAGCGTGTAGAGTGTAGAGTGTAGCGTGTAGCGTGTAGCGTGTAGAGTGTAGGGTGTAGAGTATAGCGTGTAGCGTGTAGGGTGTAGGGTGTAGAGTGTAGAGTGTAGCATGTAGCGTGTAGCGTGTAGAGTGTAGCGTGTAGCGTGTAGAGTGTAGGGTGTAGCGTGTAGCGTGTAGAGTGTAGGGTGTAGAGTGTAGCGTGTAGCGTGTAGAGTGTAGAGTGTAGCGTGTAGGGTGTAGAGTGTAGCGTGTAGCGTTTAGGGTGTAGGGTGTAGAGTGTAGCGTGTAGCGTGTAGAGTGTACGGTGTAGAGTGTAGGGTGTAGCGTGTAGGGTGTAGAGTGTAGCGTGTAGCGTGTAGGGTTAAGCTACACACTACACACTAAACACAAAAAGAAAAGGATATGCAAACCAATGGGATCCACGTTAAATAGTCAATTTTATTGTACAAAAATAGTAATCCACAAACAGAACCAGGCAAAACATACATTTAAAATCATTTAAAACACTAGTATGGCTGAATAGGCCATAAGTAATTTTACCCGAGGGAATGAAGGAAGCTAATACTTTACAGCATATGTGAGACAGGAGAAATAACCAGAGAGAAAAAATTGCTAGGTATGCGGGTACACCAATCTTAGTCAAATCTACATATAAGAAGCCTATTGTTTACTGCCAACTGTGACCCCCTGAGTACTATGACAGGAAACATATACTCCAGCCTAGTATCTGGAAGAAATACATCATGGATCCTATTTTGTTCAACACAGCATGCGTGCGCACAGTTGGTAAGCAAATGAAAGCAGACCCCTATAGAAAGGTAATCAGGGAAATAGGTATGCTGCAGTACTACAAAATCCTAGTTATTTGGATAAATGTATGCATACAGACGCCTTGTGGAAATACAAAGAATCAGGATCCATTGTCCTAAGGCTTGGAAAAATGCCAGGCCATGCATGAAGTAAATAGGTGTAATTCCATAGCAGTTGTAAAGATAAGTTACCCAAGTCCTGTCCCTCGGGAAAAAAACAAAGGAAGCCCTGAACCCCACGCGTATCGACGCTACTCAAGCGTCTTCATCAGAGGAAAAATTGACACCCTACACGCTACACGCTACACTCTACACCCTACACAATACACGCTACTTGCTACACCCTACATGCTACACTCTACACGCTACACGCTACACGCTACACCCTACACGGTACACGCTACTTGCTACACCCTACATGCTACACCCTACACTCTACACCCTACACGCTACACCCTATGCCCTGCACGCCACACACTAAACTCTACGCGCTACACCCTACACCCTACACTGTACACCCTACACCCTACACGCTACACGCTACACTCTACACGCTACACCCTACACTCTACACCCTACAACCTACACGCTATACGCTACACTCTACACCCTGCACGCTACACGCTACACCCTACACGCTACTCTACACCCTACACGCTACACCCTACACTCTACACCCTACAGCCTACACACTACACGCTACTCGCTACACTCTACACCCTACACGCTACACTCTACACTCTACTCCCTACTCTCTACACGCTACACTCTATACCCTACACTCTACACGCTACGCGCTACACGCTACACACTACACACTACACGCTACACTTTACACTCTACACGCTACACACTACACGCTACACGCTACACTCTACACCCTACACCCTACTCTACATGCTACACGCTACACGGTACATGATACACGCTACACCCTACACGCTACACGCTACACCCTACACGCTACACGCTACACTCCACACCCTACACGCTACACCCTACACCCTACTCCCTACACTCTACACGCTACACGCTACACCCTACACCCTACACTGTACACCCTACACCCTACTCTACATGCTACACGCTACACGGTACATGATACACGCTACACCCTACACGCTACACGCTACACCCTACACGCTACACGCTACACTCCACACCCTACACGCTACACCCTACACCCTACTCCCTACACTCTACACCCTGCACGCTACACCCTACACCCTACACCCTACATGCTACACCCTACACTCTACACCCTACACCCTACATGCTACACTCTACACCCTACACCCTACTCTACATGCTACACGCTACACGGTACATGATACACGCTACACCCTACACCCTACTCCCTACACTCTACACGCTACACGCTACACCCTACACCCTACACTGTACACCCTACACCCTGCACGCTACACTCTACACTCTGCTCCCTACTCTCTACACGCTACACTCTATACCATACACTCTACACGCTACGCGCTACACGCTACACACTACACGCTACACCCTACACGCTACACTTTACACTCTACACGCTACACTCTACACTCTACACACTACACTCTACACCCTACACCCTACACCCTACTCTACATGCTACACGCTACACGCTACATGCTACACCCTACACGCTACACCCTACACCCTACACGCTACACGCTACACGCTACACTCTACACCCTACACTCTACACGCTACACGCTACACGCTACACGCTACACTCTACACGCTAAACGCTACAGCTTATTCCCTACACTCTACACCGTACACCCTACACGCTACACTCTACACCCTACACGCTACACCCTACACCCTACACCCTACATGCTACACCCTACACTCTACACCCTACACCCTACACGCTACACCCTACGCCCTGCACGCCACACACTACACTCTACACGCTACACCCTACACACTACACTCTACACGCTACACGCTACACGCTACACGCTACACTCTACACCCTACACGCTACACTCTACACCCTACACACTACACTCTATACGCTACACGGTACACGCTACACGCTACGCCCTACACCCTACACGCTACATGTTACACTCTACACCCTACACGCTACACTCTACACCCTACACGCTACACCCTACACCCTACACGCTACACTCTACACCCTACACGCTGCACTCTATACGCTACACGGTACACGCTACACGCTACACCCTACACCCTACATGCTACACTCTACACGCTACATGCTACACCCTACA
The DNA here is from genome assembly GCF_051348905.1 of Ranitomeya variabilis. Lineage (NCBI taxonomy): Eukaryota > Metazoa > Chordata > Amphibia > Anura > Dendrobatidae > Ranitomeya > Ranitomeya variabilis. The sequence goes on from NW_027508203.1 coordinate 14,882, forward strand.
CTCTACACCCTACACACTATACGCTACACTCTACACACTGCACGCTACACGCTACACGCTACACCCTACACGCTACACTCTACACCCTACACGCTACACTCTACATGCTACACGCTACACGCTACATGCTACACGCTACACCTCACACGCTACACTCTACACCCTACACCCTACCCCCTACACGCTACACTCTTCACCCTACACGCTACACCCTACACTCTACACCCTACACCCTACACGCTACTCGCTACACTCTACACCCTACAAGCTACACGCTACACGCTACACCCTACACTCTACACCCTACACGCTACACGCTAGGGTGTAGAGTGTAATATGTAGCGTGTAGTTTGTAGCGTTTAGCTTGTAGGGTGTAGCGTGTAGGGTGTAGAGTGTAGCGTGTAGCGTGTAGGGTGTAGGGTGTAGGGTGTAGCGTGTAGGGTGTAGAGTGTAGCGTGTAGCGTGTAGGGTGTAGGGTGTAGGGTGTAGCATGTAGTGTTTAGCGTGTAGCGTGTAGGGTGTAGCGTGTAGCATGTAGCGTGTAGCGTGTAGCATGTAGAGTGTAGGGTGTAGGGTGTAGCATGTAGAGTGTAGGGTGTAGCGTGTAGAGTGTAGGGTATAGAGTGTAGCGTCTAGGGTGTAGAGTGTAGCGTGTAGCGTGTAGGGTGTAGAGTGTAGCGTGTAGGGTGTAGAATATAGCGTGTAGAGAGTAGGGTGTAGGGTGTAGAGTGTAGGGTGTAGGGTGTAGAGTGTAACGTGTAGCGTGTAGGGTGTAGCATGTAGCGTGTAGGGTGTAGGGTGTAGAGTGTAGGGTGTAGCGTGTAGGGTGTAGCGTGTAGCGTGTAGGGTGTAGGGTGTAGAGTGTAGGGTGTAGCGTGTAGGGTGTAGCGTGTATCGTGTAGCGTGTAGAGTGTAGCGTCTAGCGTATAGGGTGTAGCGTGTAGATTGTAGCGTGTAGGGTGTAGGGTGTAGGGTGTAGCGTGTAGCGTGTAGGGTGTAGAGTGTAGCGTGTAGTGTGTAGGGTGTAGGGTGTAGCGTGTAGCGTGTAGGGTGTAGCGTGTAGCGTGTAGGGTGCAGGGTGTAGAGTGTAACATGTAGCGTGTAGGGTGTAGCGTGTAGCGTGTATGGTGTAGCGTGTAGCGTGTAGTGTGTAGCGTGTAGGGTGTAGGGTGTAGAGTGTAGCGTGTAGGGTGTAGGGTGTAGAGTGCAGAGTGTAGGGTGTAGAGTGTAGCGTGTAGAGTGTAGGGTGTAGAGTGTAGGGTGTAGAGTGTAACGTGTAGTGTGTAGGGTGTAGCGTGTAGCGTGTAGGGTGTAGCGTGTAGCGTGTAGGGAGCAGGGTGTAGAGTGTAGCGTGTAGGGTGTAGAGTGTAACGTGTAGCGTGTAGGGTGTAGGGTGTAGAGTGTAGCGTGTAGGGTGTAGCATGTAGCGTGTAGGGTGTAGGGGTGTATAGTGTAGAGTGTAGCGTGTAGTGTGAAGCATGCAGGGTGTCGGGTATAGCGTGTAGGGTGTAGGGTGTAGAGTGTAGGGTGTAGCGTGTATGGTGTAGAGTGTAGCGTGTAGAGTGTAGGGTGTAGCGTGTAGCGTGTAGGGTGCAGGGTGTAGAGTGTAGAGTGTAGGGTGCAGAGTGTAGCGTGTAGAGTGTAGGGTGTAGAGTGTAGCGTGTAGCGTGTAGAGTGTAGCGTGTAGCGTGTAGAGTGTAGCGTGTAGGGTGTAGAGTGTAGCGTGTAGGGTGTAGAGTGTAACGTGTAGCGTGTAGAGTGTAGCGTGTAGAGTGTAGCGTGTAGGGTGTAGGGTGTAGGGTGTAGAGTGTAGAGTGTAGAGTGTAGCGTGCAGAGTGTAGCGTGCAGGGTGTAGGGTGTAGCGTGTAGAATGCAGAGTGTAGCGTGTAGGGTGTAGAGTGTAGCGTGTTGCGTGTAGGGTGTAGAGTGTAGCGTGTAGCGTGTAGAGTGTAGCGTGTAGCGTGTAGCGTGTAGAGTGTAGGGTGTAGAGTATAGCGTGTAGCGTGTAGGGTGTAGGGTGTAGAGTGTAGAGTGTAGCGTGTAGCGTGTAGCGTGTAGAGTGTAGCGTGTAGCGTGTAGAGTGTAGGGTGTAGCGTGTAGGGTGTAGAGTGTAGGGTGTAGCGTGTAGGGTGTAGTGTAGCGTGTAGCGTGTAGGGTGTAGGCTGTAGGGTGTAGCGTGTAGGGTGTAGAGTGTAGGGTGTAGCGTGTAGGGTGTAGTGTAGCGTGTAGCGTGTAGGGTGTAGGCTGTAGGGTGTAGCGTGTAGGGTGTAGCATGTAGCGTGTAGGGTGTAGGGTGTATAGTGTAGAGTGTAGCGTGTAGTGTGAAGCATGCAGGGTGTCGGGTATAGCGTGTAGGGTGTAGGGTGTAGAGTGTAGGGTGTAGCGTGTATGGTGTAAGGTGTAGGGTGTAGCATGTAGAGTGTAGGGTGTAGGGTGTAGCGTGTAGAGTGTAGGGTATAGAGTGTAGCGTGTAGAGAGTAGGGTGTAGAGTGTAGAGTGTAGCGTGTAGGGTGTAGAGTGTAGCGTGTAGAGTGTATTGTGTAGAATGTAGAGTGTAGCATGTAGCGTGTAGAGTGTAGGGTGTAGAGTGTAGCGTGTAGGGTGTAGAGTGTAGCGTGTAGAGTGTAGCGTGTAGGGTGTAGCGTGTCGGGTGTAGGGTGTAGCGTGTAGTTTGTAGGGTGTAGGGTGTAGGGTGTTGCGTGTAGGGTGTAGAGTGTAGCGTGTAGCGTGTAGAGTGTAGCGTGTAGGGTGTAGCGTGTAGTGTGTAGGGTGTAGGTTGTAGAGTGTAGGGTGTAGCATGTAGGGTGTAGGGTGTAGGGTGTAGCATGTAGGGTGTAGAGTGTAGCGTGTAGGGTGTACGGTGTAGAGTGTAGGGTATAAGCTGTAGCGTTTAGCGTGTAGGGTGTAGCGTGTAGCGTGTAGGGTGTAGAGTGTAGCGTGTAGGGTGTAGAGTATAGCATGTAGAGAGTGGGGTGTAGGGTGTAGGGTGTAGAGTGTAACGTGTAGCGTGTAGGGTGTAGCGTGTAGCGTGTAGGGTGTAGATTGTAGCGTGTAGGGTGTAGCATGTAGCGTGTAGGGTGTAGAGTGTAGCGTGTAGCGTGTAGGGTTAAGTTACACGCTACACACTAAACACAAAAAGAAAAGGATATGCAAACCAATGGGATCCACGTTAAATAGTCAATTTTATTGTACAAAAATAGTAATCCACAAACAGAACCAGGCAAAACATACATTTAAAAACATTTAAAACACTAGTATGGCTGAATAGGCCATAAGTAATTTTACCCGAGGGAATGAAGGAAGCTAATACTTTACAGCATATGTGAGACAGGAGAAATAACCAGAGAGAAAAAATTGCTAGGTATGCGGGTACACCAATCTTAGTCAAATCTACATATAAGAAGCCTATTGTTTACTGCCAACTGTGACCCCTGAGTACTATGACAGGAAACATATACTCCAGCCTAGTATCTGGAAGAATACATCATGGATCCTATTTTGTTCAACACAGCATGCGTGCGCACAGTTGGTAAGCAAATGAAAGCAGACCCCTATAGAAAGGTAATCAGGGAAATAGGTATGCTGCAGTACTACAAAATCCTAGTTATTTGGATAAATGTATGCATACAGACGCCTTGTGGAAATACAAAGAATCAGGATCCATTGTCCTAAGGCTTGGAAAAATGCCAGGCCATGCATGAAGTAAATAGGTGTAATTCCATAGCAGTTGTAAAGATAAGTTACCCAAGTCCTGTCCCTCGGGAAAAAAACAAAGGAACCCCACGCGTATCGACGCTACTCAAGCGTCTTCATCAGAGGAAAAATTGACACCCTACACGCTACACGCTACACTCTACACCCTACACAATACACGCTACTTGCTACACCCTACATGCTACGCTACACTCTACACGCTACACGCTACACGCTACACGCTACACCCTACACGGTACACGCTACTTGCTACACCCTACATGCTACACTCTACACGCTACACGCTACACGCTACACCCTACACCCTACACCCTACACGCTACACGCTACACCCTACACCCTACACCCTACACGCTACAATCTACACGCTACACGCTACACACTATACGCTACACGCTAGACGCTACACTCTATACGCTACACGCTACACCCTACACGCTACATCCTACACTCTACACCCTACACCCTACACGCTACACGCTACACGCTACACGCTACACCCTACACGCTACACCCTACACTCTACACCCTACACCCTACACGCTACACGCTACACGATACACCCTACACGCTGCACCCTACACTCTACACCCTACACGCTACACCCTACACGCTACACGCTACACTCTACACGCTAAACGCTACAGCTTATACCCTACACTCTACACCGTACACCCTACATGCTACACTCTACACCCTACACGCTACACCCTACACCCTACACCCTACATGCTACACCCTACACTCTACACCCTACACGCTACACCCTATGCCCTGCACGCCACACACTAAACTCTACGCGCTACACCCTACACCCTACACTGTACACCCTACACCCTACACGCTACACGCTACACTCTACATGCTACACCCTACACTCTACACCCTACACCCTACACGCTATACGCTACACTCTACACCCTGCACGCTACACGCTACACCCTACACGCTACTCTACACCCTACACGCTACACCCTACACTCTACACCCTACAGCCTACACACTACACGCTACTCGCTACACTCTACACCCTACACGCTACACTCTACACTCTACTCCCTACTCTCTACACGCTACACTCTATACCCTACACTCTACACGCTACGCGCTACACGCTACACACTACACACTACACGCTACACTTTACACTCTACACGCTACACACTACACGCTACACGCTACACTCTACACCCTACACCCTACTCTACATGCTACACGCTACACGGTACATGATACACGCTACACCCTACACGCTACACGCTACACCCTACACGCTACACGCTACACTCCACACCCTACACGCTACACCCTACACCCTACTCCCTACACTCTACACGCTACACGCTACACCCTACACTGTACACCCTACACCCTACTCTACATGCTACACGCTACACGGTACATGATACACGCTACACCCTACACGCTACACGCTACACCCTACACGCTACACGCTACACTCCACACCCTACATGCTACACCCTACACCCTACTCCCTACACTCTACACCCTGCACGCTACACCCTACACCCTACACCCTACATGCTACACCCTACACTCTACACCCTACACCCTACATGCTACACTCTACACCCTACACCCTACTCTACATGCTACACGCTACACGGTACATGATACACGCTACACCCTACACCCTACTCCCTACACTCTACACGCTACACGCTACACCCTACACCCTACACTGTACACCCTACACCCTGCACGCTACACTCTACACTCTGCTCCCTACTCTCTACACGCTACACTCTATACCATACACTCTACACGCTACGCGCTACACGCTACACACTACACGCTACACCCTACACGCTACACTTTACACTCTACACGCTACACTCTACACTCTACACACTACACTCTACACCCTACACCCTACACCCTACTCTACATGCTACACGCTACACGCTACATGCTACACCCTACACGCTACACCCTACACCCTACACGCTACACGCTACACTCTACACCCTACACTCTACACGCTACACGCTACACGCTACACGCTACACTCTACACGCTAAACGCTACAGCTTATTCCCTACACTCTACACCGTACACCCTACACGCTACACTCTACACCCTACACGCTACACCCTACACCCTACACCCTACATGCTACACCCTACACTCTACACCCTACACCCTACACGCTACACCCTACGCCCTGCACGCCACACACTACACTCTACACGCTACACCCTACACACTACACTCTACACGCTACACGCTACACGCTACTCGCTACACGCTACACTCTACACCCTACACGCTACACTCTACACCCTACACACTACACTCTATACGCTACACGGTACACGCTACACGCTACGCCCTACACCCTACACGCTACATGTTACACTCTACACCCTACACGCTACACTCTACACCCTACACGCTACACCCTACACCCTACACGCTACACACTACACGCTACACCCTACACGCTACACTTTACACTCTACACGCTACACTCTACACTCTACACACTACACTCTACACCCTACACCCTACACCCTACTCTACATGCTACACGCTACACGCTACATGCTACACCCTACACGCTACACCCTACACCCTACACGCTACACGCTACACTCTACACCCTACACTCTACACGCTACACGCTACACGCTACACGCTACACGCTACACTCTACACGCTAAACGCTACAGCTTATTCCCTACACTCTACACCGTACACCCTACACGCTACACTCTACACCCTACACGCTACACCCTACACCCTACACCCTACATGCTACACCCTACACTCTACACCCTACACCCTACACGCTACACCCTACGCCCTGCACGCCACACACTACACTCTACACGCTACACCCTACACACTACACTCTACACGCTACACGCTACACGCTACACGCTACACGCTACACTCTACACCCTACACGCTACACTCTACACCCTACACACTACACTCTATACGCTACACGGTACACGCTACACGCTACGCCCTACACCCTACACGCTACATGTTACACTCTACACCCTACACGCTACACTCTACACCCTACACGCTACACCCTACACCCTACACGCTACACACTACACGCTACACTCTACACCCTACACACTGCACTCTATACGCTACACGGTACACGCTACACGCTACACCCTACACCCTACATGCTACACTCTACACGCTACATGCTACACCCTACACTCTACACCCTACACGCTATACGCTACACTCTACACACTGCACGCTACACGCTACACGCTACACCCTACACGCTACACTCTACACCCTACACGCTACACTCTACATGCTACACGCTACATGCTACACGCTACACCTCACACGCTACACTCTACACCCTACACCCTACCCCCTACACGCTACACTCTTCACCCTACACGCTACACCCTACACTCTACACCCTACACCCTACACGCTACTCGCTACACTCTACACCCTACAAGCTACACGCTACACGCTACACCCTACACTCTACACCCTACACGCTACACGCTAGGGTGTAGAGTGTAATATGTAGCGTGTAGTTTGTAGCGTTTAGCTTGTAGGGTGTAGCGTGTAGGGTGTAGAGTGTAGCGTGTAGCGTGTAGGGTGTAGGGTGTAGGGTGTAGCGTGTAGGGTGTAGAGTGTAGCGTGTAGCGTGTAGGGTGTAGGGTGTAGGGTGTAGCATGTAGTGTTTAGCGTGTAGCGTGTAGGGTGTAGCGTGTAGCATGTAGCGTGTAGCGTGTAGCATGTAGAGTGTAGGGTGTAGGGTGTAGCATGTAGAGTGTAGGGTGTAGCGTGTAGAGTGTAGGGTATAGAGTGTAGCGTCTAGGGTGTAGAGTGTAGCGTGTAGCGTGTAGGGTGTAGAGTGTAGCGTGTAGGGTGTAGAATATAGCGTGTAGAGAGTAGGGTGTAGGGTGTAGAGTGTAGGGTGTAGGGTGTAGAGTGTAACGTGTAGCGTGTAGGGTGTAGCATGTAGCGTGTAGGGTGTAGGGTGTAGAGTGTAGGGTGTAGCGTGTAGGGTGTAGCGTGTAGCGTGTAGGGTGTAGAGTGTAGGGTGTAGCGTGTAGGGTGTAGCGTGTATCGTGTAGCGTGTAGAGTGTAGCGTCTAGCGTATAGGGTGTAGCGTGTAGATTGTAGCGTGTAGGGTGTAGGGTGTAGGGTGTAGCGTGTAGCGTGTAGGGTGTAGAGTGTAGCGTGTAGTGTGTAGGGTGTAGGGTGTAGCGTGTAGCGTGTAGGGTGTAGCGTGTAGCGTGTAGGGTGCAGGGTGTAGAGTGTAACATGTAGCGTGTAGGGTGTAGCGTGTAGCGTGTATGGTGTAGCGTGTAGCGTGTAGTGTGTAGCGTGTAGGGTGTAGGGTGTAGAGTGTAGCGTGTAGGGTGCAGGGTGTAGAGTGCAGAGTGTAGGGTGTAGAGTGTAGCGTGTAGAGTGTAGGGTGTAGAGTGTAGGGTGTAGAGTGTAACGTGTAGTGTGTAGGGTGTAGCGTGTAGCGTGTAGGGTGTAGCGTGTAGCGTGTAGGGAGCAGGGTGTAGAGTGTAGGGTGTAGAGTGTAACGTGTAGCGTGTAGGGTGTAGTGTGGAGGTTGTAGGGTGTAGAGTGTAACGTGTAGCGTGTAGGGTGTAGCGTGTAGCGTGTAGGGTGTAGGGTGTAGAGTGTAGCGTGTTGCATGTAGGGTGTAGAGTGTAGCGTGTAGAGTGTAGCGTGTAGCGTGTAGCGTGTAGAGTGTAGCGTGTAGGGTGTAGAGTATAGTGTGTAGCGTGTAGGGTGTATGGTGTAGAGTGTAGAGTGTAGCATGTAGCGTGTAGCGTGTAGGGAGCAGGGTGTAGAGTGTAGCGTGTAGGGTGTAGAGTGTAACGTGTAGCGTGTAGGGTGTAGTGTGGAGGGTGTAGGGTGTAGAGTGTAACGTGTAGCGTGTAGGGTGTAGCGTGTAGCGTGTAGGGTGTAGGGTGTAGAGTGTAGGGTGTAGCGTGTATGGTGTAGAGTGTAGCGTGTAGCGTGCAGAGTATAGCGTGTAGGGTGTAGCGTGTAGCGTGCAGAGTGTAGCGTGTAGGGTATAGAGTGTAGCGTGTTGCGTGTAGGGTGTAGAGTGTAGCGTGTAGCGTGTAGAGTGTAGAGTGTAGCGTGTAGCGTGTAGCGTGTAGAGTGTAGGGTGTAGAGTATAGCGTGTAGCGTGTAGGGTGTAGGGTGTAGAGTGTAGAGTGTAGCATGTAGCGTGAAGCGTGTAGAGTGTAGCGTGTAGCGTGTAGAGTGTAGGGTGTAGCGTGTAGCGTGTAGAGTGTAGGGTGTAGAGTGTAGCGTGTAGCGTGTAGAGTGTAGAGTGTAGCGTGTAGGGTGTAGAGTGTAGCGTGTAGCGTTTAGGGTGTAGGGTGTAGAGTGTAGCGTGTAGCGTGTAGAGTGTACGGTGTAGAGTGTAGGGTGTAGCGTGTAGGGTGTAGAGTGTAGCGTGTAGCGTGTAGGGTTAAGCTACACACTACACACTAAACACAAAAAGAAAAGGATATGCAAACCAATGGGATCCACGTTAAATAGTCAATTTTATTGTACAAAAATAGTAATCCACAAACAGAACCAGGCAAAACATACATTTAAAATCATTTAAAACACTAGTATGGCTGAATAGGCCATAAGTAATTTTACCCGAGGGAATGAAGGAAGCTAATACTTTACAGCATATGTGAGACAGGAGAAATAACCAGAGAGAAAAAATTGCTAGGTATGCGGGTACACCAATCTTAGTCAAATCTACATATAAGAAGCCTATTGTTTACTGCCAACTGTGACCCCCTGAGTACTATGACAGGAAACATATACTCCAGCCTAGTATCTGGAAGAAATACATCATGGATCCTATTTTGTTCAACACAGCATGCGTGCGCACAGTTGGTAAGCAAATGAAAGCAGACCCCTATAGAAAGGTAATCAGGGAAATAGGTATGCTGCAGTACTACAAAATCCTAGTTATTTGGATAAATGTATGCATACAGACGCCTTGTGGAAATACAAAGAATCAGGATCCATTGTCCTAAGGCTTGGAAAAATGCCAGGCCATGCATGAAGTAAATAGGTGTAATTCCATAGCAGTTGTAAAGATAAGTTACCCAAGTCCTGTCCCTCGGGAAAAAAACAAAGGAAGCCCTGAACCCCACGCGTATCGACGCTACTCAAGCGTCTTCATCAGAGGAAAAATTGACACCCTACACGCTACACGCTACACTCTACACCCTACACAATACACGCTACTTGCTACACCCTACATGCTACACTCTACACGCTACACGCTACACGCTACACCCTACACGGTACACGCTACTTGCTACACCCTACATGCTACACTCTACACGCTACACGCTACACGCTACACCCTACACCCTACACGCTACACGCTACACCCTACACCCTACACCCTACACGCTACAATCTACACGCTACACGCTACACACTATACGCTACACGCTAGACGCTACACTCTACACGCTACACGCTACACCCTACACGCTACATCCTACACTCTACACCCTACACCCTAAACGCTACACGCTACACGCTACACGCTACACCCTACACGCTACACCCTACACTCTACACCCTACACCCTACACGCTACACGCTACACGATACACCCTACACGCTGCACCCTACACTCTACACCCTACACGCTACACCCTACACGCTACACGCTACACTCTACACGCTAAACGCTACAGCTTATACCCTACACTCTACACCGTACACCCTACATGCTACACTCTACACCCTACAAGCTACACCCTACACCCTACACCCTACATGCTACACCCTACACTCTACACCCTACACGCTACACCCTATGCCCTGCACGCCACACACTAAACTCTACGCGCTACACCCTACACCCTACACTGTACACCCTACACCCTACACGCTACACGCTACACTCTACACGCTACACCCTACACTCTACACCCTACAACCTACACGCTATACGCTACACTCTACACCCTGCACGCTACACGCTACACCCTACACGCTACTCTACACCCTACACGCTACACCCTACACTCTACACCCTACAGCCTACACACTACACGCTACTCGCTACACTCTACACCCTACACGCTACACTCTACACTCTACTCCCTACTCTCTACACGCTACACTCTATACCCTACACTCTACACGCTACGCGCTACACGCTACACACTACACACTACACGCTACACTTTACACTCTACACGCTACACACTACACGCTACACGCTACACTCTACACCCTACACCCTACTCTACATGCTACACGCTACACGGTACATGATACACGCTACACCCTACACGCTACACGCTACACCCTACACGCTACACGCTACACTCCACACCCTACACGCTACACCCTACACCCTACTCCCTACACTCTACACGCTACACGCTACACCCTACACCCTACACTGTACACCCTACACCCTACTCTACATGCTACACGCTACACGGTACATGATACACGCTACACCCTACACGCTACACGCTACACCCTACACGCTACACGCTACACCCTACACGCTACACGCTACACTCCACACCCTACACGCTACACCCTACACCCTACTCCCTACACTCTACACCCTGCACGCTACACCCTACACCCTACACCCTACATGCTACACCCTACACTCTACACCCTACACCCTACATGCTACACTCTACACCCTACACCCTACTCTACATGCTACACGCTACACGGTACATGATACACGCTACACCCTACACCCTACTCCCTACACTCTACACGCTACACGCTACACCCTACACCCTACACTGTACACCCTACACCCTGCACGCTACACTCTACACTCTGCTCCCTACTCTCTACACGCTACACTCTATACCATACACTCTACACGCTACGCGCTACACGCTACACACTACACGCTACACCCTACACGCTACACTTTACACTCTACACGCTACACTCTACACTCTACACACTACACTCTACACCCTACACCCTACACCCTACTCTACATGCTACACGCTACACGCTACATGCTACACCCTACACGCTACACCCTACACCCTACACGCTACACGCTACACGCTACACTCTACACCCTACACTCTACACGCTACACGCTACACGCTACACGCTACACTCTACACGCTAAACGCTACAGCTTATTCCCTACACTCTACACCGTACACCCTACACGCTACACTCTACACCCTACACGCTACACCCTACACCCTACACCCTACATGCTACACCCTACACTCTACACCCTACACCCTACACGCTACACCCTACGCCCTGCACGCCACACACTACACTCTACACGCTACACCCTACACACTACACTCTACACGCTACACGCTACACGCTACACGCTACACGCTACACTCTACACCCTACACGCTACACTCTACACCCTACACACTACACTCTATACGCTACACGGTACACGCTACACGCTACGCCCTACACCCTACACGCTACATGTTACACTCTACACCCTACACGCTACACTCTACACCCTACACGCTACACCCTACACCCTACACGCTACACACTACACGCTACACCCTACACGCTACACTTTACACTCTACACGCTACACTCTACACTCTACACACTACACTCTACACCCTACACCCTACACCCTACTCTACATGCTACACGCTACACGCTACATGCTACACCCTACACGCTACACCCTACACCCTACACGCTACACGCTACACTCTACTCCCTACACTCTACACGCTACACGCTACACGCTACACGCTACACTCTACACGCTAAACGCTACAGCTTATTCCCTACACTCTACACCGTACACCCTACACGCTACACTCTACACCCTACACGCTACACCCTACACCCTACACCCTACATGCTACACCCTACACTCTACACCCTACACCCTACACGCTACACCCTACGCCCTGCACGCCACACACTACACTCTACACGCTACACCCTACACACTACACTCTACACGCTACACGCTACACGCTACACGCTACACGCTACACTCTACACCCTACACGCTACACTCTACACCCTACACACTACACTCTATACGCTACACGGTACACGCTACACGCTACGCCCTACACCCTACACGCTACATGTTACACTCTACACCCTACACGCTACACTCTACACCCTACACGCTACACCCTACACCCTACACGCTACACACTACACGCTACACTCTACACCCTACACACTGCACTCTATACGCTACACGGTACACGCTACACGCTACACCCTACACCCTACATGCTACACTCTACACGCTACATGCTACACCCTACACTCTACACCCTACACGCTATACGCTACACTCTACACACTGCACGCTACACGCTACACGCTACACCCTACACGCTACACTCTACACCCTACACGCTACACTCTACATGCTACACGCTACATGCTACACGCTACACCTCACACGCTACACTCTACACCCTACACCCTACCCCCTACACGCTACACTCTTCACCCTACACGCTACACCCTACACTCTACACCCTACACCCTACACGCTACTCGCTACACTCTACACCCTACAAGCTACACGCTACACGCTACACCCTACACTCTACACCCTACACGCTACACGCTAGGGTGTAGAGTGTAATATGTAGCGTGTAGTTTGTAGCGTTTAGCTTGTAGGGTGTAGCGTGTAGGGTGTAGAGTGTAGCGTGTAGCGTGTAGGGTGTAGGGTGTAGGGTGTAGCGTGTAGGGTGTAGAGTGTAGCGTGTAGCGTGTAGGGTGTAGGGTGTAGGGTGTAGCATGTAGTGTTTAGCGTGTAGCGTGTAGGGTGTAGCGTGTAGCATGTAGCGTGTAGCGTGTAGCATGTAGAGTGTAGGGTGTAGGGTGTAGCATGTAGAGTGTAGGGTGTAGCGTGTAGAGTGTAGGGTATAGAGTGTAGCGTCTAGGGTGTAGAGTGTAGCGTGTAGCGTGTAGGGTGTAGAGTGTAGCGTGTAGGGTGTAGAATATAGCGTGTAGAGAGTAGGGTGTAGGGTGTAGAGTGTAGGGTGTAGGGTGTAGAGTGTAACGTGTAGCGTGTAGGGTGTAGCATGTAGCGTGTAGGGTGTAGGGTGTAGAGTGTAGGGTGTAGCGTGTAGGGTGTAGCGTGTAGCGTGTAGGGTGTAGGGTGTAGAGTGTAGGGTGTAGCGTGTAGGGTGTAGCGTGTATCGTGTAGCGTGTAGAGTGTAGCGTCTAGCGTATAGGGTGTAGCGTGTAGATTGTAGCGTGTAGGGTGTAGGGTGTAGGGTGTAGCGTGTAGCGTGTAGAGTGTAGCGTGTAGTGTGTAGGGTGTAGGGTGTAGCGTGTAGCGTGTAGGGTGTAGCGTGTAGCGTGTAGGGTGCAGGGTGTAGAGTGTAACATGTAGCGTGTAGGGTGTAGCGTGTAGCGTGTATGGTGTAGCGTGTAGCGTGTAGTGTGTAGCGTGTAGGGTGTAGGGTGTAGAGTGTAGCGTGTAGGGTGTAGGGTGTAGAGTGCAGAGTGTAGGGTGTAGAGTGTAGCGTGTAGAGTGTAGGGTGTAGAGTGTAGGGTGTAGAGTGTAACGTGTAGTGTGTAGGGTGTAGCGTGTAGCGTGTAGGGTGTAGCGTGTAGCGTGTAGGGAGCAGGGTGTAGAGTGTAGCGTGTAGGGTGTAGAGTGTAACGTGTAGCGTGTAGGGTGTAGTGTGGAGGGTGTAGGGTGTAGAGTGTAACGTGTAGCGTGTAGGGTGTAGCGTGTAGCGTGTAGGGTGTAGGGTGTAGAGTGTAGCGTGTTGCATGTAGGGTGTAGAGTGTAGCGTGTAGAGTGTAGCGTGTAGCGTGTAGCGTGTAGAGTGTAGCGTGTAGGGTGTAGAGTATAGTGTGTAGCGTGTAGGGTGTATGGTGTAGAGTGTAGAGTGTAGCATGTAGCGTGTAGCGTGTAGAGTGTAGGGTGTAGAGTGTAGCGTGTAGCGTGTAGAGTGTAGGGTGTAGAGTGTAGCGTGTAGCGTGTAGTGTACGGTGTAGAGTGTAGGGTGTAGCGTGTAGGGTGTAGAGTGTAGCGTGTAGCGTGTAGGGTGTAGGGTGTAGATTGTAGCGTGTAGGGTGCAGGGTGTAGAGTGTAGCGTGTAGGGTGTAGAGTGTAACGTGTAGCGTGTAGGGTGTAGCGTGTAGCGTGTAGGGTGTAGGGTGTAGAGTGTAACGTGTAGCGTGTAGGGTGTAGCGTGTAGCGTGTAGGGTGTAGCGTGTAGCGTGTAGTGTGTAGCGTGTAGAGTGTAGGGTGTAGAGTGTAGCGTGTAGGGTGTAGCATGTAGCGTGTAGGGTGTAGGGTGTAGCGTGTAGGGTGTAGGGTGTAGAGTGTAGGGTGTAGCGTGTATGGTGTAGAGTGTAGCGTGTAGCGTGCAGAGTATAGCGTGTAGGGTGTAGCGTGTAGCGTGCAGAGTGTAGCGTGTAGGGTATAGAGTGTAGCGTGTTGCGTGTAGGGTGTAGAGTGTAGCGTGTAGCGTGTAGAGTGTAGAGTGTAGCGTGTAGCGTGTAGCGTGTAGAGTGTAGGGTGTAGAGTATAGCGTGTAGCGTGTAGGGTGTAGGGTGTAGAGTGTAGAGTGTAGCATGTAGCGTGTAGCGTGTAGAGTGTAGCGTGTAGCGTGTAGAGTGTAGGGTGTAGCGTGTAGCGTGTAGCGTGTAGAGTGTAGGGTGTAGAGTGTAGCGTGTAGCGTGTAGAGTGTAGAGTGTAGCGTGTAGGGTGTAGAGTGTAGCGTGTAGCGTTTAGGGTGTAGGGTGTAGAGTGTAGCGTGTAGCGTGTAGAGTGTACGGTGTAGAGTGTAGGGTGTAGCGTGTAGGGTGTAGAGTGTAGCGTGTAGGGTTAAGCTACACACTACACACTAAACACAAAAAGAAAAGGATATGCAAACCAATGGGATCCACGTTAAATAGTCAATTTTATTGTACAAAAATAGTAATCCACAAACAGAACCAGGCAAAACATACATTTAAAATCATTTAAAACACTAGTATGGCTGAATAGGCCATAAGTAATTTTACCCGAGGGAATGAAGGAAGCTAATACTTTACAGCATATGTGAGACAGGAGAAATAACCAGAGAGAAAAAATTGCTAGGTATGCGGGTACACCATTCTTAGTCAAATCTACATATAAGAAGCCTATTGTTTACTGTCAACTGTGACCCCCTGAGTACTATGACAGGAAACATATACTCCAGCCTAGTATCTGGAAGAAATACATCATGGATCCTATTTTGTTCAACACAGCATGCGTGCGCACAGTTGGTAAGCAAATGAAAGCAGACCCCTATAGAAAGGTAATCAGGGAAATAGGTATGCTGCAGTACTACAAAATCCTAGTTATTTGGATAAATGTATGCATACAGACGCCTTGTGGAAATACAAAGAATCAGGATCCATTGTCCTAAGGCTTGGAAAAATGCCAGGCCATGCATGAAGTAAATAGGTGTAATTCCATAGCAGTTGTAAAGATAAGTTACCCAAGTCCTGTCCCTCGGGAAAAAAACAAAGGAAGCCCTGAACCCCACGCGTATCGACGCTACTCAAGCGTCTTCATCAGAGGAAAAATTGACACCCTACACGCTACACGCTACACTCTACACCCTACACAATACACGCTACTTGCTACACCCTACATGCTACACTCTACACGCTACACGCTACACGCTACACGCTACACCCTACACGGTACACGCTACTTGCTACACCCTACATGCTACACTCTACACGCTACACGCTACACGCTACACCCTACACCCTACACGCTACACGCTACACCCTACACCCTACACCCTACACGCTACAATCTACACGCTACACGCTACACACTATACGCTACACGCTAGACGCTACACTCTACACGCTACACGCTACACCCTACACGCTACATCCTACACTCTACACCCTACACCCTACACGCTACACGCTACACGCTACACCCTACACGCTACACCCTACACTCTACACCCTACACCCTACACGCTACACGCTACACGATACACCCTACACGCTGCACCCTACACTCTACACCCTACACGCTACACCCTACACGCTACACGCTACACTCTACACGCTAAACGCTACAGCTTATACCCTACACTCTACACCGTACACCCTACATGCTACACTCTACACCCTACACGCTACACCCTACACCCTACACCCTACATGCTACACCCTACACTCTACACCCTACACGCTACACCCTATGCCCTGCACGCCACACACTAAACTCTACGCGCTACACCCTACACCCTACACTGTACACCCTACACCCTACACGCTACACGCTACACTCTACACGCTACACCCTACACTCTACACCCTACAACCTACACGCTATACGCTACACTCTACACCCTGCACGCTACACGCTACACCCTACACGCTACTCTACACCCTACACGCTACACCCTACACTCTACACCCTACAGCCTACACACTACACGCTACTCGCTACACTCTACACCCTACACGCTACACTCTACACTCTACTCCCTACTCTCTACACGCTACACTCTATACCCTACACTCTACACGCTACGCGCTACACGCTACACACTACACACTACACGCTACACTTTACACTCTACACGCTACACACTACACGCTACACGCTACACTCTACACCCTACACCCTACTCTACATGCTACACGCTACACGGTACATGATACACGCTACACCCTACACGCTACACGCTACACCCTACACGCTACACGCTACACTCCACACCCTACACGCTACACCCTACACCCTACTCCCTACACTCTACACGCTACACGCTACACCCTACACCCTACACTGTACACCCTACACCCTACTCTACATGCTACACGCTACACGGTACATGATACACGCTACACCCTACACGCTACACGCTACACCCTACACGCTACACGCTACACTCCACACCCTACACGCTACACCCTACACCCTACTCCCTACACTCTACACCCTGCACGCTACACCCTACACCCTACACCCTACATGCTACACCCTACACTCTACACCCTACACCCTACATGCTACACTCTACACCCTACACCCTACTCTACATGCTACACGCTACACGGTACATGATACACGCTACACCCTACACCCTACTCCCTACACTCTACACGCTACACGCTACACCCTACACCCTACACTGTACACCCTACACCCTGCACGCTACACTCTACACTCTGCTCCCTACTCTCTACACGCTACACTCTATACCATACACTCTACACGCTACGCGCTACACGCTACACACTACACGCTACACCCTACACGCTACACTTTACACTCTACACGCTACACTCTACACTCTACACACTACACTCTACACCCTACACCCTACACCCTACTCTACATGCTACACGCTACACGCTACATGCTACACCCTACACGCTACACCCTACACCCTACACGCTACACGCTACACGCTACACTCTACACCCTACACTCTACACGCTACACGCTACACGCTACACGCTACACTCTACACGCTAAACGCTACAGCTTATTCCCTACACTCTACACCGTACACCCTACACGCTACACTCTACACCCTACACGCTACACCCTACACCCTACACCCTACATGCTACACCCTACACTCTACACCCTACACGCTACACCCTACGCCCTGCACGCCACACACTACACTCTACACGCTACACCCTACACACTACACTCTACACGCTACACGCTACACGCTACACGCTACACGCTACACTCTACACCCTACACGCTACACTCTACACCCTACACACTACACTCTATACGCTACACGGTACACGCTACACGCTACGCCCTACACCCTACACGCTACATGTTACACTCTACACCCTACACGCTACACCCTACACCCTACACGCTACACACTACACGCTACACTCTACACCCTACACACTGCACTCTATACGCTACACGGTACACGCTACACGCTACACCCTACACCCTACATGCTACACTCTACACGCTACATGCTACACCCTACACTCTACACCCTACACGCTATACGCTACACTCTACACACTGCACGCTACACGCTACACGCTACACCCTACACGCTACACTCTACACCCTACACGCTACACTCTACATGCTACACGCTACATGCTACACGCTACACCTCACACGCTACACTCTACACCCTACACCATACCCCCTACACGCTACACTCTTCACCCTACACGCTACACCCTACACTCTACACCCTACACCCTACACGCTACTCGCTACACTCTACACCCTACAAGCTACACGCTACACGCTACACCCTACACTCTACACCCTACACGCTACACGCTAGGGTGTAGAGTGTAATATGTAGCGTGTAGTTTGTAGCGTTTAGCTTGTAGGGTGTAGCGTGTAGGGTGTAGAGTGTAGCGTGTAGCGTGTAGGGTGTAGGGTGTAGGGTGTAGCGTGTAGGGTGTAGAGTGTAGCGTGTAGCGTGTAGGGTGTAGCGTGTATCGTGTAGCGTGTAGAGTGTAGCGTCTAGCGTATAGGGTGTAGCGTGTAGCGTGTAGATTGTAGCGTGTAGGGTGTAGGGTGTAGGGTGTAGCGTGTAGCGTGTAGGGTGTAGAGTGTAGCGTGTAGTGTGTAGGGTGTAGGGTGTAGAGTGCAGAGTGTAGGGTGTAGAGTGTAGCGTGTAGAGTGTAGGGTGTAGAGTGTAGGGTGTAGAGTGTAACGTGTAGTGTGTAGGGTGTAGCGTGTAGCGTGTAGGGTGTAGCGTGTAGCGTGTAGGGTGCAGGGTGTAGAGTGTAACATGTAGCGTGTAGGGTGTAGCGTGTAGCGTGTATGGTGTAGCGTGTAGCGTGTAGTGTGTAGCGTGTAGGGTGTAGGGTGTAGAGTGTAGCGTGTAGGGTGTAGGGTGTAGAGTGCAGAGTGTAGGGTGTAGAGTGTAGCGTGTAGAGTGTAGGGTGTAGAGTGTAGGGTGTAGAGTGTAACGTGTAGTGTGTAGGGTGTAGCGTGTAGCGTGTAGGGTGTAGCGTGTAGCGTGTAGGGAGCAGGGTGTAGAGTGTAGCGTGTAGGGTGTAGAGTGTAACGTGTAGCGTGTAGGGTGTAGTGTGTAGGGTGTAGGGTGTAGAGTGTAACGTGTAGCGTATAGGGTGTAGCGTGTAGCGTGTAGGGTGTAGGGTGTAGAGTGTAGCGTGTTGCATGTAGGGTGTAGAGTGTAGCGTGTAGAGTGTAGCGTGTAGCGTGTAGCGTGTAGAGTGTAGCGTGTAGGGTGTAGAGTATAGTGTGTAGCGTGTAGGGTGTATGGTGTAGAGTGTAGAGTGTAGCATGTAGCGTGTAGCGTGTAGAGTGTAGCGTGTAGGGTGTAGAGTGTAGCGTGTTGCATGTAGGGTGTACAGTGTAGCGTGTAGCGTGTAGAGTGTAGGGTGTAGAGTGTAGCGTGTAGCGTGTAGAGTGTAGGGTGTAGAGTGTAGCGTGTTGCGTGTGGAGTGTAGCGTGTAGCGTGTAGGGTGTAGAGTGTAACGTGTAGCGTGTAGGGTGTAGCGTGTAGCGTGTAGGGTGTAGGGTGTAGAGTGTAACGTGTAGCGTGTAGGGTGTAGCGTGTAGCGTGTAGGGTGTAGCGTGTAGCGTGTAGTGTGTAGCGTGTAGAGTGTAGGGTGTAGAGTAGCATGTAGGGTGTAGCATGTAGCGTGTAGGGTGTAGGGTGTAGAGTGTAGCGTTTAGGGTGAAGCATGTAGGGTGTAGGGTGTCGGGTATAGCGTGTAGGGTGTAGGGTGTAGAGTGTAGGGTGTAGCGTGTATGGTGTAGAGTGTAGCGTGTAGCGTGCAGAGTATAGCGTGTAGGGTGTAGCGTGTAGCGTGCAGAGTGTAGCGTGTAGGGTATAGAGTGTAGCGTGTTGCGTGTAGGGTGTAGAGTGTAGCGTGTAGCGTGTAGAGTGTAGAGTGTAGCGTGTAGCGTGTAGAGTGTAGGGTGTAGAGTATAGCGTGTAGCGTGTAGGGTGTAGGGTGTAGAGTGTAGAGTGTAGCATGTAGCGTGTAGCGTGTAGAGTGTAGCGTGTAGCGTGTAGAGTGTAGGGTGTAGCGTGTAGCGTGTAGCGTGTAGAGTGTAGGGTGTAGAGTGTAGCGTGTAGCGTGTAGGGTGTAGCGTGTAGCGTGTAGGGTGTAGAGTGTAGCGTGTAGCGTGTAGCATGTAGGGTGTAGGGTGTAGAGTGTAGCGTTTAGGGTATAGGGTGTAGAGTGTAGCGTGTAGCGTGTAGAGTGTTCGGTGTAGAGTGTAGGGTGTAGCGTGTAGGGTGTAGCGTGTAGCGTGTAGGGTGTATTGTGTAGAATGTAGAGTGTAGCATGTAGCGTGTAGAGTGTAGGGTGTAGAGTGTAGCGTGTAGGGTGTAGAGTGTAGCGTGTAGAGTGTTCGGTGTAGAGTGTAGGGTGTAGCGTGTAGGGTGTAGAGTGTAGCGTGTAGAGTGTATTGTGTAGAATGTAGAGTGTAGCATGTAGCGTGTAGAGTGTAGGGTGTAGAGTGTAGCGTGTAGGGTGTAGAGTGTAGCGTGTAGAGTGTAGCGTGTAGGGTGTAGCGTGTCGGGTGTAGGGTGTAGGGTGTAGCGTGTAGTTTGTAGGGTGTAGGGTGTTGCGTGTAGGGTGTAGAGTGTAGAGTGTAGCGTGTAGAGTGTAGCGTGTAGGGTGTAGCATGTAGTGTGTAGGGTGTAGGTTGTAGAGTGTAGGGTGTAGCATGTAGGGTGTAGGGTGTAGCATGTAGGGTGTAGAGTGTAGCGTGTAGGGTGTACGATGTAGAGTGTAGGGTATAAGCTGTAGCGTTTAGCGTGTAGGGTGTAGCGTGTAGCGTGTAGGGTGTAGAGTGAAGCGTGTAGGGTGTAGAGTATAGCATGTAGAGAGTAGGGTGTAGAGTGTAACGTGTAGCGTGTAGGGTGTAGCGTGTAGCGTGTAGGGTGTAGGGTGTAGAGTGTAGGGTGAAGGGTGTAGCGTGTAGCGTGTAGGGTGTAGGGTGTAGATTGTAGCGTGTAGGGTGTAGCATGTAGTGTGTAGGGTGTAGGGTGTAGAGTGTAGAGTGTAGCGTGTAGGGTGAAGCATGTAGGGTGTAGGGTGTCGGGTATAGCGTGTAGGGTGTAGGGTGTAGAGTGTAGGGTGTAGCGTGTATGGTGTAGAGTGTAGCGTGTAGCGTGCAGAGTATAGCGTGTAGGGTGTAGCGTGTAGCGTGCAGAGTGTAGCGTGTAGGGTGTAGAGTGTAGCGTGTTGCGTGTAGGGTGTAGAGTGTAGCGTGTAGCGTGTAGAGTGTAGAGTGTAGCGTGTAGCGTGTAGAGTGTAGCGGGTAGGGTGTAGAGTGTAGCGAGTAGCGTGTAGGGTGTAGGGTGTAGAGTGTAGGGTGTAGCGTGTAGGGTGTAGAGTGTAGCGTGTAGGGTGCAGGGTGTAGGGTGTAGAGTGTAGCGTGTATGGTGTAGCGTGTAGCATGTAGCGTGTAGCGTGTAGCATGTAGAGTGTAGCGTGTAGGGTGTAGAGTGTAGCGTGTAGGGTGTAGCGTGTAGCGTGTAGCGTGCAGGGTGTAGAGTGTAGCGTATAGCGTGTAGGGTGTAGAGTGTAGGGTGTAGCAGGTAGCGTGTAGAGTGTAGCGTGTAGGGTGTAGGGTGTACAGTGTAGGGTGTAGCGTGTAGCATGTAGGGTGTAGGGTGTAGCGTGTAGCGTGTACCGTGTAGCGTATAGAGTGCAGCGTGTAGGGTGTAGAGTGTAGCGTGTAGTGTGTAGCGTGTAGGGTGTAGGGTGTAGCGTGTAGGGTGTAGAGTGTAGCGTGTAGGGTGTAGAGTGTAACATGTAGCGTGTAGGGTGTAGGGCGTAGCGTGTAGCGTGTACCGTGTAGCGTGTAGAGTGTAGTGTGTAGGGTGTAGAGTGTAGCGTGTAGGGTGTAGAGTGTAGCGTGTAGCGTGTAGCATGTAGAGTGTAGCGTGTAGGGTGTAGCGTGTAGAGTGTAGTGTGTGGCGTGCAGGGCGTAGGGTGTAGCGTGTAGGGTGTAGGGTGTAGAGTGTAGGGTGTAGCATGTAGGGTGTAGGGTGTAGGGTGTAGCGTGTAGGGTGTAGAGTGTAGCGTGTAGGGTGTAGAGTGTAGGGTATAAGCTGTAGCGTTTAGCGTGTAGAGTGTAGCGTGTAGCGTGTAGCGTGTAGGGTGTAGGGTGTAGCGTGTAGGGTGTAGCATGTAGCGTGTAGAGTGTAGCGTGTAGGGTGTACGGTGTAGAGTGTAGGGTGTACGGTGTAGAGTGTAGGGTATAAGCTGTAGCGTTTAGCGTGTAGAGTGTAGCGTGTAGCGTGTAGCGTGTAGGGTGTAGAGTGTAGGGTGTAGAGTGTAGCGTGTAGTGTGTAGCGTGTAGGGTGTAGGGTGTAGCGTGTAGGGTGTAGCATGTAGCGTGTAGCGTGTAGCATGTAGAGTAGGGTGTAGCGTTTAGTGTGTAGCGTGTAGCGCGTAGCGTGTAGAGTGTAGGGTATAGAGTGTAGCGTGTAGAGAGTAGGGAGCAGAGTGTAGAGTGTAGCGTGCATGGTGTAGGGTGTACAGTGTAGGGTGTAGGGTGTAGCGTGTAGCGTGTAGAGTGTAGGGAGTAGGGTGTAGGGTGTAGCGTGTAGGGTGTAGAGTGTAGCGTGTATCATGTACCGTGTAGCGTGTAGCATGTAGAGTAGGGTGTAGGGTGTAGAGTGTAGCATGTAGGGTGTAGGGTGTAGAGTGTAGGGTGTAGCATGTAGGGTGTAGGGTGTAGGGTGTAGCGTGCAGGGTGTAGAGTGTAGCGTGTAGGGTGTACGGTGTAGAGTGTAGGGTATAAGCTGTAGCGTTTAGCGTGTAGAGTGTAGCGTGTAGCGTGTAGCGTGTAGGGTGTAGAGTGTAGGGTGTAGAGTGTAGCGTGTAGCGTGTAGCGTGTAGGGTGTAGGGTGAAGCGTGTAGGGTGTAGCATGTAGCGTGTAGCGTGTAGCATGTAGAGTAGGGTGTAGGGTGTAGGGTGTAGAGTGTAGTGTGTAGAGTGTGGAGTGTAGCGTGTAGAGTGTAAAGTGTAGCGTGTAGGGTGTAGCGTGTAGTGTGTAGCGTGTAGCGCGTAGCGTGTAGAGTGTAGGGTATAGAGTGTAGCGTGTAGAGAGTAGGGAGCAGAGTGTAGAGTGTAGCATGTAGGGTGTAGGGTGTACAGTGTAGGGTGTAGGGTGTAGCGTGTAGCGTGTAGAGTGTAGGGAGTAGGGTGTAGGGTGTAGCGTGTAGGGTGTGGAGTGTAGCGTGTAGCGTGTAGGGTGTAGCGTGTAGCGTGTAGGGTGTAGCGTGTATCATGTACCGTGTAGCGTGTAGCATGTAGAGTAGGGTGTAGGGTGTAGAGTGTAGCGTGTAGCGTGTAGTGTGTAGCGTGTAGAGTGTAAAGTGTAGCGTGTAGTGTGTAGTGTGTAGCGTGTAGCGCGTAGCGTGTAGAGTGTAGGGTATAGAGTGTAGCGTGTAGAGAGTAGGGAGTAGAGTGTAGAGTGTAGCGTGTAGGGTGTAGAGTGTAGCGAGTAGCGTGTAGTGTGTAGGGTGTAGGGTGTAGGGTGTAGCGTGTAGCGTGTAGAGTGTAGGGAGTAGGGTGTAGGGTGTAGCGTGTAGGGTGTGGAGTGTAGCGTGTAGCGTGTAGGGTGTAGCGTGTAGCGTGTAGGGTGTAGCGTGTATCATGTACCGTGTAGCGTGTAGCATGTAGAGTAGGGTGTAGGGTGTAGAGTGTAGCGTGTAGCGTGTAGTGTGTAGCGTGTAGAGTGTAAAGTGTAGCGTGTAGTGTGTAGTGTGTAGCGTGTAGCGCGTAGCGTGTAGAGTGTAGGGTATAGAGTGTAGCGTGTAGAGAGTAGGGAGTAGAGTGTAGAGTGTAGCGTGTAGGGTGTAGAGTGTAGCGAGTAGCGTGTAGTGTGTAGGGTGTAGGGTGTAGAGTGTAGGGTGTAGCGTGTAGGGTGTAGAGTGTAGCGTGTAGGGTGTAGCGTGTAGCGTGCAGGGTGTAGAGTGTAGCGTATAGCGTGTAGGGTGTAGGGTGTAGAGTGTAGGGTGTAGCGTGTAGAGTGTAGCGTGTAGGGTGTAGGGTGTACAGTGTAGGGTGTAGGGTGTAGCGTGTAGAGTTTAGTGTGTGGCGTGCAGGGCATAGGGTGTAGCGTGTAGGGTGTAGGGTGTAGAGTGTAGGGTGTAGCATGTAGGGTTTAGGGTGTAGGGTGTAGCGTGTAGGGTGTAGAGTGTAGCATGTAGGGTGTACGGTGTAGAGTGTAGGGTATAAGCTGTAGCGTTTAGCGTGTAGAGTGTAGCGTGTAGCGTGTAGGGTGTAGGGTGTAGAGTGTAGAGTGTAGCGTGTAGGGTGTAGAGTGTAGCGTGTAGAGAGTAGGGTGTAGGGTGCAGAGTGTAGGGTGTAGGGTGTAGAGTGTAACGTGTAGCGTGTAGGGTGTAGCGTGTAGGGTGTAGAGTGTAGGGTGTAGCGTGTAGGGTGTATCGTGTAGCGTGTAGCGTGTAGGGTGTAGGGTGTAGAGTGTAGGGTGTAGCGTGTAGGGTGTAGCGTGTAGCGTGTAGCGTGTAGCGTGTAGGGTGTAGGGTGTAGAGTGTAGGATGTAGCGTGTAGGGTGTAGCGTGTATCGTGTAGCGTGTAGAGTGTAGCGTCTAGCGTGTAGCGTATAGTGTGTAGCGTGTAGCGTGTAGATTGTAGCGTGAAGGGTGTAGGGTGTAGGGTGTAGCGTGTAGCGTGTTGGGTGTAGGGTGTAGGGTGTAGCGTGTAGCGTGTAGCGTGTAGAGTGTAGCATGTAGGGTGTAGCAAGTAGCGTGTTCCGTGTAGGGTGTAGCGTGTAGCGTGTAGCGTGTAGCGTGTAGAGTGTAGCATGTAGGGTGTAGCAAGTAGCGTGTATTGTGTAGGGTGTAGAGTGTAGCGTGTAGCGTGTAGGGTGTCACTTTTTCCTCTGATGAAGACGCTTGAGTAGCGTCGATACGCGTGGGGTTCAGGGCTTCCTTTGTTTTTTTCCCGAGGGACAGGACTTGGGTAACTTATCTTTACAACTGCTATGGAATTACACCTATTTACTTTCATGCATGGCCTGGCATTTTTCCAAGCCTTAGGACAATGGATCCTGATTCTTTGTATTTCCACAAGGCGTCTGTATGCATACATTTATCCAAATAACTAGGATTTTGTAGTACTGCAGCATATCTATTTCCCTGATTACCTTTCTATAGGGGTCTGCTTTCATTTGCTTACCAACTGTGCGCACGCATGCTGTGTTGAACAAAATAGGATCCATGATGTATTTCTTCCAGATACTAGGCTGGAGTATGTTTCCTGTCATAGTACTCAGGGGGTCACAGTTGGCAGTAAACAATAGGCTTCTTATATGTAGATTTGACTAAGATTGGTGTACCCGCATACCTAGCAATTTTTTCTCTCTGGTTATTTCTCCTGTCTCACATATGCTGTAAAGTATTAGCTTCCTGCATTCCCTCGGGTAAAATTACTTATGGCCTATTCGGCCATACTAGTGTTTTAAATGTTTTTAAATGTATGTTTTGCCTGGTTCTGTTTGTGGATTACTATTTTTGTACAATAAAATTGACTATTTAACGTGGATCCCATTGGTTTGCATATCCTTTTCTTTTTGTGTTTAGTGTGTAGCGTGTCACTTAACCCTACATGCTACACGCTACACGCTACACTCTACACCCTACACGCTACACCCTACACTCTACACCGTACACTCTACACGCTACACGCTACACTCTACACCCTACACCCTACACGCTACACGCTACACTCTACACCCTACACTCTACACGCTACACGCTACACGCCACACCCTACACTCTACACGCTACACGCTACACTCTACACGCTACACGCTACATGCTACACTCTACACTCTACACCCTACACCCTACACGCTACACGCTATACTCTACACCCTACACGCTACACTCTACACGCTACACGCTACACTCTACACTCTACACGCTACACGCTACACTCTACACCCTACACGCAACACGCTACACTCTACACCCTACACGCTACACTCTGCACGCTACACGCTACACCCTACACGCTATACTCTGCACGCTACACGCTACACTCTACACCATACACACTACACCCTACACTCTACACCCTACACCCTACACGCTATACCCGACACCCTACACCCTACATGCTTCACCCTACACGCTACACTCTACACTCTACACCCTACACCCTACACGCTACATGCTACACCCTACACGCTACAATCTACACCCTACACCCTACACGCTACACGCTACACGCTACACCCTTCACCCTACACTCTACACCCTACACCCTACACGCTACACGCTACACCCTACACGCTACACGTTACACTCTACACCCTACACCCTACACCCTACTCTCTACATGCTATACTCTACACCCTACACGCTACACTCTACACCCTGCACGCTACACGCTACACCCTACACGCTAAACGCTACAGCTTATACCCTACACTCTACACCGTACACCCTACACGCTACACTCTACACCCTACATGCTACACCCTACACCCTACACCCTACATGCTACACCCTACACTCTACAACCTACACCCTACACACTACACGCTACACCCTACACCCTACACGCTACACTCTACACGCTACACGCTACACTCTACACCCTACACGCAACACCCTACACCCTACACCCTACAAACTACACGCTACACCCTACACCCTACACCCGACACGCTACACCCTACACGCTACACTCTACACGCTACACTCTACACCCTACACGCTACACTCTACACCCTACACTCTACACGCTACATGCTACACTCTACATTCTACACAATACACTCTACACGCTACACTCTACACCCTACACGCTACACTCTACACTCTACACCCTACTCTCTACACGCTACACTCTATACCCTACACTCTACACGCTACACCCTACACCCTACACTCTACATGCTACACCCTACACCCTACACCCTACACTCTACATGCTACACGCTACACGATACATGCTACACGCTACACCCTACACGCTACACGCTACACTCTACACACTACACGCTACACCCTACAGCCTACACCCTACACGCTACACGCTACACTCTACACCCTACACGCTACACCCTACACCCTACACGCTACACGCTACACGCTACACTCTACACCCTACACGCTACACCCTACACTCTACACCCTACACGCTACACCCTACACTCTACACGCTACACGCTACACGCTACACTCTACACGCTACACGCTACACTCTACACTCTACACCCTACACCCTACACTCTACACGCTACACGCTACACGCTACACTCTACACGCTACATGCTACACTCTACACCCTACACGCAACACGCTACACGCTACACCCTACACGCTACACTCTGCATTCTACACGCTACACCCTACACCCTTCACGCTACACTCTGCACGCTACACGCTACACTCTACACTCTACACCCTACACCCTACACGCTACACGCTATACTCTACACCCTACACGCTACACTCTACACGCTACACGCTACACGCTACACTCTACACGCTACACGTTACACTCTACACCCTACACGCAACACGCTACACTCTACACCCTACACGCTACACTCTGCATTCTACACGCTACACCCTACACCATACACGCTACACCCTACACTCTACACCCTACACTCTACACGCTACACTCTACACCCTACACTCTACACTCTACACCCTACACCCTACACGCTACACGCTACACGCTACACTCTACACCCTGCACCCTACACGCTACACGCTCCACCCTACACCCTACACGCTACAATCTACACCCTACACCCTACACGCTACACGCTACACCCTACACTCTACACCCTACACCCTACACGCTACACACAATACTCTACACCCTACACGCTATACCCGACACCCTACACCCTGCATGCTTCACACTACATGCTACACTCTACACTATACACCCTACACCCTACACGCTACATGCTACACCCTACACGCTACACTCTACACCCTACACCCTACACGCTACACACTACACGCTACACGCTACACCCTACACGCTACACGCTACACCCTACACGTTACACTCTACACCCTGCACCCTACACGCAACACGCTACATGCTACACGCTACACCCTACACACTACACGTTACACTCTACACCCTACACTCTACAACCTACACTCTACACGCTACACTCTACACCCTACACTCTGCACTCTACACCCTACACCCTACACGCTACACGCTACAATCTACACCCTACACGCTACACCCTACACCCTACACCCTACACGCTACATGCTACACGCTACACTCTACACCCTACACGCTACACCCTACACCCTTCACGCTACACCCTACTCTACACGCTACACGCTACACGCTACACTTTACACGCTACACGGTACACTCTACACTCTACACCCTACACCCTACACGCTACACGCTATACTCTACACCCTACACGCTACACTCTACACGCTACACGCTACACGCTACACTCTACACGCTACACGCTACACTCTACACCCTACACGCAACACGCTACACTCTACACCCTACACGCTACACTCTACACGCTACACGCTACACTCTACACTCTACACGCTACACGCTACACTCTACACCCTACACGCAACACGCTACACTCTACACCCTACACGCTACACTCTGCACGCTACACGCTACACCCTACACGCTATACTCTGCACGCTACATGCTACACTCTACACCATACACGCTACACCCTACACTCTACACCCTACACCCTACACGCTATACCCGACACCCTACACCCTACATGCTTCACCCTACACGCTACACTCTACACTCTACACCCTACACCCTACACGCTACATGCTACACCCTACACGCTACAATCTACAACCTACACCCTACACGCTACACGCTACAGGCTACACCCTTCACCCTACACTCTACACCCTACACCCTACACGCTACACGCTACACCCTACACCCTACACGTTACACTCTACACCCTACACCCTACTCTCTACATGCTATACTCTACACCCTACACGCTACACTCTACACCCTACACGCTACACTCTACACGCTACACGGTACACTCTACACTCTACACCCTACACCCTACACGCTATACCCTACACTCTACACTGTACACCCTACACGCTACACTCTACACCCTACATGCTACACTCTACACCCTACATGCTACACCCTACACCCTACACCCTACATGCTACACGCTATACCCTACACTCTACACTGTACACCCTACACGCTACACCCTACACCCTACACGCTACACTCTACACCCTACATGCTACACCCTACACCCTACACCCTACATGCTACACCCTACACGCTACACCCTACACACTACACGCTACACCCTACACCCTACACGCTACACTCTACATGCTACACGCTACACTCTACACCCTACACGCAACACCCTACACCCTACAAACTACACGCTACACCCTACACCCTACACCCGACACGCTACACCCTACACGCTACACTCTACACGCTACACTCTACACCCTACACGCTACACTCTACACCCTACACTCTACACGCTACATGCTACACTCTACATTCTACACAATACACTCTACACGCTACACTCTACACCCTACACGCTACACTCTACACTCTACACCCTACTCTCTACACGCTACACTCTATACCCTACACTCTACACGCTACACCCTACACCCTACACTCTACATGCTACACCCTACACCCTACACCCTACACTCTACATGCTACACGCTACACGATACATGCTACACGCTACACCCTACACGCTACACGCTACACTCTACACACTACACGCTACACCCTACAGCCTACACCCTACACGCTACACGCTACACTCTACACCCTACACGCTACACCCTACACCCTACACGCTACACGCTACACGCTACACTCTACACCCTACACGCTACACCCTACACTCTACACCCTACACGCTACACCCTACACTCTACACGCTACACGCTACACGCTACACTCTACACGCTACACGCTACACTCTACACTCTACACCCTACACTCTACACCCTACACTCTACACGCTACACGCTACACGCTACACTCTACACGCTACACTCTACACCCTACACGCAACACGCTACACTCTACACCCTACACGCTACACTCTGCATTCTACACGCTACACCCTACACCCTTCACGCTACACTCTGCACGCTACACGCTACACTCTACACTCTACACCCTACACCCTACACGCTACACGCTATACTCTACACCCTACACGCTACACTCTACACGCTACACGCTACACGCTACACTCTACACGCTACACGTTACACTCTACACCCTACACGCAACACGCTACACTCTACACCCTACACGCTACACTCTGCATTCTACACGCTACACCCTACACCATACACGCTACACCCTACACTCTACACCCTACACTCTACACGCTACACTCTACACCCTACACTCTACACTCTACACCCTACACCCTACACGCTACACGCTACACTCTACACCCTGCACCCTACACGCTACACGCTCCACCCTACACCCTACACGCTACAATCTACACCCTACACCCTACACGCTACACGCTACACCCTACACTCTACACCCTACACCCTACACGCTACACACAATACTCTACACCCTACACGCTACACCCTACACGCAACACGCTACACTCTACACCCTACACGCTACACTCTACACGCTACACTCTACACCATACACGCTACACCCTACACTCTACACCCTACACCCTACACGCTATACCCGACACCCTACACCCTGCATGCTTCACACTACATGCTACACTCTACACTATACACCCTACACCCTACACGCTACATGCTACACCCTACACGCTACACTCTACACCCTACACCCTACACGCTACACACTACACGCTACACGCTACACCCTACACGCTACACGCTACACCCTACACGTTACACTCTACACCCTGCACCCTACACGCTACACGCTACACGCTACACGCTACACCCTACACACTACACGTTATACTCTACACCCTACACTCTACAACCTACACTCTACACGCTACACTCTACACCCTACACTCTGAACTCTACACCCTACACCCTACACGCTACACGCTACAATCTACACCCTACACGCTACACCCTACACCCTACACCCTACACGCTACACGCTACACTCTACACCCTACACGCTACACCCTACACCCTACACGCTACACCCTACACTCTACACGCTACACGCTACACGCTACACTTTACACGCTACACAATACACTCTACACTCTACACCCTACACCCTACACGCTACACGCTATACTCTACACCCTACACGCTACACTCTACACGCTACACGCTACACGCTACACTCTACACGCTACACGCTACACTCTACACCCTACACGCAACACGCTACACTCTACACCCTACACGCTACACTCTACACGCTACACGCTACACTCTACACGCTACACGCTACACTCTACACCCTACACGCAACACGCTACACTCTACACCCTACACGCTACACTCTGCACGCTACATGCTACACCCTACACGCTATACTCTGCACGCTACATGCTACACTCTACACCATACACGCTACACCCTACACTCTACACCCTACACCCTACACGCTATACCCGACACCCTACACCCTACATGCTTCACCCTACACGCTACACTCTACACTCTACACCCTACACCCTACATGCTACATGCTACACCCTACACGCTACAATCTACAACCTACACCCTACACGCTACACGCTACAGGCTACACCCTTCACCCTACACTCTACACCCTACACCCTACACGCTACACGCTACACCCTACACCCTACACGTTACACTCTACACCCTACACCCTACTCTCTACATGCTATACTCTACACCCTACACGCTACACTCTACACCCTACACGCTGCACTCTACACGCTACACGGTACACTCTACACTCTACACCCTACACCCTACACGCTACACGCTATACCCTACACTCTACACTGTACACCCTACACGCTACACTCTACACCCTACATGCTACACCCTACACCCTACACCCTACATGCTACACCCTACACGCTACACCCTACACTCTACACGGTACACTCTACACTCTACACCCTACACCCTACACGCTACACTCTACACCCTACATGCTACACCCTACACCCTACACCCTACATGCTACACCCTACACGCTACACCCTACACACTACACGCTACACCCTACACCCTACACGCTACACTCTACACGCTACACGCTACACTCTACACCCTACACGCAACACCCTACACCCTACACCCTACAAACTACACGCTACACCCTACACCCTACACCCGACACGCTACACCCTACACGCTACACTCTTACACGCTACACTCTACACCCTACACGCTACACTCTACACCCTACACTCTACACGCTACATGCTACACTCTACATTCTACACAATACACTCTACACGCTACACTCTACACCCTACACGCTACACTCTACACTCTACACCCTACTCTCTACACGCTACACTCTATACCCTACACTCTACACGCTACACCCTACACCCTACACTCTACATGCTACATGCTACACTCTACATGTGTAGCGTGTAGCGTGCAGAGTGTAGCGTGTAGGGTGTAGAGTGTAGCGTGTTGCGTGTAGGGTGAAGCGTGTAGGGTGTAGCGTGTAGAGTGTAGGGTGTAGGGTGTAGATTGTAGCGTGTAGGGTGTAGGGTGTAGAGTGTAGGGTGTAGCGTGTAGCGTGTAGGGTGTAGGGTGTAGATTGTAGCGTGTAGGGTGTAGGGTGTAGCGTGTAGCGTGTAGGGTGCAGGGAGTAGAGTGTAGCGTGTAGCGTGTAGGGTGTAGGGTGTAGAGTGTAGAGTGTAGGGTGTAGAGTGTAGCGTGTAGAGTGTAGGGTGTAGAGTGTAGGGTGTAGCGTGTATGGTGTAGGGTGTAGCGTGTAGAATGCAGAGTGTAGCGTGTAGGGTGTAGAGTGTAGCGTGTTGCGTGTAGGGTGTAGAGTGTAACGTGTAGCGTGTAGAGTGTAGCGTGTAGCGTGTAGCATGTAGAGTGTAGCGTGTAGGGTGTAGAGTATAGCGTGTAGCGTGTAGGGTGTAGGGTGTAGAGTGTAGATTGTAGCGTGTAGCGTGCAGAGTGTAGCGTGCAGGGTGTAGGGTGTAGCGTGTAGAATGCAGAGTGTAGCGTGTAGGGTGTAGAGTGTAGCGTGTTGCGTGTAGGGTGTAGAGTGTAGCGTGTAGCGTGTAGAGTGTAGCGTGTAGGGTGTAGAGTATAGCGTGTAGCGTGTAGGGTGTAGGGTGTAGAGTGTAGAGTGTAGCGTGTAGGGTGTAGAGTATAGCGTGTAGCGTGTAGGGTGTAGGGTGTAGAGTGTAGAGTGTAGCGTGTAGCGTGTAGAGTGTAGCGTGTAGCGTGTAGCGTGTAGAGTGTAGGGTGTAGCGTGTAGGGTGTAGAGTGTAGGGTGTAGCGTGTAGGGTGTGGAGTGTTGCGTGTAGCGTGTAGCGTGTAGGGTGTAGGGTGTAGGGTGTAGCGTGTAGGGTGTAGAGTGTAGCGTGTAGCGTGTAGGGTGTAGGCTGTAGCGTGTAGTGTGTAGAGTGTAGCGTGTAGCGTGTAGGGTGTAGCGTGTAGCATGTATCGTGTAGCGTGTAGCATGTAGAGTGTAGGGTGTAGGGTGTAGGGTGTAGCATGTAGAGTGTAGGGTGTAGGGTGTAGCGTGTAGAGTGTAGGGTATAGAGTGTAGCGTGTAGAGAGTAGGGTGTAGAGTGTAGAGTGTAGCGTGTAGGGTGTAGAGTGTAGCGTGTAGAGTGTATTGTGTAGAATGTAGAGTGTAGCATGTAGCGTGTAGAGTGTAGGGTGTAGAGTGTAGCGTGTAGGGTGTAGAGTGTAGCGTGTAGAGTGTAGCGTGTAGGGTGTAGCGTGTCGGGTGTAGGGTGTAGGGTGTAGCGTGTAGTTTGTAGGGTGTAGGGTGTAGGGTGTTGCGTGTAGGGTGTAGAGTGTAGCGTGTAGCGTGTAGAGTGTAGCGTGTAGGGTGTAGGGTGTAGCATGTAGTGTGTAGGGTGTAGCGTGTAGAGTTTAGTGTGTGGCGTGCAGGGCATAGGGTGTAGCGTGTAGGGTGTAGGGTGTAGAGTGTAGGGTGTAGCATGTAGGGTGTAGGGTGTAGGGTGTAGCGTGTAGGGTGTAGAGTGTAGCATGTAGGGTGTACGGTGTAGAGTGTAGGGTATAAGCTGTAGCGTTTAGCGTGTAGAGTGTAGCGTGTAGCGTGTAGGGTGTAGGGTGTAGAGTGTAGAGTGTAGCGTGTAGCGTGTAGAGTGTAGCGTGTAGGGTGTAGGGTGTAGCATGTAGTGTGTAGGGTGTAGCGTGTAGAGTTTAGTGTGTGGCGTGCAGGGCATAGGGTGTAGCGTGTAGGGTGTAGGGTGTAGAGTGTAGGGTGTAGCATGTAGGGTGTAGGGTGTAGGGTGTAGCGTGTAGGGTGTAGAGTGTAGCATGTAGGGTGTACGGTGTAGAGTGTAGGGTATAAGCTGTAGCGTTTAGCGTGTAGAGTGTAGCGTGTAGCGTGTAGGGTGTAGGGTGTAGAGTGTAGAGTGTAGCGTGTAGCGTGCAGAGTGTAGCGTGCAGGGTGTAGGGTGTAGCGTGTAGAATGCAGAGTGTAGCGTGTAGGGTGTAGAGTGTAGCGTGTTGCGTGTAGGGTGTAGAGTGTAGCGTGTAGCGTGTAGAGTGTAGCGTGTAGCGTGAAGCGTGTAGAGTGTAGCGTGTAGGGTGTAGAGTATAGCGTGTAGCGTGTAGGGTGTATAGTGTAGAGTGTAGAGTGTAGCGTGTAGCGTGTAGAGTGTAGCGTGTAGCGTGTAGAGTGTAGGGTGTAGCGTGTAGGGTGTAGAGTGTAGGGTGTAGCGTGTAGGGTGTAGAGTGTAGCGTGTAGCGTGTAGCGTGTAGGGTGTAGGGTGTAGGGTGTAGCGTGTAGGGTGTAGAGTGTAGCGTGTAGCGTGTAGGGTGTAGGCTGTAGCGTGTTGTGTGTAGAGTGTAGCGTGTAGCGTGTAGGGTGTAGCGTGTAGCATGTATCGTGTAGCGTGTAGCATGTAGAGTGTAGGGTGTAGGGTGTAGGGTGTAGCATGTAGAGTGTAGGGTGTAGGGTGTAGCGTGTAGAGTGTAGGGTATAGAGTGTAACGTGTAGAGAGTAGGGTGTAGAGTGTAGAGTGTAGCGTGTAGGGTGTAGAGTGTAGCGTGTAGAGTGTATTGTGTAGAATGTAGAGTGTAGCATGTAGCGTGTAGAGTGTAGGGTGTAGAGTGTAGCGTGTAGGGTGTAGAGTGTAGCGTGTAGAGTGTAGCGTGTAGGGTGTAGCGTGTCGGGTGTAGGGTGTAGGGTGTAGCGTGTAGTTTGTAGGGTGTAGGGTGTAGGGTGTTGCGTGTAGGGTGTAGAGTGTAGCGTGTAGCGTGTAGAGTGTAGCGTGTAGGGTGTAGGGTGTAGCATGTAGTGTGTAGGGTGTAGGTTGTAGAGTGTAGGGTGTAGCATGTAGGGTGTAGGGTGTAGCATGTAGGGTGTAGAGTGTAGCGTGTAGGGTGTACGATGTAGAGTGTAGGGTATAAGCTGTAGCGTTTAGCGTGTAGGGTGTAGCGTGTAGCGTGTAGGGTGTAGAGTGAAGCGTGTAGGGTGTAGAGTATAGCATGTAGAGAGTAGGGTGTAGAGTGTAACGTGTAGCGTGTAGGGTGTAGCGTGTAGCGTGTAGGGTGTAGGGTGTAGAGTGTAGGGTGAAGGGTGTAGCGTGTAGCGTGTAGCGTGTAGGGTGTAGGGTGTAGATTGTAGCGTGTAGGGTGTAGCATGTAGCGTGTAGGGTGTAGGGTGTAGAGTGTAGAGTGTAGCGTGTAGGGTGAAGCATGTAGGGTGTAGGGTGTCGGGTATAGCGTGTAGGGTGTAGGGTGTAGAGTGTAGGGTGTAGCGTGTATGGTGTAGAGTGTAGCGTGTAGCGTGCAGAGTATAGCGTGTAGGGTGTAGCGTGTAGCGTGCAGAGTGTAGCGTGTAGGGTGTAGAGTGTAGCGTGTTGCGTGTAGGGTGTAGAGTGTAGCGTGTAGAGTGTAGAGTGTAGCGTGTAGCGTGTAGAGTGTAGCGTGTAGGGTGTAGAGTGTAGCGTGTAGGTTGTAGAGTGTAGCGTGTTGCGTGTAGGGTGTAGAGTGTAGCGTGTAGCGTGTAGAGTGTAGCGTGTAGCGTGTAGCGTGTAGAGTGTAGCGTGTAGGGTGTAGAGTATAGCGTGTAGCGTGTAGGGTGTAGGGTGTAGAATGTAGAGTGTAGCGTGTAGCGTGTAGAGTGTAGCGTGTAGCGTGTAGCGTGTAGAGTGTAGGGTGTAGCGTGTAGGGTGTAGAGTGTAGGGTGTAGCGTGTAGGGTGTAGAGTGTAGCGTGTAGCGTGTAGGGTGTAGGGTGTAGGGTGTAGCGTGTAGGGTGTAGATTGTAGCGTGTAGCGTGTAGGGTGTAGGGTGTAGAGTGCAGAGTGTAGGGTGTAGAGTGTAGCGTGTAGAGTGTAGGGTGTAGAGTGTAGGGTGAAGAGTGTAACGTGTAGTGTGTAGGGTGTAGCGTGTAGCGTGTAGGGTGTAGCGTGTAGCGTGTAGGGTGCAGGGTGTAGAGTGTAACGTGTAGCGTGTAGGGTGTAGCGTGTAGCGTGTAGTGTGTAGCGTGTAGGGTGTAGGGTGTAGAGTGTAGCGTGTAGGGTGTAGCATGTAGCGTGTAGGGTGTAGGGTGTATAGTGTAGAGTGTAGCGTGTAGTGTGAAGCATGCAGGGTGTAGGGTGTCGGGTATAGCGTGTAGGGTGTAGGGTGTAGAGTGTAGGGTGTAGCGTGTATGGTGTAGAGTGTAGCGTGTAGAGTGTAGCGTGTAGGGTGTAGGGTGTAGCGTGTAGCGTGCAGAGTGTAGCGTGTAGGGTGTAGAGTGTAGCGTGTTGCGTGTAGGGTGTAGCGTGTAGGGTGTAGAGTATAGTGTGTAGCGTGTAGGGTGTAGAGTGTAGGGTGTAGCGTGTAGCGTGTAGGGTGTAGGGTGTAGATTGTAGCGTGTAGGGTGTAGGGTGTAGCGTGTAGCGTGTAGGGTGCAGGGTGTAGAGTGTAGCGTGTAGGGTGTAGGGTGTAGAGTGTAGAGTGTAGGGTGCAGAGTGTAGCGTGTAGAGTGTAGGGTGTAGAGTGTAGGGTGTAGCGTGTATGGTGTAGGGTGTAGCGTGTAGAATGCAGAGTGTAGCGTGTAGGGTGTAGAGTGTAGCGTGTAGGGTGTAGAGTGTAACGTGTAGCGTGTAGAGTGTAGCGTGTAGAGTGTAGCGTGTAGGGTGTAGAGTATAGCGTGTAGCGTGTAGGGTGTAGGGTGTAGAGTGTAGAGTGTAGCGTGTAGCGTGCAGAGTGTAGCGTGCAGGGTGTAGGGTGTAGCGTGTAGAATGCAGAGTGTAGCGTGTAGGGTGTAGAGTGTAGCGTGTTGCGTGTAGGGTGTAGCGTGTAGCGTGTAGAGTGTAGCGTGTAGCGTGTAGCGTGTAGAGTGTAGCGTGTAGCGTGTAGCGTGTAGAGTGTAGGGTGTAGCGTGTAGGGTGTAGAGTGTAGGGTGTAGCGTGTAGGGTGTAGTGTAGCGTGTAGCGTGTAGGGTGTAGGCTGTAGGGTGTAGCGTGTAGTGTGTAGAGTGTAGCGTGTAGCGTGTAGGGTGTAGCGTGTAGCATGTATCGTGTAGCGTGTAGCATGTAGAGTGTAGGGTGTAAGGTGTAGGGTGTAGCATGTAGAGTGTAGGGTGTAGGGTGTAGCGTGTAGAGTGTAGGGTATAGAGTGTAGCGTGTAGAGAGTAGGGTGTAGAGTGTAGAGTGTAGCGTGTAGGGTGTAGAGTGTAGCGTGTAGAGTGTATTGTGTAGAATGTAGAGTGTAGCATGTAGCGTGTAGAGTGTAGGGTGTAGAGTGTAGCGTGTAGGGTGTAGAGTGTAGCGTGTAGAGTGTAGCGTGTAGGGTGTAGCGTGTCGGGTGTAGGGTGTAGCGTGTAGTTTGTAGGGTGTAGGGTGTAGGGTGTTGCGTGTAGGGTGTAGAGTGTAGCGTGCAGCGTGTAGAGTGTAGCGTGTAGGGTGTAGCGTGTAGTGTGTAGGGTGTAGGTTGTAGAGTGTAGGGTGTAGCATGTAGGGTGTAGGGTGTAGGGTGTAGCATGTAGGGTGTAGAGTGTAGCGTGTAGGGTGTACGGTGTAGAGTGTAGGGTATAAGCTGTAGCGTTTAGCGTGTAGGGTGTAGCGTGTAGCGTGTAGGGTGTAGAGTGTAGCGTGTAGGGTGTAGAGTATAGCATGTAGAGAGTGGGGTGTAGGGTGTAGGGTGTAGAGTGTAACGTGTAGCGTGTAGGGTGTAGCATGTAGCGTGTAGGGTGTAGGGTGTAGAGTGTAGGGTGAAGGGTGTAGCGTGTAGCGTGTAGCGTGTAGGGTGTAGAGTGTAGCGTGTAGCGTGTAGCGTGTAGGGTTAAGTTACACGCTACACACTAAACACAAAAAGAAAAGGATATGCAAACCAATGGGATCCACGTTAAATAGTCAATTTTATTGTACAAAAATAGTAATCCACAAACAGAACCAGGCAAAACATACATTTAAAAACATTTAAAACACTAGTATGGCTGAATAGGCCATAAGTAATTTTACCCGAGGGAATGAAGGAAGCTAATACTTTACAGCATATGTGAGACAGGAGAAATAACCAGAGAGAAAAAATTGCTAGGTATGCGGGTACACCAATCTTAGTCAAATCTACATATAAGAAGCCTATTGTTTACTGCCAACTGTGACCCCCTGAGTACTATGACAGGAAACATATACTCCAGCCTAGTATCTGGAAGAAATACATCATGGATCCTATTTTGTTCAACACAGCATGCGTGCGCACAGTTGGTAAGCAAATGAAAGCAGACCCCTATAGAAAGGTAATCAGGGAAATAGGTATGCTGCAGTACTACAAAATCCTAGTTATTTGGATAAATGTATGCATACAGACGCCTTGTGGAAATACAAAGAATCAGGATCCATTGTCCTAAGGCTTGGAAAAATGCCAGGCCATGCATGAAGTAAATAGGTGTAATTCCATAGCAGTTGTAAAGATAAGTTACCCAAGTCCTGTCCCTCGGGAAAAAAACAAAGGAAGCCCTGAACCCCACGCGTATCGACGCTACTCAAGCGTCTTCATCAGAGGAAAAATTGACACCCTACACGCTACACGCTACACTCTACACCCTACACAATACACGCTACTTGCTACACCCTACATGCTACACTCTACACGCTACACGCTACACGCTACACCCTACACGGTACACGCTACTTGCTACACCCTACATGCTACACTCTACACGCTACACGCTACACGCTACACCCTACACCCTACACCCTACACGCTACACGCTACACCCTACACCCTACACCCTACACGCTACAATCTACACGCTACACGCTACACACTATACGCTACACGCTAGACGCTACACTCTACACGCTACACGATACACGCTACACCCTACACGCTACATCCTACACTCTACACCCTACACCCTACACGCTACACGCTACACCCTACACGCTACACCCTACACTCTACACCCTACACCCTACACGCTACACGCTACACGATACACCCTACACGCTGCACCCTACACTCTACACCCTACACGCTACACCCTACACACTACACGCTACACTCTACACGCTAAACGCTACAGCTTATACCCTACACTCTACACCGTACACCCTACATGCTACACTCTACACCCTACACCCTACACCCTACACCCTACATGCTACACTCTACACCCTACACGCTACACCCTATGCCCTGCACGCCACACACTAAACTCTACACGCTACACCCTACACCCTACACTGTACACCCTACACCCTACACGCTACACGCTACACTCTACACGCTACACCCTACACTCTACACCCTACACGCTATACGCTACACTCTACACCCTGCAAGCTACACGCTACACCCTACACGCTACACTCTACACCCTACACGCTACACCCTACACTCTACACCCTACACCCTACACACTACACGCTACTCGCTACACTCTACACCCTACACGCTACACTCTACACTCTACTCCCTACTCTCTACACGCTACACTCTATACCCTACACTCTACACGCTACACGCTACACACTACACACAACACGCTACACTTTACACACTACACGCTACACACTACACGCTACACGCTACACTCTACACCCTACACCCTTCTCTACATGCTACACGCTACACGGTACATGATACACGCTACACCCTACACGCTACACGCTACACCCTACACGCTACACGCTACACTCCACACCCTACACGCTACACCCTACACCCTACTCCCTACACTGTACACCCTACACCCTACATGCTACACTCTACACTCTGCTCCCTACTCTCTACACGCTACACTCTATACCCTACACTCCACACGCTACGCGCTACACGCTACACACTACACGCTACACCCTACACGCTACACTTTACACTCTACACGCTACACTCCACACTCTACACACTACACTCTACACCCTACACCCTACACCCTACTCTACATGCTACACGCTGCACGCTACATGCTACACCCTACACGCTTCACCCTACACCCTACACGCTACACGCTACACGCTACACTCTACACCCTACACTCTACACCCTACACGCTACACGCTACACACTACACTCTACACGCTAAACGCTACAGCTTATACCCTACACTCTACACCGTACACCCTACACGCTACACTCTACACCCTGCACGCTACACCCTACACCCTACACCCTACATGCTACACCCTACACTCTACACCCTACACCCTACATGCTACACTCTACACCCTACTCTACATGCTACACGCTACACGGTACATGATACACGCTACACCCTACACGCTACACGCTACACCCTACACGCTACACGCTACACGCTACAATCTACACCCTACACGCTACACCCTACACCCTACTCCCTACACTCTACACGCTACACGCTACACCCTACACCCTACACTGTACACCCTACACCCTGCACGCTACACTCTACACTCTGCTCCCTACTCTCTACACGCTACACTCTATACCCTACACTCTACACGCTACGCGCTACACGCTACACACTACACGCTACACCCTACACGCTACACTTTACAATCTACACGCTACACTCTACACTCTACACACTACACTCTACACCCTACACCCTACACCCTACTCTACATGCTACACGCTACACGCTACATGCTACACCCTACACGCTACACCCTACACCCTACACGCTACACGCTACACTCTACACCCTACACTCTACACCCTACACGCTACACGCTACACTCTACACGCTAAACGCTACAGCTTATACCCTACACTCTACACCGTACACCCTACACGCTACACTCTACACCCTACACGCTACACCCTACACCCTACACCCTACATGCTACACCCTACACTCTACACCCTACACCCTACACGCTACACCCTACACCCTGCACGCCACACACTACACTCTACACGCTACACCCTACACACTACACTCTACACGCTACACGCTACACGCTACACGCTACACTCTACACCCTACACGCTACACTCTACACCCTACACACTACACTCTATACGCTACACGGTACACGCTACACGCTACGCCCTACACCCTACACGCTACATGTTACACTCTACACCCTACACGCTACACTCTACACCCTACACGCTACACCCTACACCCTACACGCTACACACTACACGCTACACTCTACACCCTACACGCTGCACTCTATACGCTACACGGTACACGCTACACGCTACACCCTACACCCTACATGCTACACGCTACACCCTACACTGTACACCCTACACCCTACACGCTACACTCTACACGCTACATGCTACACCCTACACTCTACACCCTACACGCTATACGCTACACTCTACACACTGCACGCTACACGCTACACGCTACACGCTACACCCTACACGCTACACTCTACACCCTACACGCTACACTCTACATGCTACACGCTACACGCTACATGCTACACGCTACACCCTACACGCTACACTCTACACCCTACACGCTACACGCTACACTCTACACCCTACACCCTACACACGCTACAGGCTACACCCTACACTCTACACGCTACATGCTACACTCTACACCCTACACGATACATGCTACACCCTACACGCTACAGCCTACACGCTACACGCTACACTCTACACCCTACAAGCTACACGCTACACCCTACACCCTACACCGTACACGCTACACGCTACACTCTACACGCTACACCCTTCACTCTACACCCTACACCCTACATGCTACACTCTACACCCTACACGGTACACCCTACAATCTACATGCTACATGCTACACTCTACACTCTACACCCTACACCCTACACGCTACATGCTACACTCTACACCCTACACGCTACACTCTACACCCTACACGCTACATGCTACACTCTACACCATACACCCTACACGCTACATGCTACACGCTACACTCTACACCCTACACGCTACACGCTAGGGTGTAGAGTGTAATATGTAGCGTGTAGTTTGTAGCGTTTAGCTTGTAGGGTGTAGCGTGTAGCGTGTAGGGTGTAGAGTGTAGCGTGTAGCGTGTAGCATGTAGGGTGTAGGGTGTAGAGTGTAGAGTGTAGCGTGTAGGGTGTAGAGTGTAGGGTGTAGGATGTAGAGTGTAGGGTTTAGAGTGTAATTTGTAGCGTGTAGGGTGTAGCGTGTAGCATGTAGGGTGTAGGGTGTGGAGTGTAGGGTGTAGCGTGTAGGGTGTAGAGTGTAGCGTGTAGCGTGTAGGGTGTAGAGTGTAGGGTGTAGCGTGTAGGGTGTAGAGTGTAGCGTGTAGGGTGTAGCGTGTAGCGTGCAGGGTGTAGAGTGTAGCGTATAGCGTGTAGGGTGTAGAGTGTAGGGTGTAGCGTGTAGGGTGTAGAGTGTAGGGTGTAGCGTGTAGGGTGTAGAGTGTAGCGTGTAGCGTGTAGGGTGTAGGGTGTAGGGTGTAGCGTGTAGGGTGTAGAGTGTAGCGTGTAGCGTGTAGGGTGTAGGGTGTAGGGTGTAGCATGTAGTGTGTAGCGTGTAGCGTGTAGGGTGTAGCGTGTAGCATGTAGCGTGTAGCGTGTAGCATGTAGCGTGTAGGGTGTAGGGTGTAGCATGTAGAGTGTAGGGTGTAGGGTGTAGCGTGTAGAGTGTAGGGTATAGAGTGTAGCGTCTAGGGTGTAGAGTGTAGCGTGTAGCGTGTAGGGTGTAGAGTGTAGAGTGTAGCGTCTAGCGTATAGGGTGTAGCGTGTAGATTGTAGCGTGTAGGGTGTAGGGTGTAGGGTGTAGCGTGTAGCGTGTAGGGTGTAGAGTGTAGCGTGTAGTGTGTAGGGTGTAGGGTGTAGAGTGCAGAGTGTAGGGTGTAGCGTGTAGGGTGTAGCGTGTAGCGTGTAGGGTGCAGGGTGTAGAGTGTAACATGTAGCGTGTAGGGTGTAGCGTGTAGCGT
The DNA here is from genome assembly GCF_051348905.1 of Ranitomeya variabilis. Lineage (NCBI taxonomy): Eukaryota > Metazoa > Chordata > Amphibia > Anura > Dendrobatidae > Ranitomeya > Ranitomeya variabilis. The sequence goes on from NW_027508203.1 coordinate 59,038, forward strand.
GTATGGTGTAGCGTGTAGCGTGTAGTGTGTAGCGTGTAGGGTGTAGGGTGTAGAGTGTAGGGTGTAGGGTGTAGAGTGCAGAGTGTAGGGTGTAGAGTGTAGCGTGTAGAGTGTAGGGTGTAGAGTGTAGGGTGTAGAGTGTAACGTGTAGTGTGTAGGGTGTAGCGTGTAGCGTGTAGGGTGTAGCGTGTAGCGTGTAGGGAGCAGGGTGTAGAGTGTAGCGTGTAGGGTGTAGAGTGTAACGTGTAGCGTGTAGGGTGTAGTGTGTAGGGTGTAGGGTGTAGAGTGTAACGTGTAGCGTGTAGGGTGTAGCGTGTAGCGTGTAGGGTGTAGGGTGTAGAGTGTAGCGTGTAGAGTGTAGCGTCTAGCGTATAGGGTGTAGCGTGTAGATTGTAGCGTGTAGGGTGTAGGGTGTAGGGTGTAGCGTGTAGCGTGTAGGGTGTAGAGTGTAGCGTGTAGTGTGTAGGGTGTAGGGTGTAGAGTGCAGAGTGTAGGGTGTAGAGTGTAGCGTGTAGAGTGTAGGGTGTAGAGTGTAGGGTGTAGAGTGTAACGTGTAGTGTGTAGGGTGTAGCGTGTAGGGTGTAGCGTGTAGCGTGTAGGGTGCAGGGTGTAGAGTGTAACATGTAGCGTGTAGGGTGTAGCGTGTAGCGTGTATGGTGTAGCGTGTAGCGTGTAGTGTGTGGCGTGTAGGGTGTAGGGTGTAGAGTGTAGCGTGTAGGGTGTAGGGTGTAGAGTGCAGAGTGTAGGGTGTAGAGTGTAGCGTGTAGAGTGTAGGGTGTAGAGTGTAGGGTGTAGAGTGTAACGTGTAGTGTGTAGGGTGTAGCGTGTAGCGTGTAGGGTGTAGCGTGTAGCGTGTAGGGAGCAGGGTGTAGAGTGTAGCGTGTAGAGTGTAACGTGTAGCGTGTAGGGTGTAGTGTGTAGGGTGTAGGGTGTAGAGTGTAACGTGTAGCGTGTAGGGTGTAGCGTGTAGCGTGTAGGGTGTAGGGTGTAGAGTGTAGCGTGTTGCATGTAGGGTGTAGAGTGTAGCGTGTAGAGTGTAGCGTGTAGCGTGTAGCGTGTAGAGTGTAGCGTGTAGGGTGTAGAGTATAGTGTGTAGCGTGTAGGGTGTATGGTGTAGAGTGTAGAGTGTAGCATGTAGCGTGTAGCGTGTAGAGTGTAGCGTGTAGGGTGTAGAGTGTAGCGTGTTGCATGTAGGGTGTACAGTGTAGCGTGTAGCGTGTAGAGTGTAGGGTGTAGAGTGTAGCGTGTAGCGTGTAGAGTGTAGGGTGTAGAGTGTAGCGTGTTGCGTGTGGAGTGTAGCGTGTAGCGTGTAGGTTGTAGAGTGTAGCGTGTAGCGTGTAGGGTGTAGGGTGTAGCGTGTAGTGTGTAGAGTGTAGAGTGTAGCGTGTAGCATGTAGAGTTTAGAGTGTAGCGTGTAGGGTGTAGAGTGTAGCGCGTAGCGTGTAGGGTGTAGGGTGTAGAGTGTAGCGTGTAGCGTGTAGTGTACGGTGTAGAGTGTAGGGTGTAGCGTGTAGGGTGTAGAGTGTAGCGTGTAGCGTGTAGCGTGTAGGGTGTAGGGTGTAGATTGTAGCGTGTAGGGTGCAGGGTGTAGAGTGTAGCGTGTAGGGTGTAGAGTGTAACGTGTAGCGTGTAGGGTGTAGCGTGTAGCGTGTAGGGTGTAGAGTGTAACGTGTAGCGTGTAGGGTGTAGCGTGTAGCGTGTAGGGTGTAGCGTGTAGCGTGTAGTGTGTAGCGTGTAGAGTAGGGTGTAGAGTGTAGCGTGTAGGGTGTAGCATGTAGCGTGTAGTGTGTACGGTGTAGAGTGTAGAGTGTAGCGTTTAGGGTGAAGCATGTAGGGTGTAGGGTGTCGGGTATAGCGTGTAGGGTGTAGGGTGTAGAGTGTAGGGTGTAGCGTGTATGGTGTAGAGTGTAGCGTGTAGCGTGCAGAGTATAGCGTGTAGGGTGTAGCGTGTAGCGTGCAGAGTGTAGCGTGTAGGGTATAGAGTGTAGCGTGTTGCGTGTAGGGTGTAGAGTGTAGCGTGTAGCGTGTAGAGTGTAGAGTGTAGCGTGTAGCGTGTAGAGTGTAGGGTGTAGAGTATAGCGTGTAGCGTGTAGGGTGTAGGGTGTAGAGTGTAGAGTGTAGCATGTAGCGTGTAGAGTGTAGCGTGTAGCGTGTAGAGTGTAGGGTGTAGCGTGTAGCGTGTAGCGTGTAGAGTGTAGGGTGTAGAGTGTAGCGTGTAGCGTGTAGAGTGTAGAGTGTAGCGTGTAGGGTGTGGAGTGTAGCGTGTAGCGTTTAGGGTGTAGGGTGTAGAGTGTAGCGTGTAGCGTGTAGAGTGTACGGTGTAGAGTGTAGGGTGTAGCGTGTAGGGTGTAGAGTGTAGCGTGTAGCGTGTAGCGTGTAGGGTTAAGTTACACGCTACACACTAAACACAAAAAGAAAAGGATATGCAAACCAATGGGATCCACGTTAAATAGTCAATTTTATTGTACAAAAATAGTAATCCACAAACAGAACCAGGCAAAACATACATTTAAAAACATTTAAAACACTAGTATGGCTGAATAGGCCATAAGTAATTTTACCCGAGGGAATGAAGGAAGCTAATACTTTACAGCATATGTGAGACAGGAGAAATAACCAGAGAGAAAAAATTGCTAGGTATGCGGGTACACCAATCTTAGTCAAATCTACATATAAGAAGCCTATTGTTTACTGCCAACTGTGACCCCCTGAGTACTATGACAGGAAACATATACTCCAGCCTAGTATCTGGAAGAAATACATCATGGATCCTATTTTGTTCAACACAGCATGCGTGCGCACAGTTGGTAAGCAAATGAAAGCAGACCCCTATAGAAAGGTAATCAGGGAAATAGGTATGCTGCAGTACTACAAAATCCTAGTTATTTGGATAAATGTATGCATACAGACGCCTTGTGGAAATACAAAGAATCAGGATCCATTGTCCTAAGGCTTGGAAAAATGCCAGGCCATGCATGAAGTAAATAGGTGTAATTCCATAGCAGTTGTAAAGATAAGTTACCCAAGTCCTGTCCCTCGGGAAAAAAACAAAGGAAGCCCTGAACCCCACGCGTATCGACGCTACTCAAGCGTCTTCATCAGAGGAAAAATTGACACCCTACACGCTACACGCTACACTCTACACCCTACACAATACACGCTACTTGCTACACCCTACATGCTACACTCTACACGCTACACGCTACACGCTACACCCTACACGGTACACGCTACTTGCTACACCCTACATGCTACACTCTACACGCTACACGCTACACCCTACACCCTACACCCTACACGCTACACGCTACACCCTACACCCTACACGCTACAATCTACACGCTACACGCTACACACTATACGCTACACGCTAGACGCTACACGATACACGCTACACGATACACGCTACACGATACACGCTACACGCTACACCCTACACGCTACACCCTACACTCTACACCCTACACCCTACACGCTACACGCTACACGATACACCCTACACGCTGCACCCTACACTCTACACCCTACACGCTACACCCTACACGCTACAAGCTACACTCTACACGCTAAACGCTACAGCTTATACCCTACACTCTACACCGTACACCCTACATGCTACACTCTACACCCTACACCCTACACCCTACATGCTACACCCTACACTCTACACCCTACACGCTACACCCTATGCCCTGCACGCCACACACTAAACTCTACACGCTACACCCTACACCCTGCACTGTACACCCTACACCCTACACGCTACACGCTACACTCTACACGCTACACCCTACACTCTACACCCTACACCCTACACGCTATACGCTACACTCTACACCCTGCACGCTACACGCTACACCCTACACGCTACACTCTACACCCTACACGCTACACCCTTCACTCTACACCCTACACCCTACACACTACACGCTACTCGCTACACTCTACACCCTACACGCTACACTCTACACTCTACTCCCTACTCTCTACACGCTACACTCTATACCCTACACTCTACACGCTACACGCTACACACTACACACTACACGCTACACTTTACACTCTACACGCTACACACTACACGCTACACGCTACACTCTACACCCTACACCCTTCTCTACATGCTACACGCTACACGGTACATGATACACGCTACACCCTACACGCTACACGCTACACCCTACACGCTACACTCCACACCCTACACGCTACACCCTACACCCTACTCCCTACACTGTACACCCTACACTCTACATGCTACACTCTACACTCTTCTCCCTACTCTCTACACGCTACACTCTATACCCTACACTCTACACGCTACGCGCTACACGCTACACACTACACGCTACACCCTACACGCTACACTTTACACTCTACACGCTACACTCCACACTCTACACACTACACTCTACACCCTACACCCTACACCCTACTCTACATGCTACACGCTACACGCTACATGCTACACCCTACACGCTTCATCGTACACCCTACACGCTACACGCTACACGCTACACTCTACACCCTACACTCTACACCCTACACGCTACACGCTACACGCTACACTCTACACGCTAAACGCTACAGCTTATACCCTACACTCTACACCGTACACCCTACACGCTACACTCTACACCCTGCACGCTACACCCTACACCCTACACCCTACATGCTACACCCTACACTCTACACCCTACACCCTACATGCTACACTCTACACCCTACACCCTACTCTACATGCTACACGCTACACGGTACATGATACACGCTACACCCTACACGCTACACGCTACACCCTACAAGCTAAACGCTACACGCTACAATCTACACCCTACACGCTACACCCTACACCCTACTCCCTACACTCTACACGCTACACGCTACACCCTACACCCTACACTGTACACCCTACACCCTGCACGCTACACTCTACACTCTGCTCCCTACTCTCTACACGCTACACTCTATACCCTACACTCTACACGCTACGCGCTACACACTACACACTACACGCTACACCCTACACGCTACACTTTACACTCTACACGCTACACTCTACACTCTACACACTACACTCTACACCCTACACCCTACACCCTACTCTACATGCTACACGCTACACGCTACATGCTACACCCTACACGCTACACCCTACACCCTACACCCTACTCTACATGCTACACGCTACACGCTACATGCTACACCCTACACGCTACACTCTACACCCTACACTCTACACCCTACACGCTACACCCTACACCCTACACCCTACATGCTACACCCTACACTCTACACCCTACACCCTACACGCTACACCCTACGCCCTGCACGCCACACACTACACTCTACACGCTACACCCTACACACTACACTCTACACGCTACACGCTACACGCTACACTCTACACCCTACACGCTACACTCTACACCCTACACACTACACTCTATACGCTACACGGTACACGCTACACGCTACGCCCTACACCCTACACGCTACATGTTACACTCTACACCCTACACGCTACACTCTACACCCTACACGCTACACCCTACACCCTACACGCTACACACTACACGCTACACTCTACACCCTACACGCTGCACTCTATACGCTACACGGTACACGCTACACGCTACACCCTACACCCTACATGCTACACGCTACACCCTACACTGTACACCCTACACCCTACACGCTACACTCTACACGCTACATGCTACACCCTACACTCTACACCCTACACTCTATACGCTACACTCTACACACTGCACGCTACATGCTACACGCTACACCCTACACGCTACACTCTACACCCTACACGCTACACTCTACATGCTACACGCTACACGCTACATGCTACACGCTACACCCTACACGCTACACTCTACACCCTACACCCTACCCCCTACACGCTACACTCTTCACCCTACACGCTACACCCTACACTCTACACCCTACACCCTACACGCTGCTCGCTACACTCTACACCCTACCCGCTACACTCTACACGCTACACGCTACACTCTACACGCTACACTCTACACCCTACACGCAACACGCTACACTCTACACCCTACACGCTACACTCTGCATGCTACACGCTACACCCTACACCCTACACGCTACACTCTACACGCTACACGCTACACTCTACACCATACACGCTACACCCTACACTCTACACCCTACACCCTACACGCTATACCCGACACCCTACACCCTACATGCTTCACCCTACACGCTACACTCTACACTCTACACCCTACACGCTACATGCTACACTCTACACGCTACACTCTACACCCTACACGCTACACTCTACATCCTACACCCTACACGCTATACGCTACACTCTACACCCTACACCCTACACTCTACACCCTACACGCTACACGCTACACTCTACACCCTACACCCTACACACGCTACACGCTACACCCTACACTCTACACGCTACATGCTACACTCTACACCCTACACGATACATGCTACACCCTACACGCTACAGCCTGCACGCTACACGCTACACTCTACACCCTACAAGCTACACGCTACACGCTACACCCTACACTCTACACCCTACACTCTACACCGTACACGCTACACGCTACACTCTACACGCTACACCCTTCACTCTACACCCTACACCCTACATGCTACACTCTACACCCTACACGCTACACTCTACACCCTACACGCTACATGCTACACTCTACACCATACACCCTACACGCTACATGCTACACGCTACACTCTACACCCTACACGCTACACGCTAGGGTGTAGAGTGTAATATGTAGCGTGTAGTTTGTAGCGTTTAGCTTGTAGGGTGTAGCGTGTAGCGTGTAGGGTGTAGAGTGTAGCGTGTAGCGTGTAGCATGTAGGGTGTAGGGTGTAGAGTGTAGAGTGTAGCGTGTAGGGTGTAGAGTGTAGGGTGTAGGATGTAGAGTGTAGGGTTTAGAGTGTAATTTGTAGCGTGTAGGGTGTAGCGTGTAGCATGTAGGGTGTAGGGTGTGGAGTGTAGGGTGTAGCGTGTAGGGTGTAGAGTGTAGCGTGTAGCGTGTAGGGTGTAGAGTGTAGGGTGTAGCGTGTAGGGTGTAGGGTGTAGGGTGTAGCGTGTAGGGTGTAGAGTGTAGCGTGTAGCGTGTAGGGTGTAGGGTGTAGGGTGTAGCATGTAGAGTGTAGCGTGTAGGGTGTAGCGTGTAGCGTGCAGGGTGTAGAGTGTAGCGTATAGCGTGTAGGGTGTAGAGTGTAGGGTGTAGCGTGTAGGGTGTAGAGTGTAGGGTGTAGCGTGTAGGGTGTAGAGTGTAGCGTGTAGCGTGTAGGGTGTAGGGTGTAGGGTGTAGCGTGTAGGGTGTAGAGTGTAGCGTGTAGCGTGTAGGGTGTAGGGTGTAGGGTGTAGCATGTAGTGTGTAGCGTGTAGCGTGTAGGGTGTAGCGTGTAGCATGTAGCGTGTAGCGTGTAGCATGTAGAGTGTAGGATGTAGGGTGTAGCATGTAGAGTGTAGGGTGTAGGGTGTAGCGTGTAGGGTGTAGAATATAGCGTGTAGAGAGTAGGGTGTAGAGTGTAGGGTGTAGGGTGTAGAGTGTAACGTGTAGCGTGTAGGGTGTAGCATGTAGCGTGTAGGGTGTAGGGTGTAGAGTGTAGAGTGTAGCGTGTAGGGTGTAGCGTGTAGCGTGTAGGGTGTAGGGTGTAGAGTGTAGGGTGTAGCGTGTAGGGTGTAGCGTGTATCGTGTAGCGTGTAGAGTGTAGCGTCTAGCGTATAGGGTGTAGCGTGTAGCGTGTAGGGTGTAGGGTGTAGAGTGTAGGGTGTAGCGTGTAGGGTGTAGCGTGTAGCGTGTAGGGTGTAGGGTGTAGAGTGTAGGGTGTAGCGTGTAGGGTGTAGCGTGTATCGTGTAGCGTGTAGAGTGTAGCGTCTAGCGTATAGGGTGTAGCGTGTAGCGTGTAGATTGTAGCGTGTAGGGTGTAGGGTGTAGGGTGTAGCGTGTAGCGTGTAGGGTGTAGTGTAGCGTGTAGTGTGTAGGGTGTAGGGTGTAGAGTGCAGAGTGTAGGGTGTAGAGTGTAGCGTGTAGAGTGTAGGGTGTAGAGTGTAGGGTGTAGAGTGTAACGTGTAGTGTGTAGGGTGTAGCGTGTAGCGTGTAGGGTGTAGCGCGTAGCGTGTAGGGTGCAGGGTGTAGAGTGTAGGGTGTAGAGTGTAACGTGTAGTGTGTAGGGTGTAGCGTGTAGCGTGTAGGGTGTAGCGTGTAGCGTGTAGGGTGTAGGGTGTAGAGTGTAGGGTGTAGCGTGTAGGGTGTAGCGTGTATCGTGTAGCGTGTAGAGTGTAGCGTCTAGCGTATAGGGTGTAGCGTGTAGCGTGTAGATTGTAGCGTGTAGGGTGTAGGGTGTAGGGTGTAGCGTGTAGCGTGTAGGGTGTAGTGTAGCGTGTAGTGTGTAGGGTGTAGGGTGTAGAGTGCAGAGTGTAGGGTGTAGAGTGTAGCGTGTAGAGTGTAGGGTGTAGCGTGTATGGTGTAGCGTGTAGCGTGTAGTGTGTAGCGTGTAGGGTGTAGGGTGTAGAGTGTAGCGTGTAGGGTGTAGGGTGTAGAGTGCAGAGTGTAGGGTGTAGAGTGTAGCGTGTAGAGTGTAGGGTGTAGAGTGTAGGGTGTAGAGTGTAACGTGTAGTGTGTAGGGTGTAGCGTGTAGCGTGTAGGGTGTAGCGTGTAGCGTGTAGGGAGCAGGGTGTAGAGTGTAGCGTGTAGGGTGTAGAGTGTAACGTGTAGCGTGTAGGGTGTAGTGTGTAGGGTGTAGGGTGTAGAGTGTAACGTGTAGCGTGTAGGGTGTAGCGTGTAGCGTGTAGGGTGTAGGGTGTAGAGTGTAGCGTGTTGCATGTAGGGTGTAGAGTGTAGCGTGTAGAGTGTAGCGTGTAGCGTGTAGAGTGTAGCGTGTAGGGTGTAGAGTATAGTGTGTAGCGTGTAGGGTGTATGGTGTAGAGTGTAGAGTGTAGCATGTAGCGTGTAGCGTGTAGAGTGTAGCGTGTAGGGTGTAGAGTGTAGCGTGTTGCATGTAGGGTGTACAGTGTAGCGTGTAGCGTGTAGAGTGTAGGGTGTAGAGTGTAGCGTGTAGCGTGTAGAGTGTAGGGTGTAGAGTGTAGCGTGTTGCGTGTGGAGTGTAGCGTGTAGCGTGTAGGTTGTAGAGTGTAGCGTGTAGCGTGTAGGGTGTAGGGTGTAGCGTGTAGCGTGTAGAGTGTAGAGTGTAGCGTGTAGCATGTAGAGTTTAGAGTGTAGCGTGTAGGGTGTAGAGTGTAGCGCGTAGCGTGTAGGGTGTAGGGTGTAGAGTGTAGCGTGTAGCGTGTAGTGTACGGTGTAGAGTGTAGGGTGTAGCGTGTAGGGTGTAGAGTGTAGCGTGTAGCGTGTAGCGTGTAGGGTGTAGGGTGTAGATTGTAGCGTGTAGGGTGCAGGGTGTAGAGTGTAGCGTGTAGGGTGTAGAGTGTAACGTGTAGCGTGTAGGGTGTAGCGTGTAGCGTGTAGGGTGTAGGGTGTAGAGTGTAACGTGTAGCGTGTAGTGTGTAGCGTGTAGAGTGTAGGGTGTAGAGTGTAGCGTGTAGGGTGTAGCATGTAGCGTGTAGGGTGTAGGGTGTAGAGTGTAGAGTGTAGCGTTTAGGGTGAAGCATGTAGGGTGTAGGGTGTCGGGTATAGCGTGTAGGGTGTAGAGTGTAGAGTGTAGGGTGTAGCGTGTATGGTGTAGAGTGTAGCGTGTAGCGTGCAGAGTATAGCGTGTAGGGTGTAGCGTGTAGCGTGCAGAGTGTAGCGTGTAGGGTATAGAGTGTAGCGTGTTGCGTGTAGGGTGTAGAGTGTAGCGTGTAGCGTGTAGAGTGTAGAGTGTAGCGTGTAGCGTGTAGAGTGTAGGGTGTAGAGTATAGCGTGTAGCGTGTAGGGTGTAGGGTGTAGAGTGTAGAGTGTAGCATGTAGCGTGTAGCGTGTAGAGTGTAGCGTGTAGCGTGTAGAGTGTAGGGTGTAGCGTGTAGCGTGTAGCGTGTAGAGTGTAGGGTGTAGAGTGTAGCGTGTAGCGTGTAGAGTGTAGAGTGTAGCGTGTAGGGTGTAGAGTGTAGCGTGTAGCGTTTAGGGTGTAGGGTGTAGAGTGTAGCGTGTAGCGTGTAGAGTGTACGGTGTAGAGTGTAGGGTGTAGCGTGTAGGGTGTAGAGTGTAGCGTGTAGCGTGTAGCGTGTAGGGTTAAGCTACACACTACACACTAAACACAAAAAGAAAAGGATATGCAAACCAATGGGATCCACGTTAAATAGTCAATTTTATTGTACAAAAATAGTAATCCACAAACAGAACCAGGCAAAACATACATTTAAAAACATTTAAAACACTAGTATGGCTGAATAGGCCATAAGTAATTTTACCCGAGGGAATGAAGGAAGCTAATACTTTACAGCATATGTGAGACAGGAGAAATAACCAGAGAGAAAAAATTGCTAGGTATGCGGGTACACCAATCTTAGTCAAATCTACATATAAGAAGCCTATTGTTTACTGCCAACTGTGACCCCCTGAGTACTATGACAGGAAACATATACTCCAGCCTAGTATCTGGAAGAAATACATCATGGATCCTATTTTGTTCAACACAGCATGCGTGCGCACAGTTGGTAAGCAAATGAAAGCAGACCCCTATAGAAAGGTAATCAGGGAAATAGGTATGCTGCAGTACTACAAAATCCTAGTTATTTGGATAAATGTATGCATACAGACGCCTTGTGGAAATACAAAGAATCAGGATCCATTGTCCTAAGGCTTGGAAAAATGCCAGGCCATGCATGAAGTAAATAGGTGTAATTCCATAGCAGTAGTAAAGATAAGTTACCCAAGTCCTGTCCCTCGGGAAAAAAACAAAGGAAGCCCTGAACCCCACGCGTATCGACGTTACTCAAGCGTCTTCATCAGAGGAAAAATTGACACCCTACACGCTACACGCTACACTCTACACCCTACACAATACACGCTACTTGCTACACCCTACATGATACACTCTACACGCTACACGGTACACGCTACTTGCTACACCCTACATGCTACATTCTACACGCTACACGCTACACCCTACACCCTACACCCTACACCCTACACGCTACACGCTACACGATACACGCTACACCCTACACGCTACACCCTACACTCTACACCCTACACCCTACACGCTACACGATACACCCTACACGCTGCACCCTACACTCTACACCCTACACGCTACACCCTACACGCTACACGCTACACTGTACACGCTAAACGCTACAGCTTATACCCTACACTCTACACCGTACACCCTACATGCTACACCCTACACCCTACACCTTACACCCTACATGCTACACCCTACACTCTACACCCTACACGCTACACCCTATGCCCTGCACGCCACACACTAAACTCTACACGCTACACCCTACACCCTACACTGTACACCCTACACCCTACACGCTACACGCTACACTCTACACGCTACACCCTACACTCTACACCCTACACCCTACACGCTATACGCTACACTCTACACCCTGCACGCTACACGCTACACCCTACACGCTACACTCTACACCCTACACGCTACACCCTACACTCTACACCCTACACACTACACGCTACTCGCTACACTCTACACCCTACACGCTACACTCTACACTCTACTCCCTACTCTCTACACGCTACACTCTATACCCTACACTCTACACGCTACGCGCTACACGCTACACACTACACACTACACGCTACACTTTACACTCTACACGCTACACACTACACGCTACACGCTACACCCTACACCCTACTCTACATGCTACACGCTACACGGTACATGATACACGCTACACCCTACACGCTACACGCTACACCCTACACGCTACACGCTACACTCCACACCCTACACGCTACACCCTACACCCTACTCCCTACACTCTACACGCTACACGCTACACCCTACACCCTACACTGTACACCCTACACCCTACATGCTACACTCTACACTCTGCTCCCTACTCTACACGCTACACTCTATACCCTACACTCTACACGCTACGCGCTACACGCTACACACTACACGCTACACCCTACACGCTACACTTTACACTCTACACGCTACACTCCACACTCTACACACTACACTCTACACCCTACACCCTACACCCTACTCTACATGCTACACGCTACACGCTACATGCTACACCCTACACGCTTCACCCTACACCCTACACGCTACACGCTACACTCTACACCCTACACGCTACACGCTACACGCTACACTCTACACGCTAAACGCTACAGCTTATACCCTACACTCTACACCGTACACCCTACACGCTACACTCTACACCCTGCACGCTACACCCTACACCCTACACCCTACATGCTACACCCTACACTCTACACCCTACACCCTACATGCTACACTCTACACCCTACACCCTACTCTACATGCTACACGCTACACGGTACATGATACACGCTACACCCTACACGCTACACGCTACACCCTACACCCTACTCCCTACACTCTACACGCTACACGCTACACCCTACACCCTACACTGTACACCCTACACCCTGCACGCTACACTCTACACTCTGCTCCCTACTCTCTACACGCTACACTCTATACCCTACACTCTACACGCTACGCGCTACACGCTACACACTACACGCTACACCCTACACGCTACACTTTACACTCTACACGCTACACTCTACACTCTACACACTACACTCTACACCCTACACCCTACTCTACATGCTACACGCTACACGCTACATGCTATACCCTACACGCTACACCCTACACCCTACACGCTACACGCTACACGCTACACTCTACACCCTACACTCTACACCCTACACGCTACACGCTACACGCTACACGCTACACTCTACATGCTAAACGCTACAGCTTATACCCTACACTCTACACCGTACACCCTACACGCTACACTCTACACCCTACACGCTACACCCTACACCCTACACCCTACATGCTACACCCTACACTCTACACCCTACACCCTACACGCTACACCCTACGCCCTGCACGCCACACACTACACTCTACACGCTACACCCTACACACTACACTCTACACGCTACACGCTACACGCTACACGCTACACTCTACACCCTACACGCTACACTCTACACCCTACACACTACACTCTATACGCTACACGGTACACGCTACACGCTACGCCCTACACCCTACACGCTACATGTTACACTCTACACCCTACACGCTACACTCTACACCCTACACGCTACACCCTACACCCTACACGCTACACGCTACACTCTACACCCTACACGCTGCACTCTATACGCTACACGGTACACGCTACACGCTACACCCTACACCCTACATGCTACACGCTACACCCTACACTGTACACCCTACACCCTACACGCTACACTCTACACGCTACATGCTACACCCTACACTCTACACCCTACACGCTATACGCTACACTCTACACACTGCACGCTACACGCTACACGCTACATGCTACACGCTACACCCTACACGCTACACTCTACACCCTACACCCTACCCCCTACACGCTACACTCTTCACCCTACACGCTACACCCTACACTCTACACCCTACACCCTACACGCTACTCGCTACACTCTACACCCTACCCGCTACACTCTACACGCTACACGCTACACTCTACACTCTACACGCTACACGCTACAATCTACACCCTACACGCAACACGCTACACTCTACACCCTACACGCTACACTCTGCATGCTACACGCTACACCCTACACCCTACACGCTACACTCTACACGCTACACGCTACACTCTACACCATACACGCTACACCCTACACTCTACACCCTACACCCTACACGCTATACCCGACACCCTACACCCTACATGCTTCACCCTACACGCTACACTCTACACCCTACACGCTACATGCTACACTCTACACGCTACACTCTACACCCTACACGCTACACTCTACATCCTACACCCTACACGCTATACGCTACACTCTACACCCTACACCCTACACTCTACACCCTACACGCTACACGCTACACTCTACACCCTACACCCTACACACGCTACACGCTACACCCTACACTCTACACGCTACATGCTACACTCTACACCCTACACGATACATGCTACACCCTACACGCTACAGCCTACACGCTACACGCTACACTCTACACCCTACAAGCTACACGCTACACGCTACACCCTACACTCTACACCCTACACTGTACACGCTACACGCTACACTCTACACGCTACACCCTTCACTCTACATCCTACACCCTACATGGTACACTCTACACCCTACACGGTACACCCTACAATCTACATGCTACATGCTACACTCTACACTCTACACCCTACACCCTACACGCTACATGCTACACTCTACACCCTACACGCTACACTCTACACCCTACACGCTACATGCTGCACTCTACACCATACACCCTACACGCTACATGCTACACGCTACACTCTACACCCTACACGCTACACGCTAGGGTGTAGAGTGTAATATGTAGCGTGTAGTTTGTAGCGTTTAGCTTGTAGGGTGTAGCGTGTAGCGTGTAGGGTGTAGAGTGTAGCGTGTAGCGTGTAGCATGTAGGGTGTAGGGTGTAGAGTGTAGAGTGTAGCGTGTAGGGTGTAGAGTGTAGGGTGTAGGATGTAGAGTGTAGGGTTTAGAGTGTAATTTGTAGCGTGTAGGGTGTAGCGTGTAGCATGTAGAGTGTAGGGTATAGAGTGTAGCGTCTAGGGTGTAGAGTGTAGCGTGTAGCGTGTAGGGTGTAGAGTGTAGCGTGTAGGGTGTAGAATATAGCGTGTAGAGAGTAGGGTGTAGGGTGTAGAGTGTAGGGTGTAGGGTGTAGAGTGTAACGTGTAGCGTGTAGGGTGTAGCATGTAGCGTGTAGGGTGTAGGGTGTAGAGTGTAGGGTGTAGCGTGTAGGGTGTAGCGTGTAGCGTGTAGGGTGTAGGGTGTAGAGTGTAGGGTGTAGCGTGTAGGGTGTAGCGTGTATCGTGTAGCGTGTAGAGTGTAGCGTCTAGCGTATAGGGTGTAGCGTGTAGCGTGTAGATTGTAGCGTGTAGGGTGTAGGGTGTAGGGTGTAGCGTGTAGCGTGTAGGGTGTAGAGTGTAGCGTGTAGTGTGTAGGGTGTAGGGTGTAGAGTGCAGAGTGTAGGGTGTAGAGTGTAGCGTGTAGAGTGTAGGGTGTAGAGTGTAGGGTGTAGAGTGTAACGTGTAGTGTGTAGGGTGTAGCGTGTAGCGTGTAGGGTGTAGCGTGTAGGGTGCAGGGTGTAGAGTGTAACATGTAGCGTGTAGGGTGTAGCGTGTAGCGTGTATGGTGTAGCGTGTAGCGTGTAGTGTGTAGCGTGTAGGGTGTAGGGTGTAGAGTGTAGCGTGTAGGGTGTAGGGTGTAGAGTGCAGAGTGTAGGGTGTAGAGTGTAGCGTGTAGAGTGTAGGGTGTAGAGTGTAGGGTGTAGAGTGTAACGTGTAGTGTGTAGGGTGTAGCGTGTAGCGTGTAGGGTGTAGCGTGTAGCGTGTAGGGAGCAGGGTGTAGAGTGTAGCGTGTAGGGTGTAGAGTGTAACGTGTAGCGTGTAGGGTGTAGTGTGTAGGGTGTAGGGTGTAGAGTGTAACGTGTAGCGTGTAGGGTGTAGCGTGTAGCGTGTAGGGTGTAGGGTGTAGAGTGTAGCGTGTTGCATGTAGGGTGTAGAGTGTAGCGTGTAGAGTGTAGCGTGTAGCGTGTAGCGTGTAGGGTTAAGCTACACACTACACACTAAACACAAAAAGAAAAGGATATGCAAACCAATGGGATCCACGTTAAATAGTCAATTTTATTGTACAAAAATAGTAATCCACAAACAGAACCAGGCAAAACATACATTTAAAAACATTTAAAACACTAGTATGGCTGAATAGGCCATAAGTAATTTTACCCGAGGGAATGAAGGAAGCTAATACTTTACAGCATATGTGAGACAGGAGAAATAACCAGAGAGAAAAAATTGCTAGGTATGCGGGTACACCAATCTTAGTCAAATCTACATATAAGAAGCCTATTGTTTACTGCCAACTGTGACCCCCTGAGTACTATGACAGGAAACATATACTCCAGCCTAGTATCTGGAAGAAATACATCATGGATCCTATTTTGTTCAACACAGCATGCGTGCGCACAGTTGGTAAGCAAATGAAAGCAGACCCCTATAGAAAGGTAATCAGGGAAATAGGTATGCTGCAGTACTACAAAATCCTAGTTATTTGGATAAATGTATGCATACAGACGCCTTGTGGAAATACAAAGATTCAGGATCCATTGTCCTAAGGCTTGGAAAAATGCCAGGCCATGCATGAAGTAAATAGGTGTAATTCCATAGCAGTTGTAAAGATAAGTTACCCAAGTCCTGTCCCTCGGGAAAAAAACAAAGGAAGCCCTGAACCCCACGCGTATCGACGCTACTCAAGCGTCTTCATCAGAGGAAAAATTGACACCCTACACGCTACACGCTACACTCTACACCCTACACAATACACGCTACTTGCTACACCCTACATGCTACACTCTACACGCTACACGCTACACGCTACACCCTACACGGTACACGCTACTTGCTACACCCTACATGCTACACTCTACACGCTACACGCTACACGCTACACCCTACACCCTACACCCTACACGCTACACGCAACACCCTACACCCTACACCCTACACGCTACAATCTACACGCTACACGCTACACACTATACGCTACACGCTAGACGCTACACTCTACACGCTACACGATACACGCTACACGCTACACCCTACACGCTACACCCTACACTCTACACCCTACACCCTACACGCTACACGCTACACGATACACCCTACACGCTGCACCCTACACTCTACACCCTACACGCTACACCCTACACGCTACACGCTACACTCTACACGCTAAACGCTACAGCTTATACCCTACACTCTACACCGTACACCCTACATGCTACACTCTACACCCTACACCCTACACCCTACACCCTACATGCTACACCCTACACTCTACACCCTACACGCTACACCCTATGCCCTGCACGCCACACACTAAACTCTACACGCTACACCCTACACCCTACACTGTACACCCTACACCCTACACGCTACACGCTACACTCTACACGCTACACCCTACACTCTACACCCTACACCCTACACGCTATACGCTACACTCTACACCCTGCACGCTACACGCTACACCCTACACGCTACACTCTACACCCTACACGCTACACCCTACACTCTACACCCTACACCCTACACACTACACGCTACTCGCTACACTCTACACCCTACACGCTACACTCTACACTCTACTCCCTACTCTCTACACGCTACACTCTATACCCTACACTCTACACGCTACACGCTACACACTACACACTACACGCTACACTTTACACTCTACACGCTACACACTACACGCTACACGCTACACTCTACACCCTACACCCTTCTCTACATGCTACACGCTACACGGTACATGATACACGCTACACCCTACACGCTACACGCTACACCCTACACGCTACACGCTACACTCCACACCCTACACGCTACACCCTACACCCTACTCCCTACACTGTACACCCTACACCCTACATGCTACACTCTACACTCTGCTCCCTACTCTCTACACGCTACACTCTATACCCTACACTCTACACGCTACGCGCTACACGCTACACACTACACGCTACACCCTACACGCTACACTTTACACTCTACACGCTACACTCCACACTCTACACACTACACTCTACACCCTACACCCTACACCCTACTCTACATGCTACACGCTACACGCTACATGCTACACCCTACACGCTTCACCGTACACCCTACACGCTACACGCCACACGCTACACTCTACACCCTACACTCTACACCCTACACGCTACACGCTACACGCTACACTCTACACGCTAAACGCTACAGCTTATACCCTACACTCTACACCGTACACCCTACACGCTACACTCTACACCCTGCACGCTACACCCTACACCCTACACCCTACATGCTACACCCTACACTCTACACCCTACACCCTACATGCTACACTCTACACCCTACACCCTACTCTACATGCTACACGCTACACGGTACATGATACACGCTACACCCTACACGCTACACGCTACACCCTACAAGCTAAACGCTACACGCTACAATCTACACCCTACACGCTACACCCTACACCCTACTCCCTACACTCTACACGCTACACGCTACACCCTACACCCTACACTGTACACCCTACACCCTGCACGCTACACTCTACACTCTGCTCACTACTCTCTACACGCTACACTCTATACCCTACACTCTACACGCTACGCGCTACACACTACACACTACACGCTACACCCTACACGCTACACTTTACACTACACGCTACACTCTACACTCTACACACTACACTCTACACCCTACACCCTACACCCTACTCTACATGCTACACGCTACACGCTACATGCTACACCCTACACGCTACACCCTACACCTTACACCCTACTCTACATGCTACACGCTACACGCTACATGCTACACCCTACACGCTACACTCTACACCCTACACTCTACACCCTACACGCTACACGCTACACGCTACACTCTACACGCTAAACGCTACAGCTTATACCCTACACTCTACACCGTACACCCTACACGCTACACTCTACACCCTACACGCTACACCCTACACCCTACACCCTACATGCTACACCCTACACTCTACACCCTACACCCTACACGCTACACCCTACGCCCTGCACGCCACACACTACACTCTACACGCTACACCCTACACACTACACTCTACACGCTACACGCTACACGCTACACGCTACACTCTACACCCTACACGCTACACTCTACACCCTACACACTACACTCTATACGCTACACGGTACACGCTACACGCTACGCCCTACACCCTACACGCTACATGTTACACTCTACACCCTACACGCTACACTCTACACCCTACACGCTACACCCTACACCCTACACGCTACACACTACACGCTACACTCTACACCCTACACGCTGCACTCTATACGCTACACGGTACACGCTACACGCTACACCCTACACCCTACATGCTACACGCTACACCCTACACTGTACACCCTACACCCTACACGCTACACTCTACACGCTACATGCTACACTCTACACTCTACACCCTACACTCTATACGCTACACTCTACACACTGCACGCTACACGCTACACGCTACACCCTACACGCTACACTCTACACCCTACACGCTACACTCTACATGCTACACGCTACACGCTACATGCTACACGCTACACCCTACACGCTACACTCTACACCCTACACCCTACCCCCTACACGCTACACTCTTCACCCTACACGCTACACCCTACACTCTACACCCTACACCCTACACGCTGCTCGCTACACTCTACACCCTACCCGCTACACTCTACACGCTACACGCTACACTCTACACGCTACACTCTACACCCTACACGCAACACGCTACACTCTACACCCTACACGCTACACTCTGCATGCTACACGCTACACCCTACACCCTACACGCTACACTCTACACGCTACACGCTACACTCTACACCATACACGCTACACCCTACACTCTACACCCTACACCCTACACGCTATACCCGACACCCTACACCCTACATGCTTCACCCTACACGCTACACTCTACACTCTACACCCTACACGCTACATGCTACACTCTACACGCTACACTCTACACCCTACACGCTACACTCTACATCCTACACCCTACACGCTATACGCTACACTCTACACCCTACACCCTACACTCTACACCCTACACGCTACACGCTACACTCTACACCCTACACCCTACACACGCTACACGCTACACCCTACACTCTACACGCTACATGCTACACTCTACACCCTACACGATACATGCTACACCCTACACGCTACAGCCTACACGCTACACGCTACACTCTACACCCTACAAGCTACACGCTACACGCTACACCCTACACTCTACACCCTACACTCTACACCGTACACGCTACACGCTACACTCTACACGCTACACCCTTCACTCTACACCCTACACCCTACATGCTACACTCTACACCCTACACGCTACACTCTACACCCTACACGCTACATGCTACACTCTACACCATACACCCTACACGCTACATGCTACACGCTACACTCTACACCCTACACGCTACACGCTAGGGTGTAGAGTGTAATATGTAGCGTGTAGTTTGTAGCGTTTAGCTTGTAGGGTGTAGCGTGTAGCGTGTAGGGTGTAGAGTGTAGCGTGTAGCGTGTAGCATGTAGGGTGTAGGGTGTAGAGTGTAGAGTGTAGCGTGTAGGGTGTAGAGTGTAGGGTGTAGGATGTAGAGAGTAGGGTTTAGAGTGTAATTTGTAGCGTGTAGGGTGTAGCGTGTAGCATGTACGGTGTAGGGTGTGGAGTGTAGGGTGTAGCGTGTAGGGTGTAGAGTGTAGCGTGTAGCGTGTAGGGTGTAGAGTGTAGGGTGTAGCGTGTAGGGTGTAGGGTGTAGCGTGTAGGGTGTAGAGTGTAGCGTGTAGCGTGTAGGGTGTAGGGTGTAGGGTGTAGCATGTAGAGTGTAGCGTGTAGGGTGTAGCGTGTAGCGTGCAGGGTGTAGAGTGTAGCGTATAGCGTGTAGGGTGTAGAGTGTAGGGTGTAGCGTGTAGGGTGTAGAGTGTAGGGTGTAGCGTGTAGGGTGTAGAGTGTAGCGTGTAGCGTGTAGGGTGTAGGGTGTAGGGTGTAGCGTGTAGGGTGTAGAGTGTAGCGTGTAGCGTGTAGGGTGTAGGGTGTAGGGTGTAGCATGTAGTGTGTAGCGTGTAGCGTGTAGGGTGTAGCGTGTAGCATGTAGCGTGTAGCGTGTAGCATGTAGAGTGTAGGGTGTAGGGTGTAGCATGTAGAGTGTAGGGTGTAGGGTGTAGCGTGTAGGGTGTAGAATATAGCGTGTAGAGAGTAGGGTGTAGAGTGTAGGGTGTAGGGTGTAGAGTGTAACGTGTAGCGTGTAGGGTGTAGCATGTAGCGTGTAGGGTGTAGGGTGTAGAGTGTAGGGTGTAGCGTGTAGGGTGTAGCGTGTAGCGTGTAGGGTGTAGGGTGTAGAGTGTAGGGTGTAGCGTGTAGGGTGTAGCGTGTATCGTGTAGAGTGTAGCGTCTAGCGTATAGGGTGTAGCGTGTAGCGTGTAGGGTGTAGGGTGTAGAGTGTAGGGTGTAGCGTGTAGGGTGTAGCGTGTAGCGTGTAGGGTGTAGGGTGTAGAGTGTAGGGTGTAGCGTGTAGGGTGTAGCGTGTATCGTGTAGCGTGTAGAGTGTAGCGTCTAGCGTATAGGGTGTAGCGTGTAGCGTGTAGATTGTAGCGTGTAGGGTGTAGGGTGTAGGGTGTAGCGTGTAGCGTGTAGGGTGTAGTGTAGCGTGTAGTGTGTAGGGTGTAGGGTGTAGAGTGCAGAGTGTAGGGTGTAGAGTGTAGCGTGTAGAGTGTAGGGTGTAGAGTGTAGGGTGTAGAGTGTAACGTGTAGTGTGTAGGGTGTAGCGTGTAGCGTGTAGGGTGTAGCGTGTAGCGTGTAGGGTGCAGGGTGTAGAGTGTAGGGTGTAGAGTGTAACGTGTAGTGTGTAGGGTGTAGCGTGTAGCGTGTAGGGTGTAGCGTGTAGCGTGTAGGGTGTAGGGTGTAGAGTGTAGGGTGTAGCGTGTAGGGTGTAGCGTGTATCGTGTAGCGTGTAGAGTGTAGCGTCTAGCGTATAGGGTGTAGCGTGTAGCGTGTAGATTGTAGCGTGTAGGGTGTAGGGTGTAGGGTGTAGCGTGTAGCGTGTAGGGTGTAGTGTAGCGTGTAGTGTGTAGGGTGTAGGGTGTAGAGTGCAGAGTGTAGGGTGTAGAGTGTAGCGTGTAGAGTGTAGGGTGTAGCGTGTATGGTGTAGCGTGTAGCGTGTAGTGTGTAGCGTGTAGGGTGTAGAGTGTAGCGTGTAGGGTGTAGGGTGTAGAGTGCAGAGTGTAGGGTGTAGAGTGTAGCGTGTAGAGTGTAGGGTGTAGAGTGTATGGTGTAGAGTGTAACGTGTAGTGTGTAGGGTGTAGCGTGTAGCGTGTAGGGTGTAGCGTGTAGCGTGTAGGGAGCAGGGTGTAGAGTGTAGCGTGTAGGGTGTAGAGTGTAACGTGTAGCGTGTAGGGTGTAGTGTGTAGGGTGTAGGGTGTAGAGTGTAACGTGTAGCGTGTAGGGTGTAGCGTGTAGCGTGTAGGGTGTAGGGTGTAGAGTGTAGCGTGTTGCATGTAGGGTGTAGAGTGTAGCGTGTAGAGTGTAGCGTGTAGCGTGTAGCGTGTAGAGTGTAGCGTGTAGGGTGTAGAGTATAGTGTGTAGCGTGTAGGGTGTATGGTGTAGAGTGTAGAGTGTAGCATGTAGCGTGTAGCGTGTAGAGTGTAGCGTGTAGGGTGTAGAGTGTAGCGTGTTGCATGTAGGGTGTACAGTGTAGCGTGTAGCGTGTAGAGTGTAGGGTGTAGAGTGTAGCGTGTAGCGTGTAGAGTGTAGGGTGTAGAGTGTAGCGTGTTGCGTGTGGAGTGTAGCGTGTAGCGTGTAGGTTGTAGAGTGTAGCGTGTAGCGTGTAGGGTGTAGGGTGTAGCGTGTAGCGTGTAGAGTGTAGAGTGTAGCGTGTACCATGTAGAGTTTAGAGTGTAGCGTGTAGGGTGTAGAGTGTAGCGCGTAGCGTGTAGGGTGTAGGGTGTAGAGTGTAGCGTGTAGCGTGTAGTGTACGGTGTAGAGTGTAGGGTGTAGCGTGTAGGGTGTAGAGTGTAGCGTGTAGCGTGTAGCGTGTAGCGTGTAGGGTGTAGGGTGTAGATTGTAGCGTGTAGGGTGCAGGGTGTAGAGTGTAGCGTGTAGGGTGTAGAGTGTAACGTGTAGCGTGTAGGGTGTAGCGTGTAGCGTGTAGGGTGTAGGGTGTAGAGTGTAACGTGTAGCGTGTAGGGTGTAGCGTGTAGCGTGTAGGGTGTAGCGTGTAGCGTGTAGTGTGTAGCGTGTAGAGTGTAGGGTGTAGAGTGTAGCGTGTAGGGTGTAGCATGTAGCGTGTAGGGTGTAGGGTGTAGAGTGTAGAGTGTAGCGTTTAGGGTGAAGCATGTAGGGTGTAGGGTGTCGGGTATAGCGTGTAGGGTGTAGAGTGTAGAGTGTAGGGTGTAGCGTGTATGGTGTAGAGTGTAGCGTGTAGCGTGCAGAGTATAGCGTGTAGGGTGTAGCGTGTAGCGTGCAGAGTGTAGCGTGTAGGGTATAGAGTGTAGCGTGTTGCGTGTAGGGTGTAGAGTGTAGCGTGTAGCGTGTAGAGTGTAGAGTGTAGCGTGTAGCGTGTAGAGTGTAGGGTGTAGAGTATAGCGTGTAGCGTGTAGGGTGTAGGGTGTAGAGTGTAGAGTGTAGCATGTAGCGTGTAGCGTGTAGAGTGTAGCGTGTAGCGTGTAGAGTGTAGGGTGTAGCGTGTAGCGTGTAGCGTGTAGAGTGTAGGGTGTAGAGTGTAGCGTGTAGCGTGTAGAGTGTAGAGTGTAGCGTGTAGGGTGTAGAGTGTAGCGTGTAGCGTTTAGGGTGTAGGGTGTAGAGTGTAGCGTGTAGCGTGTAGAGTGTACGGTGTAGAGTGTAGGGTGTAGCGTGTAGGGTGTAGAGTGTAGCGTGTAGCGTGTAGCGTGTAGGGTTAAGCTACACACTACACACTAAACACAAAAAGAAAAGGATATGCAAACCAATGGGATCCACGTTAAATAGTCAATTTTATTGTACAAAAATAGTAATCCACAAACAGAACCAGGCAAAACATACATTTAAAAACATTTAAAACACTAGTATGGCTGAATAGGCCATAAGTAATTTTACCCGAGGGAATGAAGGAAGCTAATACTTTACAGCATATGTGAGACAGGAGAAATAACCAGAGAGAAAAAATTGCTAGGTATGCGGGTACACCAATCTTAGTCAAATCTACATATAAGAAGCCTATTGTTTACTGCCAACTGTGACCCCCTGAGTACTATGACAGGAAACATATACTCCAGCCTAGTATCTGGAAGAAATACATCATGGATCCTATTTTGTTCAACACAGCATGCGTGCGCACAGTTGGTAAGCAAATGAAAGCAGACCCCTATAGAAAGGTAATCAGGGAAATAGGTATGCTGCAGTACTACAAAATCCTAGTTATTTGGATAAATGTATGCATACAGACGCCTTGTGGAAATACAAAGAATCAGGATCCATTGTCCTAAGGCTTGGAAAAATGCCAGGCCATGCATGAAGTAAATAGGTGTAATTCCATAGCAGTAGTAAAGATAAGTTACCCAAGTCCTGTCCCTCGGGAAAAAAACAAAGGAAGCCCTGAACCCCACGCGTATCGACGTTACTCAAGCGTCTTCATCAGAGGAAAAATTGACACCCTACACGCTACACGCTACACTCTACACCCTACACAATACACGCTACTTGCTACACCCTACATGATACACTCTACACGCTACACGCTACACGCTACACCCTACACGGTACACGCTACTTGCTACACCCTACATGCTACACTCTACACGCTACACGCTACACGCTACACCCTACACCCTACACCCTACACCCTACACGCTACACGATACACGCTACACCCTACACGCTACACCCTACACTCTACACCCTACACCCTACACGCTACACGCTACACGATACACCCTACACGCTGCACCCTACACTCTACACCCTACACGCTACACCCTACACGCTACACGCTACACTGTACACGCTAAACGCTACAGCTTATACCCTACACTCTACACCGTACACCCTACATGCTACACCCTACACCCTACACCCTACATGCTACACCCTACACTCTACACCCTACACGCTACACCCTATGCCCTGCACGCCACACACTAAACTCTACACGCTACACCCTACACCCTACACTGTACACCCTACACCCTACACGCTACACGCTACACTCTACACGCTACACCCTACACTCTACACCCTACACCCTACACGCTATACGCTACACTCTACACCCTGCACGCTACACGCTACACCCTACACGCTACACTCTACACCCTACACGCTACACCCTACACTCTACACCCTACACACTACACGCTACTCGCTACACTCTACACCCTACACGCTACACTCTACACTCTACTCCCTACTCTCTACACGCTACACTCTATACCCTACACTCTACACGCTACGCGCTACACGCTACACACTACACACTACACGCTACACTTACACTCTACACGCTACACACTACACGCTACACGCTACACCCTACACCCTACTCTACATGCTACACGCTACACGGTACATGATACACGCTAAACCCTACACGCTACACGCTACACCCTACACGCTACACGCTACACTCCACACCCTACACGCTACACCCTACACCCTACTCCCTACACTCTACACCCTACACGCTACACTCTACACTCTACTCCCTACTCTCTACACGCTACACTCTATACCCTACACTCTACACGCTACGCGCTACACGCTACACACTACACACTACACGCTACACTTTACACTCTACACGCTACACACTACACGCTACACGCTACACCCTACACCCTACTCTACATGCTACACGCTACACGGTACATGATACACGCTAAACCCTACACGCTACACGCTACACCCTACACGCTACACGCTACACTCCACACCCTACACGCTACACCCTACACCCTACTCCCTACACTCTACACGCTACACGCTACACCCTACACCCTACACTGTACACCCTACACCCTACATGCTACACTCTACACTCTGCTCCCTACTCTACACGCTACACTCTATACCCTACACTCTACACGCTACGCGCTACACGCTACACACTACACGCTACACCCTACACGCTACACTTTACACTCTACACGCTACACTCCACACTCTACACACTACACTCTACACCCTACACCCTACACCCTACTCTACATGCTACACGCTACACGCTACATGCTACACCCTACAC
This sequence comes from Ranitomeya variabilis, assembly GCF_051348905.1. Taxonomy (NCBI): domain Eukaryota; kingdom Metazoa; phylum Chordata; class Amphibia; order Anura; family Dendrobatidae; genus Ranitomeya; species Ranitomeya variabilis. Next base: position 85,124 of record NW_027508203.1, read on the forward strand.
GCTTCACCCTACACCCTACACGCTACACGCTACACGCTACACTCTACACCCTACACTCTACACCCTACACGCTACACGCTACACGCTACACTCTACACGCTAAACGCTACAGCTTATACCCTACACTCTACACCGTACACCCTACACGCTACACTCTACACCCTGCACGCTACACCCTACACCCTACACCCTACACCCTACATGCTACACCCTACACTCTACACCCTACACCCTACATGCTACACTCTACACCCTACACCCTACTCTACATGCTACACGCTACACGGTACATGATACACGCTACACCCTACACGCTACATGCTACACCCTACACGCTACACGCTACACGCTACAATCTACACCCTACACGCTACACCCTACACCCTACTCCCTACACTCTACACGCTACACGCTACACCCTACACCCTACACTGTACACCCTACACCCTGCACGCTACACTCTACACTCTGCTCCCTACTCTCTACACGCTACACTCTATACCCTACACTCTACACGCTACGCGCTACACGCTACACACTACACGCTACACCCTACACGCTACACTTTACACTCTACACGCTACACTCTACACTCTACACACTACACTCTACACCCTACACCCTACACCCTACTCTACATGCTACACGCTACACGCTACATGCTACACCCTACACGCTACACCCTACACCCTACACGCTACACGCTACACGCTACACTCTACACCCTACACTCTACACCCTACACGCTACACGCTACACGCTACACGCTACACTCTACACGCTAAACGCTACAGCTTATACCCTACACTCTACACCGTACACCCTACACGCTACACTCTACACCCTACACGCTACACCCTACACCCTACACCCTACATGCTACACCCTACACTCTACACCCTACACCCTACACGCTACACCCTACGCCCTGCACGCCACACACTACACTCTACACGCTACACCCTACACACTACACTCTACACGCTACACGCTACACGCTACACGCTACACGCTACACTCTACACCCTACACGCTACACTCTACACCCTACACACTACACTCTATACGCTACACGGTACACGCTACACGCTACGCCCTACACCCTACACGCTACATGTTACACTCTACACCCTACACGCTACACTCTACACCCTACACGCTACACCCTACACCCTACACGCTACACACTACACGCTACACTCTACACCCTACACGCTGCACTCTATACGCTACACGGTACACGCTACACGCTACACCCTACACCCTACATGCTACACGCTACACCCTACACTGTACACCCTACACCCTACACGCTACACTCTACACGCTACATGCTACACCCTACACTCTACACCCTACACGCTATACGCTACACTCTACACACTGCACGCTACACGCTACACGCTACACCCTACACGCTACACTCTACACCCTACACGCTACACTCTACATGCTACACGCTACACGCTACATGCTACACGCTACACCCTACACGCTACACTCTACACCCTACACCCTACCCCCTACACGCTACACTCTTCACCCTACACGCTACACCCTACACTCTACACCCTACACCCTACACGCTACTCGCTACACTCTACACCCTACCCGCTACACTCTACACGCTACACGCTACACTCTACACTCTACACGCTACACGCTACAATCTACACCCTACACGCAACACGCTACACTCTACACCCTACACGCTACACTCTGCATGCTACACGCTACACCCTACACCCTACACGCTACACTCTACACGCTACACGCTACACTCTACACCATACACGCTACACCCTACACTCTACACCCTACACCCTACACGCTATACCCGACACCCTACACCCTACATGCTTCACCCTACACGCTACACTCTACACTCTACACCCTACACGCTACATGCTACACTCTACACGCTACACTCTACACCCTACACGCTACACTCTACATCCTACACCCTACACGCTATACGCTACACTCTACACCCTACACCCTACACTCTACACCCTACACGCTACACGCTACACTCTACACCCTACACCCTACACACGCTACACGCTACACCCTACACTCTACACGCTACATGCTACACTCTACACCCTACACGATACATGCTACACCCTACACGCTACAGCCTACACGCTACACGCTACACTCTACACCCTACAAGCTACACGCTACACGCTACACCCTACACTCTACACCCTACACCGTACACGCTACACGCTACACTCTACACGCTACACCCTTCACTCTACACCCTACACCCTACATGCTACACTCTACACCCTACACGGTACACCCTACAATCTACATGCTACATGCTACACTCTACACTCTACACCCTACACCCTACACGCTACATGCTACACTCTACACCCTACACGCTACACTCTACACCCTACACGCTACATGCTACACTCTACACCATACACCCTACACGCTACATGCTACACGCTACACTCTACACCCTACACGCTACACGCTAGGGTGTAGAGTGTAATATGTAGCGTGTAGTTTGTAGCGTATAGCTTGTAGGGTGTAGCGTGTAGCGTGTAGGGTGTAGAGTGTAGCGTGTAGCGTGTAGCATGTAGGGTGTAGGGTGTAGAGTGTAGAGTGTAGCGTGTAGGGTGTAGAGTGTAGGGTGTAGGATGTAGAGTGTAGGGTTTAGAGTGTAATTTGTAGCGTGTAGGGTGTAGCGTGTAGCATGTAGGGTGTAGGGTGTGGAGTGTAGGGTGTAGGGTGTAGAGTGTAGCGTGTAGCGTGTAGGGTGTAGAGTGTAGGGTGTAGCGTGTAGGGTGTAGAGTGTAGCGTGTAGGGTGTAGCGTGTAGCGTGCAGGGTGTAGAGTGTAGCGTATAGCGTGTCGGGTGTAGAGTGTAGGGTGTAGCGTGTAGGGTGTAGAGTGTAGGGTGTAGGGTGTAGGGTGTAGAGTGTAGCGTGTAGCGTGTAGGGTGTAGGGTGTAGGGTGTAGCGTGTAGGGTGTAGAGTGTAGCGTGTAGCGTGTAGGGTGTAGGGTGTAGGGTGTAGCATGTAGTGTGTAGCGTGTAGCGTGTAGGGTGTAGCGTGTAGCATGTAGCGTGTAGCGTGTAGCATGTAGAGTGTAGGGTGTAGGGTGTAGCATGTAGAGTGTAGGGTGTAGGGTGTAGAGTGTAACGTGTAGCGTGTAGGGTGTAGCATGTAGCGTGTAGGGTGTAGGGTGTAGAGTGTAGGGTGTAGCGTGTAGGGTGTAGCGTGTAGCGTGTAGGGTGTAGGGTGTAGAGTGTAGGGTGTAGCGTGTAGGGTGTAGCGTGTATCGTGTAGCGTGTAGAGTGTAGCGTCTAGCGTATAGGGTGTAGCGTGTAGCGTGTAGATTGTAGCGTGTAGGGTGTAGGGTGTAGGGTGTAGCGTGTAGCGTGTAGGGTGTAGAGTGTAGCATGTAGTGTGTAGGGTGTAGGGTGTAGAGTGCAGAGTGTAGGGTGTAGAGTGTAGCGTGTAGAGTGTAGGGTGTAGAGTGTAGGGTGTAGAGTGTAACGTGTAGTGTGTAGGGTGTAGCGTGTAGGGTGTAGCGTGTAGCGTGTAGGGTGCAGGGTGTAGAGTGTAACATGTAGCGTGTAGGGTGTAGCGTGTAGCGTGTATGGTGTAGCGTGTAGCGTGTAGTGTGTAGCGTGTAGGGTGTAGGGTGTAGAGTGTAGCGTGTAGGGTGTAGGGTGTAGAGTGCAGAGTGTAGGGTGTAGAGTGTAGCGTGTAGAGTGTAGGGTGTAGAGTGTAGGGTGTAGAGTGTAACGTGTAGTGTGTAGGGTGTAGCGTGTAGCGTGTAGGGTGTAGCGTGTAGCGTGTAGGGAGCAGGGTGTAGAGTGTAGCGTGTAGGGTGTAGAGTGTAACGTGTAGCGTGTAGGGTGTAGTGTGTAGGGTGTAGGGTGTAGAGTGTAACGTGTAGCGTGTAGGGTGTAGCGTGTAGCGTGTAGGGTGTAGGGTGTAGAGTGTAGCGTGTTGCATGTAGGGTGTAGAGTGTAGCGTGTAGAGTGTAGCGTGTAGCGTGTAGCGTGTAGAGTGTAGCGTGTAGGGTGTAGAGTATAGTGTGTAGCGTGTAGGGTGTATGGTGTAGAGTGTAGAGTGTAGCATGTAGCGTGTAGCGTGTAGAGTGTAGATTGTAGGGTGTAGAGTGTAGCGTGTTGCATGTAGGGTGTACAGTGTAGCGTGTAGCGTGTAGAGTGTAGGGTGTAGAGTGTAGCGTGTAGCGTGTAGAGTGTAGGGTGTAGAGTGTAGCGTGTTGCGTGTGGAGTGTAGCGTGTAGGTTGTAGAGTGTAGCGTGTAGCGTGTAGGGTGTAGGGTGTAGAGTGTAGCGTGTAGCGTGTAGTGTACGGTGTAGAGTGTAGGGTGTAGCGTGTAGGGTGTAGAGTGTAGCGTGTAGCGTGTAGGGTGTAGGGTGTAGATTGTAGCGTGTAGGGTGCAGGGTGTAGAGTGTAGCGTGTAGGGTGTAGAGTGTAACGTATAGCGTGTAGGGTGTAGCGTGTAGCGTGTAGGGTGTAGGGTGTAGAGTGTAACGTGTAGCGTGTAGGGTGTAGCGTGTAGCGTGTAGGGTGTGGCGTGTAGCGTGTAGTGTGTAGCGTGTAGAGTGTAGGGTGTAGAGTGTAGCGTGTAGGGTGTAGCATGTAGCGTGTAGGGTGTAGGGTGTAGAGTGTAGAGTGTAGCGTTTAGGGTGAAGCATGTAGGGTGTAGGGTGTCGGGTATAGCGTGTAGGGTGTAGGGTGTAGAGTGTAGGGTGTAGCGTGTATGGTGTAGAGTGTAGCGTGTAGCGTGCAGAGTATAGCGTGTAGGGTGTAGCGTGTAGCGTGCAGAGTGTAGCGTGTAGGGTATAGAGTGTAGCGTGTTGCGTGTAGGGTGTAGAGTGTAGCATGTAGCGTGTAGAGTGTAGAGTGTAGCGTGTAGCGTGTAGAGTGTAGGGTGTAGAGTATAGCGTGTAGCGTGTAGGGTGTAGGGTGTAGAGTGTAGAGTGTAGCATGTAGCGTGTAGCGTGTAGAGTGTAGCGTGTAGCGTGTAGAGTGTAGGGTGTAGCGTGTAGCGTGTAGCGTGTAGAGTGTAGGGTGTAGAGTGTAGCGTGTAGCGTGTAGAGTGTAGAGTGTAGCGTGTAGGGTGTAGAGTGTAGCGTGTAGCGTTTAGGGTGTAGGGTGTAGAGTGTAGCGTGTAGCGTGTAGAGTGTACGGTGTAGAGTGTAGGGTGTAGCGTGTAGGGTGTAGAGTGTAGCGTGTAGCGTGTAGCGTGTAGGGTTAAGCTACACACTACACACTAAACACAAAAAGAACAGGATATGCAAACCAATGGGATCCACGTTAAATAGTCAATTTTATTGTGCAAAAATAGTAATCCACAAACAGAACCAGGCAAAACATACATTTAAAAACATTTAAAACACTAGTATGGCTGAATAGGCCATAAGTAATTTTACCCGAGGGAATGAAGGAAGCTAATACTTGACAGCATATGTGAGACAGGAGAAATAACCAGAGAGAAAAAATTGCTAGGTATGCGGGTACACCAATCTTAGTCAAATCTACATATAAGAAGCCTATTGTTTACTGCCAACTGTGACCCCCTGAGTACTATGACAGGAAACATATACTCCAGCCTAGTATCTGGAAGAAATACATCATGGATCCTATTTTGTTCAACACAGCATGCGTGCGCACAGTTGGTAAGCAAATGAAAGCAGACCCCTATAGAAAGGTAATCAGGGAAATAGATATGCTGCAGTACTACAAAATCCTAGTTATTTGGATAAATGTATGCATACAGACGCCTTGTGGAAATACAAAGAATCAGGATCCATTGTCCTAAGGCTTGGAAAAATGCCAGGCCATGCATGAAGTAAATAGGTGTAATTCCATAGCAGTTGTAAAGATAAGTTACCCAAGTCCTGTCCCTCGGGAAAAAAACAAAGGAAGCCCTTTACCCCACGCGTATCGACGCTACTCAAGCGTCTTCATCAGAGGAAAAAGTGACACGCTACACGCTACACTCTACACTCTACACGCTACACTCTACACCCTACACAATACACGCTACTTGCTACACCCTACATGCTACACTCTACACGCTACACGCTACACGCTACACCCTACACGGTACACCCTACACCCTACACCCTACACGCTACAATCTACACGCTACACCCTACACACTACACGCTACTCGCTACACTCTACACCCTACACGCTACACTCTACACCCTACACGCTACACCCTACACTCTACACCCTACAACCAACACGCTACACGCTACACGCTACACCCTGCACGCTACACGCTACACCCTACACGCTACACTCTACACCCTACACGCTACACCCTACACTCTACACCCTACACCCTACACACTACACACTACTCGCTACACTCTACACCCTACACGCTACACTCTACACTCTACTCCCTACTCTCTACACGCTACACTCTATACCCTACACTATACACGCTACGCGCTACACGCTACACACTACACACTACACGCTACACTTTACACTCTACACGCTACACACTACACGCTACACGCTACACTCTACACCCTACACCCTACTCTACATGCTACACGGTACATGATACACGCTACACCCTACACGCTACACGCTACACCCTACACGCTACACGCTACACTCCACACCCTACACGCTACACCCTACACCCTACTCCCTACACTCTACACGCTACACGCTACACCCTACACCCTACACTGTACACCCTACACCCTACATGCTACACTCTACACTCTGCTCCCTACTCTCTACACGCTACACTCTATACCCTACACTCTACACGCTACGCGCTACACGCTACACACTACACGCTACACCCTACACGCTACACTTTACACTCTACACGCTACACTCCACACTCTACACACTACACTCTACACCCTACACCCTACACCCTACTCTACATGCTACACGCTACACGCTACATGCTACACCCTACACGCTTCACCCTACACCCTACACGCTACACGCTACACGCTACACTCTACACCCTACACTCTACACCCTACACGCTACACGCTACACGCTACACTCTACACGCTAAACGCTACAGCTTATACCCTACACTCTACACCGTACACCCTACACGCTACACTCTACACCCTGCACGCTACACCCTACACCCTACACCCTACATGCTACACCCTACACTCTACACCCTACACCCTACATGCTACACTCTACACCCTACACCCTACTCTACATGCTACACGCTACACGGTACATGATACACGCTACACCCTACACGCTACACGCTACACCCTACACGCTACACGCTACAATCTACACCCTACACGCTACACCCTACACCCTACTCCCTACACTCTACACGCTACACGCTACACCCTACACCCTACACTGTACACCCTACACCCTGCACGCTACACTCTATACCCTACACTCTACACGCTACGCGCTACACGCTACACACTACACGCTACACCCTACACGCTACACTTTACACTCTACACTCTGCTCCCTACTCTCTACACGCTACACTCTATACCCTACACTCTACACGCTACGCGCTACACGCTACACACTACACGCTACACCCTACACGCTACACTTTACACTCTACACGCTACACTCTACACTCTACACACTACACTCTACACCCTACACCCTACACCCTACTCTACATGCTACACGCTACACGCTACATGCTACACACTACACGCTACACCCTACACCCTACACGCTACACGCTACACGCTACACGCTACACTCTACACCCTACACTCTACACCCTACACGCTACACGCTACACGCTACACGCTACACTCTACACGCTAAACGCTACAGCTTATACCCTACACTCTACACCGTACACCCTACACGCTACACTCTACACCCTACACGCTACACCCTACACCCTACACCCTACATGCTACACCCTACACTCTACACCCTACACCCTACACGCTACACCCTACGCCCTGCACGCCACACACTACACTCTACACGCTACACCCTACACACTACACTCTACACGCTACACGCTACACGCTACACGCTACACTCTACACCCTACACGCTACACTCTACACCCTACACACTACACTCTATACGCTACACGGTACACGCTACACGCTACGCCCTACACCCTACACGCTACATGTTACACTCTACACCCTACACGCTACACTCTACACCCTACACGCTACACCCTACACCCTACACGCTACACACTACACGCTACACTCTACACCCTACACGCTGCACTCTATACGCTACACGGTACACGCTACACGCTACACCCTACACCCTACATGCTACACGCTACACCCTACACTGTACACCCTACACCCTACACGCTACACTCTACACGCTACATGCTACACCCTACACTCTACACCCTACACGCTATACGCTACACTCTACACACTGCACGCTACACGCTACACGCTACACCCTACACGCTACACTCTACACGCTACACGCTACACTCTACACCCTACACGCAACACGCTACACTCTACACCCTACACGCTACACTCTGCATGCTACACCCTACACCCTACACGCTACACTCTACACGCTACACGCTACACTCTACACCATACACGCTACACCCTACACTCTACACCCTACACCCTACACGCTATACCCGACACCCTACACCCTACATGCTTCACCCTACACGCTACACTCTACACTCTACACCCTAAACGCTACATGCTACACTCTACACGCTACACTCTACACCCTACACGCTACACTCTACATCCTACACCCTACACGCTATACGCTACACTCTACACCCTACACCCTACACTCTACACCCTACACGCTACACGCTACACTCTACACCCTACACCCTACACACGCTACACGCTACACCCTACACTCTACACGCTACATGCTACACTCTACACCCTACACGATACATGCTACACCCTACACGCTACAGCCTACACGCTACACGCTACACTCTACACCCTACAAGCTACACGCTACACGCTACACCCTACACTCTACACCCTACACCGTACACGCTACACGCTACACTCTACACGCTACACCCTTCACTCTACACCCTACACCCTACATGCTACACTCTACACCCTACACGGTACACCCTACAATCTACATGCTACATGCTACACTCTACACTCTACACCCTACACCCTACACGCTACATGCTACACTCTACACCCTACACGCTACACTCTACACCCTACACGCTACATGCTACACTCTACACCATACACCCTACACGCTACATGCTACACGCTACACTCTACACCCTACACGCTACACGCTAGGGTGTAGAGTGTAATATGTAGCGTGTAGTTTGTAGCGTTTAGCTTGTAGGGTGTAGCGTGTAGCGTGTAGGGTGTAGAGTGTAGGGTGTAGGATGTAGAGTGTAGGGTTTAGAGTGTAATTTGTAGCGTGTAGGGTGTAGCGTGTAGCATGTAAGGGTGTAGGGTGTGGAGTGTAGGGTGTAGGGTGTAGAGTGTAGCGTGTAGCGTGTAGGGTGTAGAGTGTAGGGTGTAGCGTGTAGGGTGTAGAGTGTAGCGTGTAGGGTGTAGCGTGTAGCGTGCAGGGTGTAGAGTGTAGCGTATAGCGTGTAGGGTGTAGAGTGTAGGGTGTAGCGTGTAGGGTGTAGAGTGTAGGGTGTAGCGTGTAGGGTGTAGAGTGTAGCGTGTAGCGTGTAGGGTGTAGGGTGTAGGGTGTAGGGTGTAGCGTGTAGGGTGTAGAGTGTAGCGTGTAGCGTGTAGGGTGTAGGGTGTAGGGTGTAGCATGTAGTGTGTAGCTTGTAGCATGTAGGGTGTAGCGTGTAGCATGTAGCGTGTAGCGTGTAGCATGTAGAGTGTAGGGTGTAGGGTGTAGCATGTAGAGTGTAGGGTGTAGGGTGTAGCGTGTAGAGTGTAGGGTATAGAGTGTAGCGTCTAGGGTGTAGAGTGTAGCGTGTAGCGTGTAGGGTGTAGAGTGTAGCGTGTAGGGTGTAGAATATAGCGTGTAGAGAGTAGGGTGTAGGGTGTAGAGTGTAGGGTGTAGGGTGTAGAGTGTAACGTGTAGCGTGTAGGGTGTAGCATGTAGCGTGTAGGGTGTAGGGTGTAGAGTGTAGGGTGTAGCGTGTAGGGTGTAGCGTGTAGCGTGTAGGGTGTAGGGTGTAGAGTGTAGGGTGTAGCGTGTAGGGTGTAGCGTGTATCGTGTAGCGTGTAGAGTGTAGCGTCTAGCGTATAGGGTGTAGCGTGTAGATTGTAGCGTGTAGGGTGTAGGGTGTAGGGTGTAGCGTGTAGCGTGTAGGGTGTAGAGTGTAGCATGTAGTGTGTAGGGTGTAGGGTGTAGAGTGCAGAGTGTAGGGTGTAGAGTGTAGCGTGTAGAGTGTAGGGTGTAGAGTGTAGGGTGTAGAGTGTAACGTGTAGTGTGTAGGGTGTAGCGTGTAGGGTGTAGCGTGTAGCGTGTAGGGTGCAGGGTGTAGAGTGTAACATGTAGCGTGTAGGGTGTAGCGTGTAGCGTGTATGGTGTAGCGTGTAGCGTGTAGTGTGTAGCGTGTAGGGTGTAGGGTGTAGAGTGTAGCGTGTAGGGTGTAGGGTGTAGAGTGCAGAGTGTAGGGTGTAGAGTGTAGCGTGTAGAGTGTAGGGTGTAGAGTGTAGGGTGTAGAGTGTAACGTGTAGTGTGTAGGGTGTAGCGTGTAGCGTGTAGGGTGTAGCGTGTAGCGTGTAGGGAGCAGGGTGTAGAGTGTAGCGTGTAGGGTGTAGAGTGTAACGTGTAGCGTGTAGGGTGTAGTGTGTAGGGTGTAGGGTGTAGAGTGTAACGTGTAGCGTGTAGGGTGTAGCGTGTAGCGTGTAGGGTGTAGGGTGTAGAGTGTAGCGTGTTGCATGTAGGGTGTAGAGTGTAGCGTGTAGAGTGTAGCGTGTAGCGTGTAGCGTGTAGAGTGTAGCGTGTAGGGTGTAGAGTATAGTGTGTAGCGTGTAGGGTGTATGGTGTAGAGTGTAGAGTGTAGCATGTAGCGTGTAGCGTGTAGAGTGTAGCGTGTAGGGTGTAGAGTGTAGCGTGTTGCATGTAGGGTGTACAGTGTAGCGTGTAGCGTGTAGAGTGTAGGGTGTAGAGTGTAGCGTGTAGCGTGTAGAGTGTAGGGTGTAGAGTGTAGCGTGTTGCGTGTGGAGTGTAGCGTGTAGCGTGTAGGTTGTAGAGTGTAGCGTGTAGCGTGTAGGGTGTAGGGTGTAGCGTGTAGCGTGTAGAGTGTAGAGTGTAGCGTGTAGCATGTAGAGTTTAGAGTGTAGCGTGTAGGGTGTAGAGTGTAGCGCGTAGCGTGTAGGGTGTAGGGTGTAGAGTGTAGCGTGTAGCGTGTAGTGTACGGTGTAGAGTGTAGGGTGTAGCGTGTAGGGTGTAGAGTGTAGCGTGTAGCGTGTAGCGTGTAGGGTGTAGGGTGTAGATTGTAGCGTGTAGGGTGCAGGGTGTAGAGTGTAGCGTGTAGGGTGTAGAGTGTAACGTATAGCGTGTAGGGTGTAGCGTGTAGCGTGTAGGGTGTAGGGTGTAGAGTGTAACGTGTAGCGTGTAGGGTGTAGCGTGTAGCGTGTAGGGTGTAGTGTGTAGCGTGTAGTGTGTAGCGTGTAGAGTGTAGGGTGTAGAGTGTAGCGTGTAGGGTGTAGCATGTAGCGTGTAGGGTGTAGGGTGTAGAGTGTAGAGTGTAGCGTTTAGGGTGAAGCATGTAGGGTGTAGGGTGTCGGGTATAGCGTGTAGGGTGTAGGGTGTAGAGTGTAGGGTGTAGCGTGTATGGTGTAGAGTGTAGCGTGTAGCGTGCAGAGTATAGCGTGTAGGGTGTAGCGTGTAGCGTGCAGAGTGTAGCGTGTAGGGTATAGAGTGTAGCGTGTTGCGTGTAGGGTGTAGAGTGTAGCGTGTAGCGTGTAGAGTGTAGAGTGTAGCGTGTAGCGTGTAGAGTGTAGGGTGTAGAGTATAGCGTGTAGCGTGTAGGGTGTAGGGTGTAGAGTGTAGAGTGTAGCATGTAGCGTGTAGCGTGTAGAGTGTAGCGTGTAGCGTGTAGAGTGTAGGGTGTAGCGTGTAGCGTGTAGCGTGTAGAGTGTAGGGTGTAGAGTGTAGCGTGTAGCGTGTAGAGTGTAGAGTGTAGCGTGTAGGGTGTAGAGTGTAGCGTGTAGCGTTTAGGGTGTAGGGTGTAGAGTGTAGCGTGTAGCGTGTAGAGTGTACGGTGTAGAGTGTAGGGTGTAGCGTGTAGGGTGTAGAGTGTAGCGTGTAGCGTGTAGGGTTAAGCTACACACTACACACTAAACACAAAAAGAAAAGGATATGCAAACCAATGGGATCCACGTTAAATAGTCAATTTTATTGTACAAAAATAGTAATCCACAAACAGAACCAGGCAAAACATACATTTAAAAACATTTAAAACACTAGTATGGCTGAATAGGCCATAAGTAATTTTACCCGAGGGAATGAAGGAAGCTAATACTTTACAGCATATGTGAGACAGGAGAAATAACCAGAGAGAAAAAATTGCTAGGTATGCGGGTACACCAATCTTAGTCAAATCTACATATAAGAAGCCTATTGTTTACTGCCAACTGTGACCCCCTGAGTACTATGACAGGAAACATATACTGCAGCCTAGTATCTGGAAGAAATACATCATGGATCCTATTTTGTTCAACACAGCATGCGTGCGCACAGTTGGTAAGCAAATGAAAGCAGACCCCTATAGAAAGGTAATCAGGGAAATAGATGTGCTGCAGTACTACAAAATCCTAGTTATTTGGATAAATGTATGCATACAGACGCCTTGTGGAAATACAAAGAATCAGGATCCAGTGTCCTAAGGCTTGGAAAAATGCCAGGCCATGCATGAAGTAAATAGGTGTAATTCCATAGCAGTTGTAAAGATAAGTTACCCAAGTCCTGTCCCTCGGGAAAAAAACAAAGGAAGCCCTTTACCCCACGCGTATCGACGCTACTCAAGCGTCTTCATCAGAGGAAAAAGTGACACCCTACACGCTACACGCTACACTCTACACTCTACACGCTACACTCTACACCCTACACGCTACACCCTACACTCTACACGCTACATGCTACACTCTACACCCTACACAATACACGCTACTTGCTACACCCTACATGCTACACTCTACACGCTACACGCTACACGCTACACCCTACACGGTACACCCTACACCCTACACCCTACACGCTACAATCTACACGCTACACGCTACACACTATACGCTACACGCTAGACGCTACACTCTACACGCTACACGCTACACGCTACACCCTACACGCTACACCCTACACTCTACACCCTACACCCTACACGCTACACGCTACACTCTACACCCTACACTCTACACCCTACACGCTACACGCTACACGCTACACTCTACACGCTAAACGCTACAGCTTATACCCTACACTCTACACCGTACACCCTACACGCTACACTCTACACCCTACACGCTGCACCCTACACCCTACACCCTACATGCTACACCCTACACTCTACACCCTACACCCTACACGCTACACTCTACACCCTACACCCTACTCTACATGCTACACGCTACACGGTACATGATACACGCTACACCCTACACGCTACACCCTACACGCTACACACTACACGCTACACTCTACACCCTACACGCTACACCCTACACCCTACTCCCTACACTCTACACGCTACACGCTACACCCTACACCCTACACTGTACACCCTACACCCTGCACGCTACACTCTACACTCTGCTCCCTACTCTCTACACGCTACACTCTATACCCTACACTCTACACGCTACGCGCTACACGCTACACACTACACGCTACACCCTACACGCTACACTTTACACTCTACACGCTACACTCTACACTCTACACACTACACTCTACACCCTACACCCTACTCTACATGCTACACGCTACACGCTACATGCTACACCCTACACGCTACACCCTACACCCTACACGCTACACTCCACACCCTACACTCTACACCCAACACGCTACACGCTACACGCTACACGCTACACTCTACACGCTAAACGCTACAGCTTATACCATACTCTCTACACCGTACACCCTACACGCTACACTCTACACGCTACACGCTACACCCTACACCCTACACCCTACATGCTACACCCTACACTCTACACCCTACACCCTACACGCTACACGCTACACCCTATGCCCTGCACGCCACACACTACACTCTACACGCTACACCCTACACGCTACACTCTACACGCTACACGCTACACGCTACACTCTACACCCTACACGCTACACTCTACACCCTACACACTACACTCTACACGCTACACGGTACACGCTACAAGCTACGCCCTACACCCTACACGCTACATGTTACACTCTACACCCTACACGCTACACTCTACACCCTACACGCTACACCCTACACCCTACACGCTACACACTACACGCTACACTCTACACCCTACACGCTGCACTCTATACGCTACACGGTAAACGCTACACGCTGCACCCTACACCCTACACGCTACACTCTACACGCTACAAGCTACACCCTACACTCTACACCCTACACGCTATACGCTACACTCTACACCCTGCACGCTACACGCTACACGCTACACCCTACACGCTACACTCTACACCCTACACGCTACACTCTACATGCTACACGCTACACCCTACACGCTACACTCTACACCCTACACGCTACACTCTACATGCTACACGCTACACCCTACACCCTACACTCTACACCCTACACGCTACACGCTACACTCTACACCCTACACCCTACACACGCTACACGCTACACGCTACACTCTACACCCTACACGCTACACTCTACACCCTACACGCTACACCCTACACTCTACACGCTACATGCTACACTCTACACCCTACACCCTACATGATACATGCTACACCCTACACGCTACAGCCTACACGCTACACGCTACACTCTACACCCTACAAGCTACACGCTACACGCTACACCCTACACTCTACACCCTACACCCTACATGCTACACTCTACACCCTACACGGTACACCCTACAATCTACACGCTACATGCTACACTCTACACTCTACACTCTACACCCTACACGCTACACCCTACACCCTACACGCTACACTCTACACCCTACACGCTACACCCGACACTCTACACCCTACACCCTACACGCTACTCGCTACACTCTACACCCTACCCGCTACACTCTACACGCTACACCCTACACCCTACACGCTACACTCTACACGCTACACGCTACACTCTACACCATACACGCTACACCCTACACTCTACACCCTACACCCTACACGCTATACCCGACACCCTACACCCTACATGCTTCACCCTACACGCTACACTCTACACTCTACACTCTACACCCTACACGCTACACCCTACACTCTACACCCTCCACCCTACACGCTACACGCTACACTCCACACGCTACACCCTACACGCTACACGCTACACTCTACACCCTACACGCAACACCCTACACTCTACACCCTACACCCTAAACCCTACACGCTACACCCTACACGCTACACTCTACACCCTACACCCTACACTCTACACCCTACACGCTACACGCTACACTCGACACCCTACACCCTACACACGCTACACGCTACACGCTACACTCTACACCCTACACGCTACACTCTACACCCTACACGCTACACCCTACACTCTACACGCTACATGCTACACTCTACACCCTACACCCTACATGATACATGCTACACCCTACACGCTACAGCCTACACGCTACACGCTACACTCTACACCCTACAAGCTACACGCTACACGCTACACCCTACACTCTACACCCTACACCCTACATGCTACACTCTACACCCTACACGGTACACCCTACAATCTACACGCTACATGCTACACTCTACACTCTACACCCTACACCCTACACGCTACATGCTACACTCTACACCCTACACGCTACACTCTACACCCTACACGCTACACTCTACACTCTACACCCTACACGCTACATGCTACACGCTACACTCTACACCCTACACGCTACACGCTAGGGTGTAGAGTGTAATATGTAGCGTGTAGTTTGTAGCGTTTAGCTTGTAGGGTGTAGCGTGTAGCGTGTGGGGTGTAGAGTGTAGCGTGTAGCGTGTAGCATGTAGGGTGTAGGGTGTAGAGTGTAGAGTGTAGCGTGTAGGGTGTAGAGTGTAGGGTGTAGGATGTAGAGTGTAGGGTTTAGAGTGTAATGTGTAGCGTGTAGGGTGTAGCGTGTAGCATGTAGTGTGTAGGGTGTGGAGTGTAGGGTGTAGCGTGTAGGGTGTAGAGTGTAGCGTGTAGCGTGTAGGGTGTAGGGTGTAGAGTGTAGGGTGTAGCGTGTAGGGTGTAGAGTGTAGCGTGTAGGGTGTAGCGTGTAGCGTGTTGGGTGTAGAGTGTAGGGTGTAGCGTGTAGGGTGTAGAGTGTAGGGTGTAGCGTGTAGGGTGTAGAGTTTAGCGTGTAGCGTGTAGGGTGTAGGGTGTAGGGTGTAGCGTATAGGGTGTAGAGTGTAGCGTGTAGCGTGTAGGGTGTAGGGTGTAGCGTGTAGTGTGTAGCGTGTAGCGTGTAGGGTGTAGCGTGTAGCATGTAGCGTGTAGCGTGTAGCATGTAGAGTGTAGGGTGTAGGGTGTAGGGTGTAGCATGTAGAGTGTAGGGTGTAGGGTGTAGCGTGTAGAGTGTAGGGTATAGAATGTAGCATCTAGGGTGTAGAGTGTAGCGTGTAGCGTGTAGGGTGTAGAGTTTAGCGTGTAGGGTGTAGAATATAGCGTGTAGAGAGTAGGGTGTAGGGTGTAGAGTGTAGGGTGTAGGGTGTAGAGTGTAACGTGTAGCGTGTAGGGTGTAGCGTGTAGCGTGTAGGGTGTAGGGTGTAGAGTGTAGGGTGTAGCGTGTAGGGTGTAGCGTGTAGCGTGTAGCGTGTAGGGTGTAGGGTGTAGAGTGTAGGGTGTAGTGTGTAGGGTGTAGCGTGTATTGTGTAGCGTGTAGAGTGTAGCGTCTAGCGTATAGGGTGTAGCGTGTAGCGTGTAGATTGTAGCGTGTTAGGTGTAGGGTGTAGCGTCTAGCGTGTAGGGTGTAGATTGTAGCGTGTAGCGTGTAGGGTGTAGGGTGTAGAGTGCAGAGTGTAGGGTGTAGAGTGTAACGTGTAGTGTGTAGGGTGTAGCGTGTAGCGTGTAGCGTGTAGTGTGTAGCGTGTAGGGTGTAGGGTAAAGAGTGTAGCATGTAGGGTGTAGCATGTAGCGTGTAGGGTGTAGGGTGTATAGTGTAGAGTGTAGCGTGTAGTGTGAAGCATGCAGGGTGTCGGGTATAGCGTGTAGGGTGTAGGGTGTAGAGTGTAGGGTGTAGCGTGTATGGTGTAGAGTGTAGCGTGTAGAGTGTAGCGTGTAGGGTGTAGGGTGTAGCGTGTAGCGTGCAGAGTGTAGCGTGTAGGGTGTAGAGTGTAGCGTGTAGCGTGTAGGGTGTAGCGTGTAGGGTGTAGAGTATAGTGTGTAGCGTGTAGGGTGTAGGGTGTAGAGTGTAGGGTGTAGCGTGTAGGGTGTAGGGTGTAGATTGTAGCGTGTAGGGTGTAGGGTGTAGCGTGTAGCGTGTAGGGTGTAGGGTGTAGAGTGTAGCGTGTAGCGTGTAGGGTGTAGGGTGTAGAGTGTAGAGTGTAGGGTGTAGAGTGTAGCGTGTAGAGTGTAGGGTGTAGAGTGTAGGGTGTAGAGTGTAACGTGTAGCGTGTATTGTGTAGCGTGTAGCATGTAGGGTGTAGCGTGTAGCGTGAAGGGTGCAGGGTGTAGAGTGTAGCGTGTAGGGTGTAGAGTGTAACGTGTAGCGTGTAGGGTGTAGCATGTAGCGTGTAGGGTGTAGGGTGTAGAGTGTAACGTGTAGCGTGTAGGGTGTAGCGTGTAGGGTGTAGCGTGTAGTGTGTAGCGTGTAGAGTGTAGGGTGTAGAGTGTAGCGTGTAGGTTGTAGCATGTAGCGTGTAGGGTGTAGGGTGTAGAGTGTAGAGTGTAGCGTCTAGCGTATACGGTGTAGCGTGTAGATTGTAGCGTGTAGGGTGTAGGGTGTAGGGTGTAGCGTGTAGCGTGTAGCATGTAGGGTGTAGGGTGTAGAGTGTAGGGTGTAGAGTGTAGCATGTAGGGTGTAGCATGTAGCGTGTAGGGTGTAGGGTGTATAGTGTAGAGTGTAGCGTGTAGTGTGAAGCATGCAGGGTGTAGGGTGTCGGGTATAGCGTGTAGGGTGTAGGGTGTAGAGTGTAGGGTGTAGCGTGTATGGTGTAGAGTGTAGCGTGTAGAGTTTAGCGTGTAGGGTGTAGCGTGTAGCGTGCAGAGTGTAGCGTGTAGGGTGTAGAGTGTAGCGTGTTGCGTGTAGGGTGTAGCGTGTAGGGTGTAGAGTATAGTGTGTAGCGTGTAGGGTGTAGGGTGTAGGGTGTAGATTGTAGCGTGTAGGGTGTAGGGTGTAGATTGTAGCGTGTAGGGTGTAGGGTGTAGCGTGTAGCGTGTAGGGTGTAGGGTGTAGAGTGTAGCGTGTAGCGTGTAGGGTGTAGGGTGTAGAGTGTAGAGTGTAGGGTGTAGAGTGTAGCGTGTAGAGTGTAGGGTGTAGAGTGTAGGGTGTAGGGTGTAGAGTGTAACGTGTAGCGTGTAGGGTGTAGCGTGTAGCGTGTAGGGTGTGGAGTGTAGCGTGTAGGGTGTAGCGTGTAGCGTGTAGGGTGTAGCGTGTAGTGTGTAGCGTGTAGAGTTTAGGGTGTAGAGTGTAGCGTGTAGGTTGTAGCATGTAGCGTGTAGGGTGTAGGGTGTAGAGTGTAGCGTGTAGGTTGTAGCATGTAGCGTGTAGGGTGTAGGGTGTAGAGTGTAGAGTGTAGCGTGTAGGGTGCAGCATGTAGGGTGTAGGGTGTCGGGTATAGCGTGTAGGGTGTAGGGTGTAGAGTGTAGGGTGTAGCGTGTATGGTGTAGAGTGTAGCGCGTAGCGTGCAGAGTGTAGCGTGCAGGGTGTAGGGTGTAGCGTGTAGGGTGTAGAGTGTAGCGTGTAGGGTGTAGAGTGTAGCGTGTTGCGTGTAGGGTGTAGAGTGTAGCGTGTAGCGTGTAGCGTGTAGAGTGTAGCGTGTAGAGTGTAGCGTGTAGCGTGTAGCGTGTAGAGTGTAGGGTGTAGCGTGTAGGGTGTAGAGTGTAGGGTGTAGCGTGTAGGGTGTAGAGTGTAGCGTGTAGCGTGTAGCGTGTAGGGTGTAGGGTGTAGGGTGTAGCGTGTAGGGTGTAGAGTGTAGCGTGTAGCGTGTAGGGTGTAGGCTGTAGGGTGTAGCGTGTAGTGTGTAGAGTGTAGCGTGTAGCGTGTAGGGTGTAGCGTGTAGCATGTATCGTGTAGCGTGTAGCATGTAGAGTGTAGGGTGTAGGGTGTAGGGTGTAGCATGTAGAGTGTAGGGTGTAGGGTGTAGCGTGTAGAGTGTAGGGTATAGAGTGTAGCGTGTAGCGTGTAGAGAGTAGGGTGTAGAGTGTAGAGTGTAGCGTGTAGGGTGTAGAGTGTAGCGTGTAGAGTGTATTGTGTAGAATGTAGAGTGTAGCATGTAGCGTGTAGAGTGTAGGGTGTAGAGTGTAGCGTGTAGGGTGTAGAGTGTAGCGTGTAGAGTGTAGCGAGTAGGGTGTAGCGTGTCGGGTGTAGGGTGTAGGGTGTAGCGTGTAGTTTGTAGGGTGTAGGGTGTAGGGTCTTGCGTGTAGGGTGTAGAGTGTAGCGTGTAGCGTGTAGAGTGTAGCGTGTAGGGTGTAGGGTGTAGCGTGTAGTGTGTAGGGTGTAGGGTGTAGCATGTAGGGTGTAGAGTGTAGCGTGTAGGGTGTACGGTGTAGAGTGTAGGGTATAAGCTGTAGCGTTTAGCGTGTAGGGTGTAGCGTGTAGCGTGTAGGGTGTAGAGTATAGCATGTAGAGAGTAGGGTGTAGGGTGTAGGGTGTAGAGTGTAACGTGTAGCATGTAGGGTGTAGCGTGTAGCGTGTAGGGTGTAGGGTGTAGAGTGTAGGGTGAAGGGTGTAGCGTGTAGCGTGTAGCGTGTAGGGTGTAGGGTGTAGATTGTAGCGTGTAGGGTGCAGGGTGTAGAGTGTAGCGTGTAGGGTGTAGAGTGTAACGTGTAGCGTGTAGGGTGTAGCGTGTAGGGTGTAGGGTGTAGAGTGTAACGTGTAGCGTGTAGGGTGTAGCGTGTAGCGTGTAGGGTGTAGCGTGTAGCGTGTAGTGTGTAGCGTGTAGAGTGTAGGGTGTAGAGTGTAGCGTGTAGGGTGTAGCATGTAGCGTGTAGGGTGTAGGGTGTAGAGTGTAGAGTGTAGCGTGTAGGGTGAAGCATGTAGGGTGTAGGGTGTCGGGTATAGCGTGTAGGGTGTAGGGTGTAGAGTGTAGGGTGTAGCGTGTATGGTGTAGTGTAGCGTGTAGCGTGCAGAGCATAGCGTGTAGGGTGTAGCGTGTAGCGTGCAGAGTGTAGCGTGTAGGGTGTAGAGTGTAGCGTGTTGCGTGTAGGGTGTAGAGTGTAGCGTGTAGCGTGTATAGTGTAGAGTGTAGCGTGTAGCGTGTAGAGTGTAGCGTGTAGGGTGTAGAGTATAGCGTGTAGCGTGTAGGGTGTAGGGTGTAGAGTGTAGAGTGTAGCATGTAGTGTGTAGCGTGTAGAGTGTAGCGTGTAGCGTGTAGAGTGTAGGGTGTAGCGTGTAGCGTGTAGCGTGTAGAGTGTAGGGTGTAGAGTGTAGCGTGTAGCGTGTAGAGTGTAGAGTGTAGCGTGTAGCGTGTAGGGTGTAGAGTGTAGCGTGTAGCGTGTAGGGTGTAGGGTGTAGAGTGTAGTGTTATGACCCCAATGGCGAGGGTCTCAGAGGAACCAGTAAATCTGCGACGTACAAAAATCCAGCTCATAGGGCAGTGGTAACTGGGTTGACCATATAACTACTCCTAACGCCAACACTAGAAGTAGCCGGGGAACATGCCTACGTTGGTCGCTAGATGTCTCGCGCCAGCCGGAGGACTAACTACCCCTAGAAGAGGAAAACAAAGACCTCTCTTGCCTCCAGAGAATAGACCCCAAAAGTCGGATACAAGCCCCCCACAAATAATAACGGTGAGGTAAGAGGAAATGACAAACACAGAGATGAACTAGGTTTAGCAAAGAGAGGCCCACTTACTAATAGCAGAATGTAGTAAGATAACTTATATGGTCAACAAAAACCCTAACAAAATTCCACACTGGAGATACAAGAACCCCCGAACCGTCTAACGGCCCGGGGGGAGAACTCCAGCCTCCCTAGAGCTTCCAGCAAGGATAGGATACAGATTATGTACAAGCTGGACAAAAATGCAAACAAAAACAAATAGCAAAAAGCAAGAAAGCAGACTTAGCTTAATTTAGCAGGAACCAGGATCAGTAGACAAGAGCACAACAGATTAGCTCTGATTACAAAGTTGCCAGGCATTGAACTGAAGGTCCAGGGAGCTTATATAGCAACACCCCTGACCTAACGACCCAGGTGAGCATACAAGGGATGAATGACATACCCAGAGTCAAATCACTAGTAACCACTAGAGGGAGCCAAAAGGTAAATTCACAACAGTACCCCCCCCTTAGTGAGGGGTCACCGAACCCTCACCAAGACCACCAGGGCGATCAGGATGAGCGGCGTGAAAGGCACGAACTAAATCGGCCGCATGTACATCAGAGGCGACCACCCAGGAATTATCCTCCTGACCATAGCCCTTCCACTTGACCAGGTACTGAAGCCTCCGCCTGGAGAGACGAGAATCTAAGATCTTCTCCACCACGTACTCCAACTCGCCCTCAACCAACACCGGAGCAGGAGGCTCAGCAGAAGGAACCACAGGCACAACGTACCGCCGCAACAAGGACCTATGAAATACGTTGTGAATGGCAAACGACACCGGAAGATCCAGGCGAAAGGATACAGGATTAATGATTTCCAATATCTTGTAAGGACCAATGAAGCGAGGCTTAAATTTGGGAGAGGAGACCTTCATAGGAACAAATCGAGAAGACAGCCATACCAAATCCCCAACGCGAAGTCGGGGACCCACACCGCGGCGGCGGTTGGCAAAACGCTGAGCCTTCTCCTGTGACAACTTCAAGTTGTCCACCACATGACTCCAGATCCGCTGCAACCTATCCACCACGGAATCCACCCCAGGACAGTCAGAAGGCTCCACATGTCCCGAGGAAAAACGAGGATGGAAACCAGAGTTGCAGAAAAATGGCGAAACCAAGGTGGCGGAACTAGCCCGATTATTAAGGGCAAATTCAGCCAACGGCAAGAAGGTCACCCAATCATCCTGATCAGAAGAGACAAAACACCTCAAATAAGCCTCCAGAGTCTGATTAGTTCGCTCCGTTTGTCCGTTAGTCTGGGGATGGAAAGCGGACGAAAACGACAAATCAATGCCCATCTTACCACAAAAGGATCGCCAGAACCTGGAAACAAACTGGGATCCTCTGTCCGACACAATATTCTCAGGAATGCCGTGCAAACGAACCACGTTCTGGAAGAACACAGGAACCAGATCAGAAGAGGAAGGCAGCTTAGGCAAAGGAACCAGATGGACCATCTTGGAGAAACGATCACATATCACCCAGATGACAGACATGCCCTGAGACACCGGAAGATCCGAAATGAAATCCATAGAGATGTGTGTCCAAGGTCTCTTCAGGACAGGCAAGGGCAAGAGCAACCCGCTGGCACGAGAGCAACAAGGCTTAGCTCGGGCACAAGTACCACAGGACTGCACAAATGACCGCACATCCCTAGACAAGGAAGGCCACCAAAAGGACCTGGCCACCAGATCTCTGGTGCCAAAAATTCCCGGGTGCCCTGCCAACACCGAGGAATGAACCTCGGAAATGACTCTGCTGGTCCATCTAGCAGGCACAAACAATCTGTCAGGTGGACAAGAGTCAGGCCTACCAGCCTGAAATCTCTGCAACACACGTCGCAGATCTGGAGAAATAGCAGACACGATAACTCCTTCCTTAAGAATACCCACAGGTTCAGCGACTCCAGGAGCATCAGGCACAAAGCTCCTAGACAGAGCATCGGCCTTCACATTCTTAGAACCTGGTAAATACGAGACCACAAAGTCAAAACGGGAGAAAAACAATGACCAGCGGGCCTGTCTAGGATTCAGGCGTTTAGCAGACTCGAGATACATCAGATTTTTGTGATCAGTCAAGACCACCACACGATGCTTAGCACCCTCGAGCCAATGACGCCACTCCTCAAATGCCCACTTCATGGCCAACAACTCCCGATTGCCCACATCATAATTTCGCTCTGCCGGCGAAAACTTCCTAGAGAAAAAGGCACAAGGCCTCATAGTAGAGCAACCAGGGCCTCTCTGCGACAAAACGGCCCCTGCCCCAATCTCCGAAGCATCCACCTCAACCTGAAAGGGAAGTGAGACGTCAGGCTGGCACAAAACAGGCGCCGAAGTAAATCGGCGTTTCAACTCCTGGAAAGCCTCCACGGCAGCAGGAGCCCAGTTAGCTACATCAGAGCCTTTCTTGGTCATATCCGTCAGCGGTTTAACAACGCTAGAGAAATTTGCGATAAACCGACGGTAGAAGTTAGCAAAACCCAAGAACTTCTGAAGACTCTTAACTGACGAGGGTTGAGTCCAATCATGAATAGCTCGGACCTTGACTGGATCCATCTCCACAGCAGAAGGGGAAAAAATGAACCCCAAAAAGGGAACCTTCTGTACACCAAAGAGACACTTTGAGCCTTTTACAAACAAAGAATTTTCACGCAGAATCTCAAAAACCATCCTGACCTGCTCCACATGCGAGTCCCAATCATCAGAAAAAACCAGAATATCATCCAGATAAACAATCAAAAATTTATCCAGATACTTCCGGAAAATGTCATGCATGAAGGACTGAAAAACTGAAGGGGCATTAGAGAGCCCAAATGGCATCACCAAGTACTCAAAATGACCTTCAGGCGTATTGAATGCGGTTTTCCATTCATCGCCCTGCCTAATGCGCACAAGGTTGTACGCACCACGAAGGTCTATCTTGGTGAACCACTTGGCACCTTTAATCCGGGCAAACAAATCTGACAACAGCGGCAAAGGATACTGAAATTTGACAGTGATCTTATTTAAAAGCCGATAGTCAATACAAGGCCTCAAAGATCCGTCCTTTTTGGCCACAAAAAAGAATCCCGCACCAAGAGGGGAAGAAGAAGGACGGATATGCCCCTTCTCAAGAGACTCCTTGATATATGAACGCATCGCGGTATGTTCAGGTACCGACAGATTAAACAGTCTCCCCTTAGGAAACTTACTGCCAGGAATCAAATCTATTGCACAGTCACATTCCCTATGAGGAGGCAGTGCACTGGACTTAGACTCGCTGAAGACATCCTGATAATCAGACAAATACGCCGGAACTTCCGAAGGCGTAGAAGAAGCAATAGACAAGGGCAGGGAATCTCCATGAATTCCATGGCAGCCCCAACTTGACACTGACATAGCCTTCCAGTCCAAGACTGGGTTATGGGTCTGTAACCATGGCAAACCCAAAACAACCAAATCATGCATTTTATGCAGAACAAGAAAACGTATTACCTCCCGATGTTCGGGAGTCATGCACATGGTAACCTGTGTCCAAAACTGCGGTTTATTTTTTGCCAATGGCGTAGAATCAATACCCCTAAGAGGGATAGGATTTTCCTTTTCAAAGGAACTTTATTAAATTTTGTATTTAACCGGGAAGGGTAAACAAGGGAGGGAAGGATGGGAGGGAGGGATATGAGGATAGGGAAAGACCCCTATACAATAGGGGAGACAAGCAGACATTTAGATCAGTAGAATTTCACATGATAAATGTGGCTTAAAAGTAATACTTTAGAATGGGTTAAGTAAAATATGCGTAGAATAACGGATGATTATATCAACTTTAAAGGTGCAGTAGGCTATGAAATAACTAAGTTAGTTTAGGCCAGCAGCTAAATTTGTAACTAAAACTGCATAATAAAAAAAGTAACATCGCTTAATAAATCTTGAAAAAATTTGGTAACCAAAGTTTGAGTAGCTGAGGGAAAAAAATGAAAGCCTGTCAAGGTAGGACCATCATTGATGGTCCACAGACTTATTGGGCAACAAGTTCGGTTCAATCACATGTTGTGATCTGGACTATACAAAGAGAAGAGAAACATTCAAGGGTTTAGTTTGGGTTTGAAAGTAGGGTCAGAAGAAGACCCGGGATGTCCTATACCCGCACGGTTTAGAAAGTCCATCGCCTCTGCTGGAGAAGTAAAAGTACGCCATTTTGCCGCGAAGAGGAATCTTAGACTAGAGAACTGGTGCCAGTTGTATTGCATTCCAGCCTGTTGCAGTCTATTGGTGGCGAACTGAAACAGTTAACGTTTTTGCATAGTGTCCTTGCATAGATCCCTGTACAAGGACAAGTGTCCATACTGAGACGAGAGAAACCTTGGCTCCCTTGCGGCGACTAGCAGCGAGTCTCTTAGCCAATTGGGGTATAATGAGACGATGACATCCGCGGCAGTATTAGGCGGGAGAAAGGGAGGTCTCCGTATCCTAAATGCTTTCACTATTAGGTTTTTACCTTTAGTCTCGGGGAGCATGTAAGATATCATGGATGAAATATATTTTTCTAACTGAAGTTTCCCCACCGATTCCGGGATACCACGGACTTTCAAGTTGTTTTTTCTTTTGTAATTTTCAAAATCAGTTAATTTGGCCCTGAAGGAGTCTATATCATTTTTTAGATTGACCAGGGGATCTGGACGTGCAGGCTCGCCCTCCGCATTATTACAAAACGCCAACCTTTGGTGTTTGCTTGGAGAGGATTTATTCGGGATGTTGGGGGAATCATCAGAGGTCGTGCTGACGTTAGAGAATGGGGCACCATCAATTTGCGAAAAAACTTCTCTGAATAGATTTTTGAATATTTTTTCAGATGACCTAGTTCCCTTTAGCTCCATAGATGACAGAAGAGCCTTACACAGGTTAACCATGAATTTCATAGAGGGATACTCGTCAGAGGCCACAATTTTATCAATCGGGGAGTAATTAGGGACCTCAGTACAAGGCTGCTCCTGCTCCATGACGCTCACATCTGAGGTTATTGATAAGTCATCAGAACCACTTAAGTCTTCCATATCACTGGACTCCTCTGAGCACCCCTCTAAATCTGTTAACCCCTCATTGTCACAGTCATCCATAAGATCATTATAATCACGGTCAGAGGAAGCTGAAGAAACTGTGTGATTGTCTGATTGTGCACCCCTCTCTACCAAAGATGTCATAGAAAGGTCAGGGGTCAAGAAAGGGTTATCAGAGTGAAGCTGTTCTTTGAGTTTCTCTTCAAGCCCTGTGGCGATAGATTTAATAAATGATTTGGGCAGCAAAGCAGTAATTTCTGCTATTTTTGCAAATGAAGTGGATTCATCCTCATGCAGATTAGGATTCCTTAATGATAATAGGCACTTATTGTTGGTGTCCATTTGGTTCATCTCCATTGCCTCCTTCCCATCATAGCTCATCAATGGGGGTGACAAGGAGCCATAACTGTGGCTGAGTTCCTGTTTACAATATGGCTCTGCCCCATCTCTTATAGACCTGCCCCCTTTTTGAATGTCATTCACAATACTGCTGTTTTTACTTTTATTAGGGAGCAACCTCCCCCCCTTGTTCTGGGGGGGCGATCGTCTCCCCAAGCACCCTCCTTCATAAATCAATGCATTAGCAGGCGATACCTGCCGCTCCTCTGCAGGTTCTCTGTCCCCTGCTGCAGCTCCCGGCAACTGGTGTCTCCTGCTCCTGTCACTTCCGGGTATGAACTCCTTCGCGTCATACCTCAGTGAGCCGCGGTGCTTCGGGTGGATCACTCCGCTGCCGGTCTGTCGCTCCGTCCATGTCCCCGCTCCTGGCTCCCACAGCGGCGCGGTGGCTGGCGCCGCTGACAAGGATCCCCTCCTCTCCTCACCGCTCAGCGTCGCTGACTTGCCCGGCGACGCTGACTTGACAGGCGCCGGGATTCTTGTAGTAGGCACCTCCTCGCCGTCCCAGGTGTCCCTCCGCCGCAACGCTGCATCACAGATCTCCGTGGTCCCTCTGCCTCCCACCGATGTACCTGCGGTCTTTGTCAGAGTTGGTGCAGGGGCAGGGGACCTCGGAGCAGCTGCTGTCTGGGTGAATTTCTGTGAGTCTTGGGTCCGCAGGACCGTTGGTTTTCGGCCGGCAGCTCCTCTGCTTTGGATCACGGGACTTCTTTCTTCCCCACCAGGGGGAAGCCTGCTGCCGCCATTGTTTTTCTCCCGGGTACTTCTCTGCCCAAATGAGGGAGAATTCTTAGGTGTGCCAGCGATTTTCCTCTTCCCTCTTGATCCTGGCATGTTTATGTATGTTGGGGAATATAATAGTCCAGAATTACGTATGCTGAATTAGTAGCAATTAAGGGATTAACAGGAGCAGTGCAAAAGCACGTCCACTCCTGTCCCTTGGCAAACCACGCCCCGGGATAGGATTTTCCAATGGCTCAAGAACAAATCCGCAGCGCTTGGCAAATGACAGATCCATAAGGCTCAGGGCAGCACCTGAGTCCACAAACGCCATGACAGGATACGATGACAGTGAGCAAATCAAAGTTACAGATAGAATAAACTTAGGTTGCAAATTACCAATGGCGACCGGACTAACAACCTTAGTAAGACGTTTAGAGCATGCTGAGATAACATGTGTAGAATCACCACAGTAGTAACACAAGCCATTCTGGCGTCTATGAATTTTCCGCTCATTTCTAGTCAGGATTCTATCACATTGCATTAAATCAGGTGCCTGTTCAGACAACACCATGAGAGAATTTGCGGTCTTGCGCTCCCGCAACCGCCGGTCGATTTGAATAGCCAGGGCCATAGAATCATTCAGACCTGTGGGAATGGGAAAACCCACCATCACATTCTTAATGGCTTCAGAAAGGCCATTTCTAAAATTTGCAGCCAATGCACACTCGTTCCACTGGGTCAGCACGGACCATTTCCGAAATTTTTGGCAATACACTTCAGCCTCGTCCTGGCCCTGAGACATCGCCAGCAAGGCTTTTTCTGCCTGAATCTCAAGATTGGGTTCCTCATAAAGCAAACCAAGCGCCAGAAAAAACGCATCAATGTCAGCCAATGCCGGATCTCCTGGCGCCAGCGAGAAAGCCCAATCCTGAGGGTCGCCCCGTAAAAAAGAAATAACAATTTTTACTTGCTGAGCGGAGTCTCCAGATGAACAGGGTTTCAGGGACAAAAACAATTTACAATTATTCCTGAAATTTCTAAATTTAAATCGGTCTCCGGAAAACGGTTCAGGAATCGGTATCTTAGGTTCTGACATAGGATTTCTGATAACATAATCTTGTATGCCCTGCACACAAGCAGCAAGCTGATCCACACTTGTAATCAAGGTCTGGACATTCATGTCTGCAGCAAACACAAGCCACTCAGAGGTAAAGGGGACAAGAAAAAAAAATGAGAGAGAGAAAAAAAAACTCAGAACTTTCTTTCTTATAATCCCGCTTCTGCAATGCATTTAACATTTAATATTGACCTGGCAAACTGTTATGACCCCAATGGCGAGGGTCTCAGAGGAACCAGTAAATCTGCGACGTACAAAAATCCAGCTCATAGGGCAGTGGTAACTGGGTTGACCATATAACTACTCCTAACGCCAACACTAGAAGTAGCCGGGGAACATGCCTACGTTGGTCGCTAGATGTCTCGCGCCAGCCGGAGGACTAACTACCCCTAGAAGAGGAAAACAAAGACCTCTCTTGCCTCCAGAGAATAGACCCCAAAAGTCGGATACAAGCCCCCACAAATAATAACGGTGAGGTAAGAGGAAATGACAAACACAGAGATGAACTAGGTTTAGCAAAGAGAGGCCCACTTACTAATAGCAGAATGTAGTAAGATAACTTATATGGTCAACAAAAACCCTAACAAAATTCCACACTGGAGATACAAGAACCCCCGAACCGTCTAACGGCCCGGGGGGAGAACTCCAGCCTCCCTAGAGCTTCCAGCAAGGATAGGATACAGATTATGTACAAGCTGGACAAAAATGCAAACAAAAACAAATAGCAAAAAGCAAGAAAGCAGACTTAGCTTAATTTAGCAGGAACCAGGATCAGTAGACAAGAGCACAACAGATTAGCTCTGATTACAAAGTTGCCAGGCATTGAACTGAAGGTCCAGGGAGCTTATATAGCAACACCCCTGACCTAACGACCCAGGTGAGCATACAAGGGATGAATGACATACCCAGAGTCAAATCACTAGTAACCACTAGAGGGAGCCAAAAGGTAAATTCACAACAGTGTAGCGTGTAGCGTGTAGAGTGTACGGTGTAGAGTGTAGGGTGTAGCGTGTAGGGTGTAGAGTGTAGCGTGTAGCGTGTAGCGTGTAGGGTTAAGCTACACACTACACACTAAACACAAAAAGAAAAGGATATGCAAACCAATGGGATCCACGTTAAATAGTCAATTTTATTGTACAAAAATAGTAATCCACAAACAGAACCAGGCAAAACATACATTTAAAAACATTTAAAACACTAGTATGGCTGAATAGGCCATAAGTAATTTTACCCGAGGGAATGAAGGAAGCTAATACTTTACAGCATATGTGAGACAGGAGAAATAACCAGAGAGAAAAAATTGCTAGGTATGCGGGTACACCAATCTTAGTCAAATCTACATATAAGAAGCCTATTGTTCACTGCCAACTGTGACCCCCTGAGTACTATGACAGGAAACATATACTGCAGCCTAGTATCTGGAAGAAATACATCATGGATCCTATTTTGTTCAACACAGCATGCGTGCGCACAGTTGGTAAGCAAATGAAAGCAGACCCCTATAGAAAGGTAATCAGGGAAATAGATGTGCTGCAGTACTACAAAATCCTAGTTATTTGGATAAATGTATGCATACAGACGCCTTGTGGAAATACAAAGAATCAGGATCCAGTGTCCTAAGGCTTGGAAAAATGCCAGGCCATGCATGAAGTAAATAGGTGTAATTCCATAGCAGTTGTAAAGATAAGTTACCCAAGTCCTGTCCCTCGGGAAAAAAACAAAGGAAGCCCTTTACCCCACGCGTATCGACGCTACTCAAGCGTCTTCATCAGAGGAAAAAGTGACACCCTACACGCTACACGCTACACTCTACACTCTACACGCTACACTCTACACCCTACACGCTACACCCTACACTCTACACGCTACATGCTACACTCTACACCCTACACAATACACGCTACTTGCTACACCCTACATGCTACACTCTACACGCTACACGCTACACGCTACACCCTACACGGTACACCCTACACCCTACACGCTACAATCTACACGCTACACGCTACACACTATACGCTACACGCTAGACGCTACACTCTACACGCTACACGCTACACGCTACACCCTACACGCTACACCCTACACTCTACACCCTACACCCTACACGCTACACGTTACACGCTACACTCTGCACCCTACACTCTACACCCTACACGCTACACGCTACACGCTACACGCTACACTCTACACGCTAAACGCTACAGCTTATACCCTACACTCTACACCGTACACCCTACACGCTACACTCTACACCCTACACGCTACACCCTACACCCTACACCCTACATGCTACACCCTACACTCTACACCCTACACCCTACACGCTACACTCTACACCCTACACCCTACTCTACATGCTACACGCTACACGGTACATGATACACGCTACACCCTACACGCTACACCCTACACGCTACACACTACACGCTACACTCTACACCCTACACGCTACACCCTACACCCTACTCCCTACACTCTACACGCTACACGCTACACCCTACACCCTACACTGTACACCCTACACCCTGCACGCTACACTCTACACTCTGCTCCCTACTCTCTACACGCTACACTCTATACCCTACACTCTACACGCTACGCGCTACACGCTACACACTACACGCTACACCCTACACGCTACAATTTACACTCTACACGCTACACTCTACACTCTACACACTACACTCTACACCCTACACCCTACTCTACATGCTACACGCTACACGCTACATGCTACACCCTACACGCTACACCCTACACCCTACACGCTACACTCCACACCCTACACTCTACACCCTACACGCTACACGCTACACGCTACACGCTACACGCTACACTCTACACGCTAAACGCTACAGCTTATACCATACTCTCTACACCGTACACCCTACACGCTACACTCTACACGCTACACGCTACACCCTACACCCTACACCCTACATGCTACACCCTACACTCTACACCCTACACCCTACACGCTACACGCTACACCCTATGCCCTGCACGCCACACACTACACTCTACACGCTACACCCTACACGCTACACTCTACACGCTACACGCTACACGCTACACTCTACACCCTACACGCTACACTCTACACCCTACACACTACACTCTACACGCTACACGGTACACGCTACAAGCTACGCCCTACACCCTACACGCTACATGTTACACTCTACACCCTACACGCTACACTCTACACCCTACACGCTACACCCTACACCCTACACGCTACACACTACACGCTACACTCTACACCCTACACGCTGCACTCTATACGCTACACGGTAAACGCTACACGCTGCACCCTACACCCTACACGCTACACTCTACACGCTACATGCTACACCCTACACTCTACACCCTACACGCTATACGCTACACTCTACACCCTGCACGCTACACGCTACACGCTACACCCTACACGCTACACTCTACACCCTACACGCTACACTCTACATGCTACACGCTACACGCTACACCCTACACGCTACACTCTACACCCTACACGCTACACTCTACACGCTACACGCTACAC
The DNA here is from genome assembly GCF_051348905.1 of Ranitomeya variabilis. Lineage (NCBI taxonomy): Eukaryota > Metazoa > Chordata > Amphibia > Anura > Dendrobatidae > Ranitomeya > Ranitomeya variabilis. The sequence goes on from NW_027508203.1 coordinate 117,051, forward strand.
CCTACACGCTACACTCTACACCCTACACGCTACACCCTACACCCTACACGCTACACTCTACACCCTACACGCTACACCCGACACTCTACACCCTACACCCTACACGCTACTCGCTACACTCTACACCCTACCCGCTACACTCTACACGCTACACCCTACACCCTACATGCTACACTCTACACGCTACACGCTACACTTTACACCATACACGCTACACCCTACACTCTACACCCTACACCCTACACGCTATACCCGACACCCTACACCCTACATGCTTCACCCTACACGCTACACTCTACACTCTACACTCTACACCCTACACGCTACACCCTACACTCTACACCCTCCACCCTACACGCTACACGCTACACTCTACACGCTACACCCTACACGCTACACGCTACACTCTACACCCTACACGCAACACCCTACACTCTACACCCTACACCCTAAACCCTACACGCTACACCCTACACGCTACACCCTACACCCTACACTCTACACCCTACACGCTACACGCTACACCCTACACCCTACACACGCTACACGCTACACGCTACACTCTACACCCTACACGCTACACTCTACACCCTACACGCTACACCCTACACTCTACACGCTACATGCTACACTCTACACCCTACACCCTACATGATACATGCTACACCCTACACGCTACAGCCTACACGCTACACGCTACACTCTACACCCTACAAGATACACGCTACACGCTACACCCTACACTCTACACCCTACACCGTACACGCTACACGCCACACTCTACACGCTACAACCTTCACTCTACACCCTACACCCTACATGCTACACTCTACACCCTACACTGTACACCCTACAATCTACACGCTACATGCTACACTCTACACTCTACACCCTACACCCTACACGCTACATGCTACACTCTACACCCTACACGCTACACTCTACACCCTACACGCTACACGCTACACTCTACACTCTACACCCTACACGCTACATGCTACACGCTACACTCTACACCCTACACGCTACACGCTAGGGTGTAGAGTGTAATATGTAGCGTGTAGTTTGTAGCGTTTAGCTTGTAGGGTGTAGCGTGTGGGGTGTAGAGTGTAGCGTGTAGCGTGTAGCATGTAGGGTGTAGGGTGTAGAGTGTAGAGTGTAGCGTGTAGGGTGTAGAGTGTAGGGTGTAGGATGTAGAGTGTAGGGTTTAGAGTGTAATGTGTAGCGTGTAGGGTGTAGCGTGTAGCATGTAGGGTGTAGGGTGTGGAGTGTAGGGTGTAGCGTGTAGGGTGTAGAGTGTAGCGTGTAGCGTGTAGGGTGTAGGGTGTAGAGTGTAGGGTGTAGCGTGTATGGTGTAGAGTGTAGCGTGTAGGGTGTAGCGTGTAGCGTGCAGGGTGTAGAGTGTAGCGTATAGCGTGTAGGGTGTAGAGTGTAGGGTGTAGCGTGTAGGGTGTAGAGTGTAGGGTGTAGCGTGTATGGTGTAGAGTTTAGCATGTAGCGTGTAGGGTGTAGGGTGTAGGGTGTAGCGTATAGGGTGTAGAGTGTAGCGTGTAGCGTGTAGGGTGTAGGGTGTAGGGTGTAGCGTGTAGTGTGTAGCGTGTAGCATGTAGGGTGTAGCGTGTAGCATGTAGCGTGTAGCGTGTAGCGTGTAGCATGTAGAGTGTAGGGTGTAGGGTGTAGGGTGTAGCATGTAGAGTGTAGGGTGTAGGGTGTAGCGTGTAGAGTGTAGGGTATAGAGTGTAGCGTCTAGGGTGTAGAGTGTAGCGTGTAGCGTGTAGGGTGTAGAGTTTAGCGTGTAGGGTGTAGAATATAGCGTGTAGAGAGTAGGGTGTAGGGTGTAGAGTGTAGGGTGTAGGGTGTAGAGTGTAACGTGTAGCGTGTAGGGTGTAGCGTGTAGCGTGTAGGGTGTAGGGTGTAGAGTGTAGGGTGTAGCGTGTAGGGTGTAGCGTGTAGCGTGTAGGGTGTAGGGTGTAGAGTGTAGGGTGTAGTGTGTAGGGTGTAGCGTGTATCGTGTAGCGTGTAGAGTGTAGCGTCTAGCGTATAGGGTGTAGCGTGTAGCGTGTAGATTGTAGCGTGTAGGGTGTAGGGTGTAGCGTCTAGCGTGTAGGGTGTAGATTGTAGCGTGTAGCGTGTAGGGTGTAGGGTGTAGAGTGCAGAGTGTAGGGTGTAGAGTGTAACGTGTAGTGTGTAGGGTGTAGCGTGTAGCGTGTAGTGTGTAGCGTGTAGGGTGTAGGGTAAAGAGTGTAGCATGTAGGGTGTAGCATGTAGCGTGTAGGGTGTAGGGTGTATAGTGTAGAGTGTAGCGTGTAGTGTGAAGCATGCAGGGTGTCGGGTATAGCGTGTAGGGTGTAGGGTGTAGAGTGTAGGGTGTAGCGTGTATGGTGTAGAGTGTAGCGTGTAGAGTGTAGCGTGTAGGGTGTAGGGTGTAGCGTGTAGCGTGCACAGTGTAGCGTGTAGGGTGTAGAGTGTAGCGTGTTGCGTGTAGGGTGTAGCGTGTAGGGTGTAGAGTATAGTGTGTAGCGTGTAGGGTGTAGGGTGTAGAGTGTAGGGTGTAGCGTGTAGCGTGTAGGGTGTAGGGTGTAGATTGTAGCGTGTAGGGTGTAGGGTGTAGCGTGTAGCGTGTAGGGTGTAGGGTGTAGAGTGTAGCGTGTAGCGTGTAGGGTGTAGGGTGTAGAGTGTAGAGTGTAGGGTGTAGAGTGTAGCGTGTAGAGTGTAGGGTGTAGAGTGTAGGGTGTAGAGTGTAACGTGTAGCGTGTATTGTGTAGCGTGTAGCATGTAGGGTGTAGCGTGTAGCGTGAAGGGTGCAGGGTGTAGAGTGTAGCGTGTAGGGTGTAGAGTGTAACGTGTAGCGTGTAGGGTGTAGCATGTAGCATGTAGGGTGTAGGGTGTAGAGTGTAACGTGTAGCGTGTAGGGTGTAGCGCGTAGCGTGTAGGGTGTAGCGTGTAGTGTGTAGCGTGTAGAGTGTAGGGTGTGGAGTGTAGCGTGTAGGTTGTAGCATGTAGCGTGTAGGGTGTAGGGTGTAGAGTGTAGAGTGTAGCGTCTAGCGTATAGGGTGTAGCGTGTAGATTGTAGCGTGTAGGGTGTAGGGTGTAGGGTGTAGCGTGTAGCGTGTAGCGTGTAGGGTGTAGGGTGTAGAGTGTAGGGTGTAGAGTGTAGCATGTAGGGTGTAGCATGTAGTGTGTAGGGTGTAGGGTGTATAGTGTAGAGTGTAGCGTGTAGTGTGAAGCATGCAGGGTGTAGGGTGTCGGGTATAGCGTGTAGGGTGTAGGGTGTAGAGTGTAGGGTGTAGCGTGTATGGTGTAGAGTGTAGCGTGTAGAGTGTAGCGTGTAGGGTGTAGCGTGTAGCGTGCAGAGTGTAGCGTGTAGGGTGTAGACTGTAGCGTGTTGCGTGTAGGGTGTAGCGTGTAGGGTGTAGAGTATAGTGTGTAGCGTGTAGGGTGTAGGGTGTAGAGTGTAGGGTGTAGCGTGTAGCGTGTAGGGTGTAGGGTGTAGATTGTAGCGTGTAGGGTGTAGGGTGTAGCGTGTAGCGTGTAGGGTGTAGGTTGTAGAGTGTAGCGTGTAGCGTGTAGGGTGTAGGGTGTAGAGTGTAGAGTGTAGGGTGTAGAGTGTAGCGTGTAGAGTGTAGGGTGTAGAGTGTAGGGTGTAGAGTGTAATGTGTAGCGTGTATTGTGTAGCGTGTAGCATGTAGGGTGTAGCATGTAGCGTGTAGGGTGCAGGGTGTAGAGTGTAGCGTGTAGGGTGTAGAGTGTAACGTGTAGCGTGTAGGGTGTAGCGTGTAGCGTGTAGGGTGTAGGGTGTGGAGTGTAACGTGTAGCGTGTAGGGTGTAGCGTGTAGCGTGTAGGGTGTAGCGTGTAGTGTGTAGCGTGTAGAGTGTAGGGTGTAGAGTGTAGCGTGTAGGTTGTAGCATGTAGCGTGTAGGGTGTAGGGTGTAGAGTGTAGAGTGTAGCGTGTAGGGTGCAGCATGTAGGGTGTAGGGTGTCGGGTATAGCGTGTAGGGTGTAGGGTGTAGAGTGTAGGGTGTAGCGTGTATGGTGTAGAGTGTAGCGCGTAGCGTGCAGAGTGTAGCGTGCAGGGTGTAGGGTGTAGCGTGTAGGGTGTAGGGTGTAGCGTGTAGTGTGTAGCGTGTAGAGTGTAGGGTGTAGAGTGTAGCGTGTAGGTTGTAGCATGTAGCGTGTAGGGTGTAGGGTGTAGAGTGTAGAGTGTAGCGTGTAGGGTGCAGCATGTAGGGTGTAGGGTGTCGGGTATAGCGTGTAGGGTGTAGGGTGTAGAGTGTAGGGTGTAGCGTGTATGGTGTAGAGTGTAGCGCGTAGCGTGCAGAGTGTAGCGTGCAGGGTGTAGGGTGTAGCGTGTAGCGTGTAGGGTGTAGCGTGTAGTGTGTAGCGTGTAGAGTGTAGGGTGTAGAGTGTAGCGTGTAGGTTGTAGCATGTAGCGTGTAGGGTGTAGGGTGTAGAGTGTAACGTGTAGCGTGTAGGGTGTAGCGTGTAGGGTGTAGCGTGTAGTGTGTAGCGTGTAGAGTGTAGGGTGTAGAGTGTAGCGTGTAGGTTGTAGCATGTAGCGTGTAGGGTGTAGGGTGTAGAGTGTAGAGTGTAGCGTCTAGCGTATACGGTGTAGCGTGTAGATTGTAGCGTGTAGGGTGTAGGGTGTAGGGTGTAGCGTGTAGCGTGTAGCATGTAGAGTGTAGGGTGTAGAGTGTAGGGTGTAGAGTGTAGCATGTAGGGTGTAGCATGTAGCGTGTAGGGTGTAGGGTGTATAGTGTAGAGTGTAGCGTGTAGTGTGAAGCATGCAGGGTGTAGGGTGTCGGGTATAGCGTGTAGGGTGTAGGGTGTAGAGTGTAGGGTGTAGCGTGTATGGTGTAGAGTGTAGCGTGTAGAGTGTAGCGTGTAGCGTGTAGGGTGTAGCGTGTAGCGTGCAGAGTGTAGCGTGTAGGGTGTAGAGTGTAGCGTGTTGCGTGTAGGGTGTAGCGTGTAGGGTGTAGAGTATAGTGTGTAGCGTGTAGGGTGTAGGGTGTAGAGTGTAGGGTGTAGCGTGTAGCGTGTAGGGTGTAGGGTGTAGATTGTAGCGTGTAGGGTGTAGGGTGTAGCGTGTAGCGTGTAGGGTGTAGGGTGTAGAGTGTAGCGTGTAGCGTGTAGGGTGTAGGGTGTAGAGTGTAGAGTGTAGGGTGTAGAGTGTAGCGTGTAGAGTGTAGGGTGTAGAGTGTAGGGTGTAGGGTGTAGAGTGTAACGTGTAGCGTGTAGGGTGTAGCGTGTAGCGTGTAGGGTGTGGAGTGTAGCGTGTAGGGTGTAGCGTGTAGCGTGTAGGGTGTAGCGTGTAGTGTGTAGCGTGTAGAGTGTAGGGTGTAGAGTGTAGCGTGTAGGTTGTAGCATGTAGCGTGTAGGGTGTAGGGTGTAGAGTGTAGCGTGTAGGTTGTAGCATGTAGCGTGTAGGGTGTAGGGTGTAGAGTGTAGAGTGTAGCGTGTAGGGTGCAGCATGTAGGGTGTGGGGTGTCGGGTATAGCGTGTAGGGTGTAGGGTGTAGAGTGTAGGGTGTAGCGTGTATGGTGTAGAGTGTAGCGCGTAGCGTGCAGAGTGTAGCGTGCAGGGTGTAGGGTGTAGCGTGTAGGGTGTAGAGTGTAGCGTGTAGGGTGTAGAGTGTAGCGTGTTGCGTGTAGGGTGTAGAGTGTAGCGTGTAGCGTGTAGCGTGTAGAGTGTAGCGTGTAGAGTGTAGCGTGTAGCGTGTAGCGTGTAGAGTGTAGGGTGTAGCGTGTAGGGTGTAGAGTGTAGGGTGTAGCGTGTAGGGTGTAGAGTGTAGCGTGTAGCGTGTAGCGTGTAGGGTGTAGGGTGTAGGGTGTAGCGTGTAGGGTGTAGAGTGTAGCGTGTAGCGTGTAGGGTGTAGGCTGTAGGGTGTAGCGTGTAGTGTGTAGAGTGTAGCGTGTAGCGTGTAGGGTGTAGCGTGTAGCATGTATCGTGTAGCGTGTAGCATGTAGAGTGTAGGGTGTAGGGTGTAGGGTGTAGCATGTAGAGTGTAGGGTGTAGGGTGTAGCGTGTAGAGTGTAGGGTATAGAGTGTAGCGTGTAGCGTGTAGAGAGTAGGGTGTAGAGTGTAGAGTGTAGCGTGTAGGGTGTAGAGTGTAGCGTGTAGAGTGTATTGTGTAGAATGTAGAGTGTAGCATGTAGCGTGTAGAGTGTAGGGTGTAGAGTGTAGCGTGTAGGGTGTAGAGTGTAGCGTGTAGAGTGTAGCGAGTAGGGTGTAGCGTGTCGGGTGTAGGGTGTAGGGTGTAGCGTGTAGTTTGTAGGGTGTAGGGTGTAGGGTCTTGCGTGTAGGGTGTAGAGTGTAGCGTGTAGCGTGTAGAGTGTAGCGTGTAGGGTGTAGGGTGTAGCGTGTAGTGTGTAGGGTGTAGGGTGTAGAGTGTAGGGTGTAGCATGTAGGGTGTAGGGTGTAGCATGTAGGGTGTAGAGTGTAGCGTGTAGGGTGTACGGTGTAGAGTGTAGGGTATAAGCTGTAGCGTTTAGCGTGTAGGGTGTAGCGTGTAGCATGTAGGGTGTAGAGTATAGCATGTAGAGAGTAGGGTGTAGGGTGTAGGGTGTAGAGTGTAACGTGTAGCATGTAGGGTGTAGCGTGTAGCGTGTAGGGTGTAGGGTGTAGAGTGTAGGGTGAAGGGTGTAGCGTGTAGCGTGTAGCGTGTAGGGTGTAGGGTGTAGATTGTAGCGTGTAGGGTGCAGGGTGTAGAGTGTAGCGTGTAGGGTGTAGAGTGTAACGTGTAGCGTGTAGGGTGTAGCGTGTAGGGTGTAGGGTGTAGAGTGTAACGTGTAGCGTGTAGGGTGTAGCGTGTAGCGTGTAGGGTGTAGCGTGTAGCGTGTAGTGTGTAGCGTGTAGAGTGTAGGGTGTAGAGTGTAGCGTGTAGGGTGTAGCATGTAGCGTGTAGGGTGTAGGGTGTAGAGTGTAGAGTGTAGCGTGTAGGGTGAAGCATGTAGGGTGTAGGGTGTCGGGTATAGCGTGTAGGGTGTAGGGTGTAGAGTGTAGGGTGTAGCGTGTATGGTGTAGTGTAGCGTGTAGCGTGCAGAGCATAGCGTGTAGGGTGTAGCGTGTAGCGTGCAGAGTGTAGCGTGTAGGGTGTAGAGTGTAGCGTGTTGCGTGTAGGGTGTAGAGTGTAGCGTGTAGCGTGTATAGTGTAGAGTGTAGCGTGTAGCGTGTAGAGTGTAGCGTGTAGGGTGTAGAGTATAGCGTGTAGCGTGTAGGGTGTAGGGTGTAGAGTGTAGAGTGTAGCATGTAGCGTGTAGCGTGTAGAGTGTAGCGTGTAGCGTGTAGAGTGTAGGGTGTAGCGTGTAGCGTGTAGAGTGTAGGGTGTAGAGTGTAGCGTGTAGAGTGTAGAGTGTAGAGTGTAGCGTGTAGCGTGTAGGGTGTAGAGTGTAGCGTGTAGCGTGTAGGGTGTAGGGTGTAGAGTGTAGCGTGTAGCGTGTAGAGTGTACGGTGTAGAGTGTAGGGTGTAGCGTGTAGGGTGTAGAGTGTAGCGTGTAGCGTGTAGCGTGTAGGGTTAAGCTACACACTACACACTAAACACAAAAAGAAAAGGATATGCAAACCAATGGGATCCACGTTAAATAGTCAATTTTATTGTACAAAAATAGTAATCCACAAACAGAACCAGGCAAAACATACATTTAAAAACATTTAAAACACTAGTATGGCTGAATAGGCCATAAGTAATTTTACCCGAGGGAATGAAGGAAGCTAATACTTTACAGCATATGTGAGACAGGAGAAATAACCAGAGAGAAAAAATTGCTAGGTATGCGGGTACACCAATCTTAGTCAAATCTACATATAAGAAGCCTATTGTTTACTGCCAACTGTGACCCCCTGAGTACTATGACAGGAAACATATACTGCAGCCTAGTATCTGGAAGAAATACATCATGGATCCTATTTTGTTCAACACAGCATGCGTGCGCACAGTTGGTAAGCAAATGAAAGCAGACCCCTTATAGAAAGGTAATCAGGGAAATAGATGTGCTGCAGTACTACAAAATCCTAGTTATTTGGATAAATGTATGCATACAGACGCCTTGTGGAAATACAAAGAATCAGGATCCAGTGTCCTAAGGCTTGGAAAAATGCCAGGCCATGCATGAAGTAAATAGGTGTAATTCCATAGCAGTTGTAAAGATAAGTTACCCAAGTCCTGTCCCTCGGGAAAAAAACAAAGGAAGCCCTTTACCCCACGCGTATCGACGCTACTCAAGCGTCTTCATCAGAGGAAAAAGTGACACCCTACACGCTACACGCTACACTCTACACTCTACACGCTACACTCTACACCCTACACGCTACACCCTACACTCTACACGCTACATGCTACACTCTACACCCTACACAATACTCGCTACTTGCTACACCCTACATGCTACACTCTACACGCTACACGCTACACGCTACACCCTACACGGTACACCCTACACCCTACACCCTACACGCTACAATCTACACGCTACACGCTACACACTATACGCTACACGCTAGACGCTACACTCTACACGCTACACGCTACACGCTACACCCTACACGCTACACCCTACACTCTACACCCTACAACCTACACGCTACACGCTACACGCTACACGCTACACCCTACACGCTACACCCTACACTCTACACCCTACACCCTACACGCTACACGCTACACGCTACACCCTACACGCTACACCCTACACTCTACACCCTACACGCTACACCCTACACACTACACGTTACACTCTACACCCTACACCCTACACTCTACACCCTACACCCTACTCTCTACACTCTACACTCTACACCCTACACGCTACACTCTACACCCTACACCCTACACGCTACACGCTACACTCTACACGCTAAACGCTACAGCTTATACCCTACACTCTACACCGTACACCCTACATGCTACACTCTACACCCTACACGCTACACCCTACACCCTACACCCTACATGCTACACCCTACACTCTACACCCTACACCCTACACGCTACACCCTACGCCCTGCACGCCACACACTACACTATACACGCTACACCCTACACCCTACACTGTACACCCTACACCCTACAAGCTACACGCTACACTCTACACGCTACACCCTACACTCTACACCCTACACCCTACACGCTATACGCTACACTCTACACCTGCACGCTACACGCTGCACCCTACACGCTACACTCTACACCCTACATGCTACACCCTACACTCTACACCCTACACCCTACACACTACACGCTACTCGCTACACTCTACACCCTACACGCTACACTCTACACTCTACTCCCTACTCTCTACACGCTACACTCTATACCCTACACTCTACACGCTACGCGCTACACGCTACACACTACACACTACACGCTACACTTTACACTCTACACGCTACACACTACACGCTACACGCTACACTCTACACCCTACACCCTACTCTACATGCTACACGCTACACGGTACATGATACACGCTACACCCTACTCGCTACACGCTACACCCTACACGCTACACGCTACACTCCACACCCTACACGCTACATCCTACACCCTTCTCCCTACACTCTACACGCTACACGCTACACCCTACACACTACACTGTACACCCTACACCCTACACGCTACACTCTACACTCTGCTCCCTACTCTCTACACGCTACACTCTATACCCTACACTCTACACGCTACGCGCTACACGCTACACACTACACGCTACACCCTACACGCTACACTTTACACTCTACACGCTACACTCCACACTCTACACACTACACTCTACACCCTACACCCTACACCCTACTCTACATGCTACACGCTACACGCTACACCCTACACGCTTCACCCTACACCCTACACGCTACACGCTACACGCTACACGCTACACCCTACACTCTACACCCTACACGCTACACGCTACACGCTACACTCTACACGCTAAACGCTACAGCTTATACCCTACACTCTACACCGTACACCCTACACGCTACACTCTACACCCTACACGCTACACCCTACACCCTACATGCTACACCCTACACTCTACACCCTACACGCTACACTCTACACCCTACACCCTACTCTACATCCTACACGCTACACGGTACATGATACACGCTACACCCTACACGCTACACGCTACACCCTACACGCTACACGCTACACGCTACACTCTACACCCTACACGCTACACCCTACACCCTACTCCCTACACTCTACACGCTACACGCTACACCCTACACCCTACACTGTACACCCTACACTCTGCACGCTACACTCTACACTCTGCTCCCTACTCTCTACACGCTACACTCTAAACCCTACACTCTACACGCTACACCCTACACCCTACACTCTACATGCTACACCCTACACCCTACACTCTACTTGCTACCCGCTACACGCTACATGCTACACGCTACACCCTACACGCTACACTCTACACCCTACACCCTACACGCTACACTCTACACCCTACACGCTACACCCTACACTCTACACCCTACACCCTACACGCTACTCGCTACACTCTACACCCTACCCGCTACACTCTACACTCTACACGCTACACGCTACACTCTACACCCTACACGCAACACGCTACACTCTACACCCTACACGCTACACTCTGCACGCTACACGCTACACCCTACACCCTACACCCTACACGCTACACGCTACACTCTACACCATACACGCTACACCCTACACTCTACACCCTACACCCTACACGCTATACCCGACACCCTACACCCTACATGCTTCACCCTACACGCTACACTCTACACTCTACACCCTACACGATACATGCTACACTCTACACGCTACACTCTACACCCTACACGCTACACTCTACATCCTACACCCTACACGCTATACGCTACACTCTACACCCTGCACGCTACACGCTACACTCTACACCCTACACGCTACACTCTACACCCTACACGCTACACCCTACACTCTACACTCTCCACCCTACACGCTACACGCTACACTCTACACGCTACACCCTACACGCTACACTCTACACCCTACACGCAACACCCTACACTCTACACCCTACACCCTAAACCCTACACGCTACACCCTACACGCTACACTCTACACCCTACACCCTACACTCTACACCCTACACGCTACACGCTACACTCTACACCCTACACCCTACACACGCTACACGCTACACCCTACACTCTACACGCTACATGCTACACTCTACACCCTACACGATACATGCTACACCCTACACGCTACAGCCTACACGCTACATGCTACACTCTACACCCTACAAGCTACACGCTACACGCTACACCCTACACGCTACACGCTAGGGTGTAGAGTGTAATATGTAGCGTGTAGTTTGTAGCGTTTAGCTTGTAGGGTGTAGCGTGTAGCGTGTAGGGTGTAGAGTGTAGCGTGTAGCGTGTAGCATGTAGGGTGTAGGGTGTAGAGTGTAGAGTGTAGCGTGTAGGGTGTAGAGTGTAGGGTGTAGGATGTAGAGTGTAGGGTTTAGAGTGTAATGTGTAGCGTGTACGGTGTAGCGTGTAGCATGTAGGGTGTAGGGTGTGGAGTGTAGGGTGTAGCGTGTAGAGTGTAGAGTGTAGCGTGTAGCGTGTAGGGTGTAGAGTGTAGGGTGTAGCGTGTAGGGTGTAGAGTGTAGCGTGTAGGGTGTAGCGTGTAGCGTGCAGGGTGTAGAGTGTAGCGTATAGCGTGTAGGGTGTAGAGTGTAGGGTGTAGCGTGTAGGGTGTAGAGTGTAGGGTGTAGCGTGTAGGGTGTAGAGTGTAGCGTGTAGCGTGTAGGGTGTAGGGTGTAGGGTGTAGCGTGTAGGGTGTAGAGTGTAGCGTGTAGCGTGTAGGGTGTAGGGTGTAGGGTGTAGCATGTAGTGTGTAGCATGTAGCGTGTAGGGTGTAGCGTGTAGCATGTAGCGTGTAGCGTGTAGCATGTAGAGTGTAGGGTGTAGGGTGTAGCATATAGAGTGTAGGGTGTAGGGTGTAGCGTGTAGAGTGTAGGGTATAGAGTGTAGCGTCTAGGGTGTAGAGTGTAGCGTGTAGCGTGTAGGGTGTAGAGTGTAGCGTGTAGGGTGTAGAATATAGCGTGTAGAGAGTAGGGTGTAGGGTGTAGAGTGTAGGGTGTAGGGTGTAGAGTGTAACGTGTAGCGTGTAGGGTGTAGCGTGTAGCGTGTAGGGTGTAGGGTGTAGAGTGTAGGGTGTAGCGTGTAGCGTGTAGGGTGTAGAGTGTAGCGTGTAGTGTGTAGGGTGTAGGGTGTAGAGTGCAGAGTGTAGGGTGTAGAGTGTAGCGTGTAGAGTGTAGGGTGTAGAGTGTAGGGTGTAGAGTGTAACGTGTAGTGTGTAGGGTGTAGCGTGTAGCGTGTAGGGTGTAGCGTGTAGCGTGTAGGGTGCAGGGTGTAGAGTGTAACGTGTAGCGTGTAGGGTGTAGCGTGTAGCGTGTAGGGTGTAGCGTGTAGCGTGTAGTGTGTAGCGTGTAGGGTGTAGGGTGTAGAGTGTAGCGTGTAGGGTGTAGGGTGTAGAGTGCAGAGTGTAGGGTGTAGAGTGTAGCGTATAGAGTGTAGGGTGTAGAGTGTAGGGTGTAGAGTGTAACGTGTAGTGTGTAGGGTGTAGCGTGTAGGGTGTAGCGTGTAGCGTGTAGGGAGCAGGGTGTAGAGTGTAGCGTGTAGGGTGTAGAGTGTAATGTGTAGCGTGTAGGGTGTAGTGTGTAGGGTGTAGGGTGTAGAGTGTAACGTGTAGCGTGTAGGGTGTAGCGTGTAGCGTGTAGGGTGTAGCGTGTAGCGTGTAGTGTGTAGCGTGTAGGGTGTAGGGTGTAGAGTGTAGCGTGTTGCGTGTAGGGTGTAGAGTGTAGCGTGTAGAGTGTAGCGTGTAGCGTGTAGCGTGTAGAGTGTACCGTGTAGGGTGTAGAGTATAGTGTGTAGCGTGTAGGGTGTATGGTGTAGAGTGTAGAGTGTAGCATGTAGCGTGTAGCGTGTAGAGTGTAGCGTGTAGGGTGTAGAGTGTAGCGTGTTGCATGTAGGGTGTACAGTGTAGCGTGTAGCGTGTAGAGTGTAGCGCGTAGCGTGTAGGGTGTAGGGTGTAGGGTGTAGAGTGTAGCGTGTAGCGTGTAGAGTGTACGGTGTAGAGTGTAGGGTGTAGCGTGTAGGGTGTAGAGTGTAGCGTGTAGCGTGTAGCGTGTAGCGTGTAGGGTGTAGGGTGTAGATTGTAGCGTGTAGGGTGCAGGGTGTAGAGTGTAGCGTGTAGGGTGTAGAGTGTAACGTGTAGCGTGTAGGGTGTAGCGTGTAGCGTGTAGGGTGTAGGGTGTAGAGTGTAACGTGTAGCGTGTAGGGTGTAGCGTGTAGCGTGTAGGGTGTAGCGTGTAGCGTGTAGTGTGTAGCGTGTAGAGTGTAGGGTGTAGAGTGTAGCGTGTAGGGTGTAGCATGTAGCGTGTAGGGTGTAGAGTGTAGAGTGTAGCGTTTAGGGTGAAGCATGTAGGGTGTAGGGTGTCGGGTATAGCGTGTAGGGTGTAGGGTGTAGAGTGTAGGGTGTAGCGTGTATGGTGTAGAGTGTAGCGTGTAGCGTGCAGAGTATAGCGTGTAGGGTGTAGCGTGTAGCGTGCAGAGTGTAGCGTGTAGGGTATAGAGTGTAGCGTGTTGCGTGTAGGGTGTAGAGTGTAGCGTGTAGCGTGTAGCGTGTAGAGTGTAGAGTGTAGCGTGTAGCGTGTAGAGTGTAGCGTGTAGGGTGTAGAGTATAGCGTGTAGCGTGTAGGGTGTAGGGTGTAGAGTGTAGAGTGTAGCATGTAGCCACCGATCAACCAACCGCTGCACGATCAGCTCTATCCTCACCTACTGTATTCTCACCCATCCCTTGTAGATTGTGAGCCCTCGCGGGCAGGGTCCTCACTCCTCCTGTACCAGTTATGACTTGTATTGTTCAAGATTATTGTACTTGTTTTTATTATGTATACCCCTCCTCACTTGTAAAGCGCCATGGAATAAATGGCGATATAACAATAAATAATAATAATAATAATAATTAGGGTTGAGCGACTTTCATTTTTTTAAGATCGAGTAGGGTTTTGGGAAACCCGATTTTGTCCAGAGTCGAGTCGAGTGCAGTCGGCCGATTATCGCTAAAAGTCGGGGATCGACCGAAACACGAAACCCAATGCAAGTCAATGGGGAAGCATAGTCGGCAGTGAGTGGAGGCCAGGAAAACACCTACAGTGCCCATTTTAATGCCAAAAACATCCATTCTTGTTTCTGAAGCTTGCCAATCTTAATTAACTGTATAATAATAGTTGGGCATAAGGAATTGGGGGAAAGTTGTGGGGGGAGTAGGGCTGGCTCAAGTTTTTCGTGGGCCCAGGAAATGCGGACTACGTCACGGCGGTGTTGCAGGGAAAGGTAAGTATTTAAAAGTTGCAAGTGCTGTGATCCTGAGCAAGCAGGGGGGGCCCACTCGTTCGCATTGCCACTGGCACAGGGCCCCTCAAAGTACGGCGGTGTGTTTGCATGGCGGGGGCGCCTCCCACCAGCAGCGACACTTTTGCGTACTCTGAGGGGCCCTGTGCCAGTGACGTCGCCAACGAGTATGCCCCCCCACCTGATGAAGGAACCTGCACTTTCATCTGCACCTTCCTCTTTGTCCCTGTGTAAGGTGGTATAACATGCGGGAAGGGGAACCTTACTTTCAGCAGGGTCAGATTCTGGCTGTGTAGAGTACAAGGGGAATGTAGTGGTCTAGGTCAATGTACCAGCAGACTCATTTAGCAGTGGCTGGGCAATGGGCAGGATGAGGAGGAAACAGATATAGGGCCAAAGAATAAAGTAGGCTACATGCAGTTCAAAATTGGTAACAGGACTAAACAGGCGGCATTGCTTTGTTCAGTGGAGTAGCAAACCCAAGAGCAGCAGACACTGTTTCAAGGGCCTAACCACACTAGTAGGCCAAATGCAGTTTAATATCTGATAGTATAGGGCGAAAGCCAGAATGTGGAAGCTCAGCTTTGTTCAGTTGAGGACAACACCAGGGAGGGGCAGACACCTTTAGTAGGCCGGAAAAGCCTATTGCATTTTTTAAAATGGTAATTTGGAGCAGAAGGTTGAAGCTCAGCTTTATTTAGTTGAGGGCAACACCAGGGAGGGGCAGAAGCCGTTAGTAGGCCCTAACCACCATTTTTTTTTTTTTTAAAACCACTTAATGAGAGCCGGAAGGTTGAAGCTCAGCTTTATTTAGTTGAGGACAACACCAGGGAGGGGCAGAAGCCGTTAGTAGGCCCTAACCACCATTTTTTTTTTAAAACCACATAATGAGAGCCGGAAGGTTGAAGCTCAGCTTTATTTAGTTGAGGACAACACCAGGGAGGGGCAGAAGCCGTTAGTAGGCCCTAACCACCATTTTTTTTTTAAAACCACTTAATGAGAGCCGGAAGGTTGAAGCTCAGCTTTATTTAGTTGAGGACAACACCAGGGAGGGGCAGAAGCCGTTAGTAGGCCCTAACCACCATTTTTTTTTTTTTAAAACCACATAATGAGAGCCGGAAGGTTGAAGCTCAGCTTTATTTAGTTGAGGACAACACCAGGGAGGGGCAGAAGCCGTTAGTAGGCCCTAACCACCATTTTTTTTTTAAAACCACTTAATGAGAGCCGGAAGGTTGAAGCTCAGCTTTATTTAGTTGAGGACAACACCAGGGAGGGGCAGAAGCCGTTAGTAGGCCCTAACCACCATTTTTTTTTTTTAAACCACATAATGAGAGCCGGAAGGTTGAAGCTCAGCTTTATTTAGTTGAGGACAACACCAGGGAGGGGCAGAAGCCGTTAGTAGGCCCTAACCACCAATTTTTTTTTTTTTAAAACCACTTAATGAGAGCCGGAAGGTTGAAGCTCAGCTTTATTTAGTTGAGGACAACACCAGGGAGGGGCAGAAGCCGTTAGTAGGCCCTAACCACCATTTTTTTTTAAAAACCACTTAATGAGAGCCGGAAGGTTGAAGCTCAGCTTTATTTAGTTGAGGACAACACCAGGGAGGGGCAGAAGCCGTTAGTAGGCCCTAACCACCATTTTTTTTTTTAAAACCACATAATGAGAGCCGGAAGGTTGAAGCTCAGCTTTATTTAGTTGAGGACAACACCAGGGAGGGGCAGAAGCCGTTAGTAGGCCCTAACCACCATTTTTTTTTTTTTTAAAACCACTTAATGAGAGCCGGAAGGTTGAAGCTCAGCTTTATTTAGTTGAGGACAACACCAGGGAGGGGCAGAAGCCGTTAGTAGGCCCTAACCACCATTTTTTTTTAAAAACCACTTAATGAGAGCCGGAAGGTTGAAGCTCAGCTTTATTTAGTTGAGGACAACACCAGGGAGGGGCAGAAGCCGTTAGTAGGCCCTAACCACCATTTTTTTTTTAAAACCACTTAATGAGAGCCGGAAGGTTGAAGCTCAGCTTTATTTAGTTGAGGACAACACCAGGGAGGGGCAGAAGCCGTTAGTAGGCCCTAACCACCATTTTTTTTTTTTAAACCACATAATGAGAGCCGGAAGGTTGAAGCTCAGCTTTATTTAGTTGAGGACAACACCAGGGAGGGGCAGAAGCCGTTAGTAGGCCCTAACCACCAATTTTTTTTTTTTTAAAACCACTTAATGAGAGCCGGAAGGTTGAAGCTCAGCTTTATTTAGTTGAGGACAACACCAGGGAGGGGCAGAAGCCGTTAGTAGGCCCTAACCAAAGTTGAAGGCCAAATGCAGTTTAATTTCTGATACTATAGGCCGAAAGCCAGAAGGTGGAAGTTCCGATTTAGACAGTGGAGGACAATTTGAATTAGGGACTGCAGACAGACTTAGTAGGCTGTCCCCTGTGGACCATGCATCCACCACATTAACCCATTGCGCCGTAATGGACACGTAATCTTCCGTGGCCATGCCTACAGGTCCATGCGTCTGTTGTCAGGTGCACCTTTGTACTCACAGATTGCCAGAGTGCATGGACAATGCGGTCTTCTACATGCTGGTGGAGGGTTGGGATGGCTTTTCTCGCAAAAGAAGTGTCGACTGGTTAGCTTGTAGCGTGGTACAGCGTAGTCCATCATGGCCTTATTAATAGTAAATAAAATATATAACTAGGCTCTATGAACTTTTAAATAGGTTCCAGGGGTACACGGGCAGCATTGGTGTGGTCAGTGGAGGAGTATTGCAAGTAGGGGCTGCAGACAGGCTATCAAAGGCCTAAAATAACAAACAGTAGGCAGTCATGGCAGTTTTACATCGGTTACATGGATACACAGGCAGGCACTCCAGGCAGCATTGTGCTCAGTGGAGGAGTATTGCAAGTAGGGGCCGCAGACAGGCTATCAAAGGCCTAAAATAACAAACAGTAGGCAGTCATGGCAGTTTTACATCGGTTACATGGATACACAGGCAGGCACTCCAGGCAGCATTGTGGTCAGTGGAGGAGTATTGCAAGTAGGGGCCGCAGACAGGCTATCAAAGGCCTAAAATAACAAACAGTAGGCAGTCATGGCAGTTTTACATCGGTTACATGGATACACAGGCAGCTAGGTGGTGAGTGGAGGAGTATTTAAAGTAAGGACCGCAGACAGGCTATCAAAGGCCTAACATAACAAACAATAGGCTCATGGCAGTTTTACAGCGGTTACATGGATACACGGGCAGGCAGCTTGGTGGTGAGTGGAGGAGTATTTAAAGTATGGACCGCAGACAGGCTTCGAAGGCCTAACACAATAAAATGGGCTGGCTGTAGGCACTTTAAAATTGGTTCCAGGGGTACACGGGCAGCAGTGGTCTGGTCAGTGGAGGACTAGTGGAAGTATGGACCGCAGACAGGCTTCGAAGGCCTAACACAATAAAATGGGCTGGCTGTAGGCACTTTAAAATTGGTTCCAGGGGTACACGGGCAGCAGTGGTCTGGTCAGTGGAGGCCTAGTGGAAGTATGGACCGCAGACAGGCTTCGAAGGCCTAACACAATAAAATGGGCTGGCTGTAGGCACTTTAAAATTGGTTCCAGGGGTACACGGGCAGCAGTGGTCTGGTCAGTGGAGGCCTAGTGGAAGTATGGACCGCAGACAGGCTTCGAAGGCCTAACACAATAAAATGGGCTGGCTGTAGGCACTTTAAAATTGGTTCCAGGGGTACACGGGCAGCAGTGGTCTGGTCAGTGGAGGCCTAGTGGAAGGAGGGACCGCAGACAGGCTTCGAAGGCCTAACACAATAAAATGGGCTGGCTGTAGGCACTTTAAAATTGGTTCCAGGGGTACACGGGCAGCAGTGGTCTGGTCAGTGGAGGCCTAGTGGAAGGAGGGACCGCAGACAGGCTTCGAAGGCCTAACACAATAAAATGGGCTGGCTGTAGGCACTTTAAAATTGGTTCCAGGGGTACACGGGCAGCAGTGGTCTGGTCAGTGGAGGCCTAGTGGAAGGAGGGACCGCAGACAGGCTTCGAAGGCCTAACACAATAAAATGGGCTGGCTGTAGGCACTTTAAAATTGGTTCCAGGGGTACACGGGCAGCAGTGGTCTGGTCAGTGGAGGCCTAGTGGAAGTATGGACCGCAGACAGGCTTCGAAGGCCTAACACAATAAAATGGGCTGGCTGTAGGCACTTTAAAATTGGTTCCAGGGGTACACGGGCAGCAGTGGTCTGGTCAGTGGAGGCCTAGTGGAAGGAGGGACCGCAGACAGGCTTCGAAGGCCTAACACAATAAAATGGGCTGGCTGTAGGCACTTTAAAATTGGTTCCAGGGGTACACGGGCAGCAGTGGTCTGGTCAGTGGAGGCCTAGTGGAAGTATGGACCGCAGACAGGCTTCGAAGGCCTAACACAATAAAATGGGCTGGCTGTAGGCACTTTAAAATTGGTTCCAGGGGTACACGGGCAGCAGTGGTCTGGTCAGTGGAGGCCTAGTGGAAGGAGGGACCGCAGACAGGCTTCGAAGGCCTAACACAATAAAATGGGCTGGCTGTAGGCACTTTAAAATTGGTTCCAGGGGTACACGGGCAGCAGTGGTCTGGTCAGTGGAGGCCTAGTGGAAGGAGGGACCGCAGACAGGCTTCGAAGGCCTAACACAATAAAATGGGCTGGCTGTAGGCACTTTAAAATTGGTTCCAGGGGTACACGGGCAGCAGTGGTCTGGTCAGTGGAGGCCTAGTGGAAGGAGGGACCGCAGACAGGCTTCGAAGGCCTAACACAATAAAATGGGCTGGCTGTAGGCACTTTAAAATTGGTTCCAGGGGTACACGGGCAGCAGTGGTCTGGTCAGTGGAGGCCTAGTGGAAGGAGGGACCGCAGACAGGCTTCGAAGGCCTAACACAATAAAATGGGCTGGCTGTAGGCACTTTAAAATTGGTTCCAGGGGTACACGGGCAGCAGTGGTCTGGTCAGTGGAGGACTAGTGGAAGTATGGACCGCAGACAGGCTTCGAAGGCCTAACACAATAAAATGGGCTGGCTGTAGGCACTTTAAAATTGGTTCCAGGGGTACACGGGCAGCAGTGGTCTGGTCAGTGGAGGACTAGTGGAAGGAGGGAGCGCAGAAAGGCTTCAAAGGCCTAAAATAACAAACAATAGGCTCATGGCAGTTTTACAGCGGTTACATGGATACACGGGCAGGCAGCTTGGTGGTCAGTGGAGGAGTAGGGACCGCAGACAGGCTATCAAAGGCCTAAAATAACAAACAATAGGCTCATGGCAGTTTTACAGCGGTTACATGGATACACGGGCAGGCAGCTTGGTGCTGAGTGGAGGAGTAGTGCAAGGAGTGTCTGTCCCAGTACTCCCAAAATATAAATAGATGTTAATGTCTCGCAAAACAACCAAAACAAAAAAAAAGATGGCATACTTAGGTACAGGGGTGGGCTCATCTGCTGTGTTTCTGACATAGTAATTTGGCAGTAACTATTTAATGGTGCCAATATAGGACACAGACACAGACTACTTTAAGTTGCATCATAGATGTCTACAAATTTGTATTGTCAGTGCCAGACATTGAATGATGTCAGCGAATAGACTAAAGATTGGTGGAGCTGTGCGACATAATTTTGCACGTAGTACAGCCCAGTTTGAGCTGGGGTAGGGGGGAACTCTCTTGAGGCCGGCGGGACCGCCCCAGGGCCACTCATGTTACAACGGTGTGTCTGACGTTGGGTGCGCACCACCACCGCCAGAGACACTACATTGTACTATGAGGGACCCAGTAGCAATGCCGTCAACCAAAAGCGAGCACACCCACCTCTTCAGACAAACAGCAGTCTCACGGGTGCTTGCGCCAAGTCGCGATACCACGGCCCCGTGTGGGGAGTTTGGCCATTTAGGGAGGTGTAAACATGTCGTATGCTGTACAATCTGCAGCAGCAAATTAGACATTAGAAAAGTAATTCACAGGCAAGAGCTTTTCATAGGAAAGCTAGGTGTCGGCCGGGCAAGGTGGGGCAAAAGATTTTGAAATCCAGTTGTGGTTCATTTTAATGAATGTTAGATCGTCAACATTTTGGGTAGCCAGACGAGTCCTTTTTTCGGTTAATATTGACCCTGCAGCACTGAATACTCTTTCTGATAGGACACTTGCTGCCGGGCAAGCAAGCTCCTGCAATGCATATTCTGCCAATTCTGGCCAGGTGTCTAATTTGGAGGCCCAGTAATCAAATGGGAATGACGGTTGAGGGAGAACATCGATAAGGGATGAAAAATAGTTAGTAACCATACTGGACAAATGTTGTCTCCTGTCACTTTCAATTGATGCAGCAGTACCTGTCCTGTCTGCGGTCATAGCAAAATCACTCCACAACCTGGTCAGAAAACCCCTCTGTCCAACGCCACTTCTGATGTGTGCACCCCTAACACTCCTAGTCTGCTGCCCCCTGGAGCTCGTGTGAGAACGATCACGTGCGCTGTGTGCTGGGAATGCCTGAAGCAAACGGTCAACAAGAGTTGATTGTTTGGTTGCTAATATTAGTTCCAAGTTCTCATGTGGCATAACATTTTGCAATTTGCCTTTATAGCGTGGATCAAGGAGGCAGGCCAACCAGTAATCGTCATCGTTCATCATTTTCGTAATGCGTGTGTCCCTTTGTAGGATACGTAAGGCATAATCCGCCATGTGGGCCAAAGTTCCACTTGTCAAATCTCCGGTTGTGATTGGTTGAGGGGCAGTTGCAGGCAAATCTACGTCACTTGTGTCCCTCAAAAAACCAGAACCCGGCCGTGACACGCAACCAATTTCCTGTGCCCCCGTGAAAGTTTCCGCATTAAAAATATACTCATCCCCATCATCCTCCTCGTCCTCCACCTCCTCTTCGCCCGCTACCTCGTCCTGTACACTGCCCTGACCAGACAATGGCTGACTGTCATCAAGGCTTCCCTCTTCCTCTGGTGCAGACGCCTGCTCCTTTATGTGCGTCAAACTTTGCATCAGCAGACGCATTAGGGGGATGCTCATGCTTATTACGGCGTTGTCTGCACTAACCAGCCGTGTGCATTCCTCAAAACACTGAAGGACTTGACACATGTCTTGTATCTTCGACCACTGCACACCTGACAACTCCATGTCTGCCATCCTACTGCCTGCCCGTGTATCCTCCCACAAATAAATAACAGCACGCCTCTGTTCGCACAGTCTCTGAAGCATGTGCAGTGTTGAGTTCCACCTTGTTGCAACGTCTATGATTAGGCGATGCTGGGGAAGGTTCAAAGACCGCTGATAGGTCTGCATACGGCTGGCGTGTACAGGCGAACGTCGGATATGTGAGCAAAGTGCACGCACTTTGAGGAGCAGGTCGGAGAACCCAGGATAAGTTTTCAATAAGCACTGCACCACCAGGTTTAAGGTGTGAGCCAGGCAAGGAATGTGTTTCAGTTGGGAAAGGGAGATGGCAGCCATGAAATTCCTTCCGTTATCACTCACTACCTTGCCTGCCTCAAGATCTACTGTGCCCAGCCACGACTGCGTTTCTTGTTGCAAGAACTCGGACAGAACTTCCGCGGTGTGTCTGTTGTCGCCCAAACACTTCATAGCCAATACAGCCTGCTGACGCTTGGCAGTAGCTGGCCCATAATGGGACAACTGGTGTGCAACAGTGTCATCTGCCGATGGAGTGGTTGGCCGACTGCGTTCTGTGGAAGAGCTGTAGCTTCTGCAGGAGGACGAGGAGGAGGAGGAGGGGGTGCGAACGCCTACAGCCAACTGTTTCCTAGACCGTGGGCTAGGCACAACTGTCCCTAAATTGATGTCGCCTGTGGACCCTGCATCCACCACATTCACCCAGTGTGCCGTGATGGACACATAACGTCCCTGGCCATGCCTACTGGTCCATGCATCTGTAGTCAGGTGCACCTTTGTACTCACAGATTGCCTGAGTGCATGGACGATGCGCTGTTTAACATGCTGGTGCAGGGCTGGGATGGCTTTTCTGGAAAAAAAGTGTCGACTGGGTAGCTCGTATCGTGGTTCAGCGTACTCCATCAGGGCTTTGAAAGCTTCGCTTTCAACTAACCGGTAGGGCATCATCTCTAACGAGATTAGTCTAGCTATGTGGGCGTTAAAACCCTGTGTACGCGGATGCGAGGATAAGTACTTCCTTTTTCTAACCAGAGTCTCATGTAGGGTGAGCTGGACTGGAGAGCTGTAGATCGTGGAACTTTCGGGTGTGCCGGTGGACATGGCAGACTGAGAGACGGTTGGAGACGGTATTGTTTCCGCCGGTGCCCTACATGCAATATTTCCTCCTACAAAACTGGTGATTCCCTGACCCTGACTGCTTTTGGCTGGCAAAGAAACCTGCACAGATACTGCCGGTGGTGCGGAAAATGGTGGCCTTACAGTGACGGAAGGGATGTTGCGTTGCTGACTAGCTTCATTGGCCGAGGGTGCTACAACCTTGAGGGACGTTTGGTAGTTAGTCCAGGCTTGAGAATGCATGGTGGTTAAGTGTCTATGCATGCAACTAGTATTTAGACTTTTCAGATTCTGACCTCTGCTTAAGCTAGTTGAACATTTTTGACAGATGACTTTGCGCTGATCAGTTGGATGTTGTTTAAAAAAATGCCAGACTGCACTCTTCCTAGACTCTGATCCCTTTTCAGGGATTGCAGACTGAGCTTTAACCGGATGGCAACGCTGTGCTCCAACAGGTTTTGGCTTTGACACGCGTTTTGGTCCAGATACGGGCCCGGCAGATGGAACCTGTTGCGATGTTGATGCCTGCTGCGGCCCCTCCTCCACCTCCGCTTCTGAACTACTGCCGCCTGCACCCTGTTCCCCCAATGGCTGCCAATCGGGGTCAATAACTGGGTCATCTATTACCTCCTCTTCGAGCTCGTGTGCAACTTCGTCTGTGTCACTGTGTCGGTCGGTGGTATAGCGTTCGTGGCGGGGCAACATAGTCTCATCAGGGTCTGATTGTGGATCTGTACCCTGAGAGGGCAATGTGGTGGTCTGAGTCAAAGGAGCAGCATAGTACTCTGGCTGTGGCTGTGCATCAGTGCACTCCATGTCAGAATATACTTGTAATGGGCATGGCCTGTTAAATGTTTCACTTTCTAAGCCAGGGACGGTATGTGTAAAGAGCTCCATGGAGTGACCCGTTGTGTCGCCTGCTGCATCCTTCTCTCTTGTTGTAGTTTTTGCTGAGGAGGACAAGGAAGCGACTTGTCCCTGACCGTGAACATCCACAAGCGACGCGCTGCTTTTACATTTACCAGTTTCGGAAGAGGAGGCAA
Organism: Ranitomeya variabilis; assembly: GCF_051348905.1. Lineage (NCBI taxonomy): Eukaryota > Metazoa > Chordata > Amphibia > Anura > Dendrobatidae > Ranitomeya > Ranitomeya variabilis. The sequence continues at coordinate 140,746 of NW_027508203.1, forward strand.
AAGAGCTAGAGGCTGAGTCTGCAATGTAAGCCAAAACTTGCTGTTGCTGCTCCGCCTTTAAAAGCGGTTTTCCTACTCCCAGAAAAGAGAGCGTTCGAGGCCTTGTGTAGCCTGACGACGAAACTGGCTCCACAGCTCCAGACTTAGGTGGAATATTTTTATCCCCACGACCACCTGATGCTCCACTACCACTACCATCATTACCAGCTGACAATGAACGCCCACGACGACCTCTTGCACCAGACTTCCTCATTGTTTTAAAATCTTAACCAAAGTAACTTTATTTGTTGCTATCAAACAACTTACACGGTGAGCTATAACTTCAGTATGATTTCAATATCCCTTAACAGGTTGGTGAGACCACAAGGAAAATCAGGCACAATGTTACACACTCTGTTTTCTGTGGCACAAAATCACAGAGATGACACACACGCAGGACTGTCACTCAAGCACTAATGTCAATATTAATCTCCCACCTAATTTATTTATTTTTTTTTCTCAGGGAGACTTTAGAAACCAAATAATATTAAAAAAAAAAAAAAAAAGGCTTTCTATGGCCCACAATTAGAGAGAGAGAGGTGGCACAACCAGGAGTCAAGACTGGCGCACAAGCTGAAAGGGCAATATTACTCTCCCACTGTTTTTTATGTTTTTTTTGTTTTTTTCAGGGAGACTTTAGAAACCAAATAATATTAAAAAAACCAAAAAAAAAAAAGGCTTTCTATGGCCCACTGAATGAAAGGGAGAGAGGTGGCACACCCAGGAGTCAAGACTGGCACACAAGCTGAAAGGGCAATATTACTCTCCCACTGTTTTTTTAGGTTTTTTTTTTTTTTTCAGGGAGAATTAGAAACCAAATAATATTAAAAAAAAAAAAAATAGGCTTTCTATGGCCCACTGAATGAAAGGGAGAGAGGTGGCACACCCAGGAGTCAAGACTGGCACACAAGCTGAAAGGGCAATATTACTCTCCCACTGTTTTTTTATGTATTTTTTGTTTTTTCAGGGAGACTTTAGAAACCCAATAATATTTTAAAAAAAAAATAAATAGGCTTTCTATGGCCCACTGAATGAGAGGGAGAGAGGTGGCACACCCAGGAGTCAAGACTGGCACACAAGCTGAAAGGGCAATATTACTCTCCCACTGTTTTTTTATGTATTTTTTGTTTTTTTCAGGGAGACTTTAGAAACCCAATAATATTTAAAAAAAAAAATAAATAGGCTTTCTATGGCCCACTGAATGAGAGGGAGAGAGGTGGCACACCCAGGAGTCAAGACTGGCACACAAGCTGAAAGGGCAATATTACTCTCCCACTGTTTTTTTAGGTTTTTTTTTTTTTTCAGGGAGACTTTAGAAACCAAATAATATTAAAAAAAAAAAAAAAAAAAAAAAAAATAGGCTTGCTATAGCCCACTGAATGAGAGATAGCACACACAGCAGTGGCACACAAGCCCTTACTGAGGCCAATATTTTTCTCCCACTGATTGATGTAGTGTTTTTGTGTTGAGGTAGAATTTAGAACACAAATCACGGAAAAAATAAATAGGCTTTCTATGGCCCACTGAATGAAAGGGAGAGAGGTGGCACACCCAGGAGTCAAGACTGGCACACAAGCTGAAAGGGCAATATTACTCTCCCACTGTTTTTTTATGTATTTTTTGTTTTTTCAGGGAGACTTTAGAAACCCAATAATATTTAAAAAAAAAAATAAATAGGCTTTCTATGGCCCACTGAATGAGAGGGAGAGAGGTGGCACACCCAGGAGTCAAGACTGGCACACAAGCTGAAAGGGCAATATTACTCTCCCACTGTTTTTTTAGGTTTTTTTTTTTTTTTCAGGGAGAATTAGAAACCAAATAATATTAAAAAAAAAAAAATAGGCTTTCTATGGCCCACTGAATGAAAGGGAGAGAGGTGGCACACCCAGGAGTCAAGACTGGCACACAAGCTGAAAGGGCAATATTACTCTCCCACTGTTTTTTTATGTATTTTTTGTTTTTTTCAGGGAGACTTTAGAAACCCAATAATATTTAAAAAAAAAAATAAATAGGCTTTCTATGGCCCACTGAATGAGAGGGAGAGAGGTGGCACACCCAGGAGTCAAGACTGGCACACAAGCTGAAAGGGCAATATTACTCTCCCACTGTTTTTTTAGGTTTTTTTTTTTTTTCAGGGAGACTTTTGAAACCAAATAATATTAAAAAAAAAAAAAAAAAAAAAATATAGGCTTGCTATAGCCCACTGAATGATAGCGCACACACAGCAGTGGCACACAAGCCCTGACTGAGGCCAATATTTTTCTCCCACTGATTGATGTAGTGTTTCTGTGTTGAGGTAGATTTTAGAACACAAATCACGGGAAAAATAAATAGGCTTTCTATGGCCCACTCAGTGAGAGATGGCACACACAGGGATGGCACTGTAGCAGAAATGCCAATCTTAATCTCCCACAAAAAAAAAACAAAAAAAAAAAAAAACTGTCCTACAATTACTATCTCCCTGCAGTAATGTAAGCCAGGTATGGCAGGCAGCAATAGGAGTGGACTGATGCACAAATTAAATAAAAAGTGTGGACAAACAAAAAAGATAGCTGTGCAGAAAGGAAGGAACAAGAGGATATGTGCTTTGAAAAAAGCAGTTGGTTTCCACAGTGGCGTACACACAGCAATACAGCTATCACGGAGCCTTCTAGGGCAGCCCAATGAGCTACAGCGCTGAGGGGAAAAAAAAAAAAAAATAGCTTCCACTGTTCCTGCACACCGAAGGTGGTGTTGGACAGTGGAAATCGCTGCAGCACAAGCGGTTTGGTGGTTAGTGGACCCTGCCTAACGCTCTCCCTGCTTCTGATGAAGCGGCAGCAACCTCTCCCTAAGCTCAGATCAGCAGCAGTAAGATGGCGGTCGGCGGGAACGCCCCTTTATAGCCCCTGTGACGCCGCAGACAGCAAGCCAATCACTGCAATGCCCTTCTCTAAGATGGTGGGGACCAGGATCTATGTCATCACGCTGCCCACACTCTGCGTTCACCTTCATTGGCTGAGAAATGGCGCTTTTCGCGTCATTGAAACGCGACTTTGGCGCGAAAGTCGCGTACCGCATGGCCGACAAGCACAGGGGTCGGATCGGGTTTCATGAGACGCCGACTTAGCCAAAAGTCGGCGACTTTTGAAAATGATCGACCCGTTTCGCTCAACCCTAATAATAATGTAGCGTGTAGCGTGTAGCGTGTAGAGTGTAGCGTGTAGCGTGTAGAGTGTAGGGTGTAGCGTGTAGCGTGTAGCGTGTAGAGTGTAGGGTGTAGAGTGTAGCGTGTAGCGTGTAGAGTGTAGAGTGTAGCGTGTAGCGTGTAGGGTGTAGAGTGTAGCGTGTAGCGTGTAGGGTGTAGGGTGTAGAGTGTAGCGTGTAGCGTGTAGAGTGTACGGTGTAGAGTGTAGGGTGTAGCGTGTAGGGTGTAGAGTGTAGCGTGTAGCGTGTAGCGTGTAGGGTTAAGCTACACACTACACACTAAACACAAAAAGAAAAGGATATGCAAACCAATGGGATCCACGTTAAATAGTCAATGTTATTGTACAAAAACAGTAATCCACAAACAGAACCAGGCAAAACATGCATTTAAAAACATTTAAAACACTAGTATGGCTGAATAGGCCATAAGTAATTTTACCCGAGGGAATGAAGGAAGCTAATACTTTACAGCATATGTGAGACAGGAGAAATAACCAGAGAGAAAAAATTGCTAGGTATGCGGGTACACCAATCTTAGTCAAATCTACATATAAGAAGCCTATTGTTTACTGCCAACTGTGACCCCCTGAGTACTATGACAGGAAACATATACTCCAGCCTAGTATCTGGAAGAAATACATCATGGATCCTATTTTGTTCAACACAGCATGCGTGCGCACAGTTGGTAAGCAAATGAAAGCAGACCCCTATAGAAAGGTAATCAGGGAAATAGATATGCTGCAGTACTACAAAATCCTAGTTATTTGGATAAATGTATGCATACAGACGCCTTGTGGAAATACAAAGAATCAGGATCCATTGTCCTAAGGCTTGGAAAAATGCCAGGCCATGCATGAAGTAAATAGGTGTAATTCCATAGCAGTTGTAAAGATAAGTTACCCAAGTCCTGTCCCTCGGGAAAAAAAACAAAGGAAGCCCTTTACCCCACGCGTATCGACGCTACTCAAGCGTCTTCATCAGAGGAAAAACCCTACACGCTACACGCTACACTCTACACTCTACACGCTACACTCTACACCCTACACGCTACACCCTACACTCTACACGCTACATGCTACACTCTACACCCTACACAATACACGCTACTTGCTACACCCTACATGCTACACTCTACACGCTACACGCTACACGCTACACCCTACACGGTACACCCTACACCCTACACCCTACACGCTACAATCTACACGCTACACGCTATACGCTACACGCTAGACGCTACACTCTACACGCTACACGCTACACGCTACACCCTACACGCTACACCCTACACTCTACACCCTACAACCTACACGCTACACGCTACACGCTACACCCTACACGCTACACCCTACACTCTACACCCTACACCCTACACGCTACACGCTACACGCTACACCCTACACGCTACACCCTACACTCTACACCCTACACGCTACACCCTACACGCTACACGTTACACTCTACACCCTACACCCTACACTCTACACCCTACACCCTACTCTCTACACTCTACACTCTACACCCTACACGCTACACTCTACACCCTACACGCTACACGCTACACGCTACACTCTACACGCTAAACGCTACAGCTTATACCCTACACTCTACACCGTACACCCTACATGCTACACTCTACACCCTACACGCTACACCCTACACCCTACACCCTACATGCTACACCCTACACTCTACACCCTACACCCTACACGCAACACCCTACGCCCTGCACGCCACACACTACACTCTACACGCTACACCCTACACCCTACACCGTACACCCTACACCCTACACGCTACACGCTACACTCTACACGCTACACCCTACACTCTACACCCTACACCCTACACGCTATACGCTACACTCTACACCTGCACGCTACACGCTACACCCTACACGCTACACTCTACACCCTACACGCTACACCCTACACTCTACACCCTACACCCTACACACTACACGCTACTCGCTACACTCTACACCCTACACGCTACACTCTACACTCTATTCCCTACTCTCTACACGCTACACTCTATACCCTACACTCTACACGCTACGCGCTACACGCTACACACTACACACTACACGCTACACTTTACACTCTACACGCTACACACTACACGCTACACGCTACACTCTACACCCTACACCCTACTCTACATGCTACACGCTACACGGTACATGATACACGCTACACCCTACTCGCTACACGCTACACCCTAAACGCTACACGCTACACTCCACACCCTACATGCTACACCCTACACCCTTCTCCCTACACTCTACACGCTACACGCTACACCCTACACCCTACACTGTACACCCTACACGCTACACTCTACACTCTGCTCCCTACTCTCTACACGCTACACTCTATACCCTACACTCTACACGCTACGCGCTACACACTACACGCTACACCCTACACGCTACACTTTACACTCTACACGCTACACTCCACACTCTACACACTACACTCTACACCCTACACCCTACACCCTACTCTACATGCTACACGCTACACGCTACATGCTACACCCTACACGCTTCACCCTACACCCTACACGCTACACACTACACGCTACACTCTACACCCTACACTCTACACCCTACACGCTACACGCTACACGCTACACTCTACACGCTAAACGCTACAGCTTATACCCTACACTCTACACCGTACACCCTACACGCTACACTCTACACCCTACACGCTACACCCTACACCCTACACCCTACATGCTACACCCTACACTCTACACCCTACACCCTACTCGCTACACTCTACACCCTACACCTTACTCTACATGCTACACGCTACACGGTACATGATACACGCTACACCCTACACGCTACACGCTACACCCTACACTCTACACGCTACACTCTACACCCTACACTCTACACTCTACACCCAACACCCTACACGCTACACGCTACACTCTACACCCTACACCCTACACGCTACACGCTACACCCTACACCCTACACGCTACAATCTACACCCTACACCCTACACGCTACACGCTACACCCTACACTCTACACCCTACACCCTACACGCTACACACTATACTCTACACCCTACACGCTACACCCTACACGCAACACGCTACACTCTACACCCTACACGCTACACTCTGCACGCTACACGCTACACCCTACACCCTACACGCTACACTCTACACGCTACACTCTACACCATACACGCTACACCCTACACTCTACACCCTACACCCTACACGCTATACCCGACACCCTACACCCTGCATGCTTCACCCTACACGCTACAATCTACACCCTACACCCTACACGCTACATGCTACACCCTACACGCTACACTCTACACCCTACACCCTACACGCTACACACTACACGCTACACGCTACACCCTACACACTACACGTTACACTCTACACCCTACACTCTGCACTCTACACCCTACACCCTACACGCTACACGCTACAATCTACACCCTACACGCTACACGCTACACCCTACACCCTACACCCTACACGCTACAATCTACACGCTACACGCTACACCCTATACGCTAGACGCAACACTCTACACGCTACACGATACACGCTACACCCTACACACTACACCCTACACTCTACACCCTACACCCTACACGCTACACGCTACACCCTACACGCTGCACCCTACACTCTACACGCTACACGCTACACCCTACACGCTACACGTTACACTCTACACCCTACACTCTACACCCTACACCCTACTCTCTACACGCTATATTCTACACCCTACACGCTACACTCTACACCCTACACGCTACACTCTACACCCTAGACGCTACACTCTATACCCTACACTCTACACGCTACACCCTACACCCTACACTCTACATGCTACACCCTACACCCTACACTCTACATGCTACACGCTACACGCTACATGCTACACGCTACACCCTACACGCTACACGCTACACACTACACGCTACACCCTACACCCTACACGCTACACACTACACTCTACACCCTACACGCTACACCCTACACCCTACACCCTACACTCTACACGCTACACTCTACACCCTACACGCTACACCCTACACTCTACACCCTACACGCTACACCCTACACTCTACACCCTACACGCTATACGCTACACTCTACACCCTGCACGCTACACGCTACACCCTACACGCTACACTCTACACCCTACACGCTACACCCTACACTCTACACCCTACACCCTACACGCTACACGCTACACTCTACACCCTACACGCTACACCCTACACTCCACACCCTACACCCTACATGCTACACGCTACACCCTACACGCTACACATTACACTCTAAACCCTACACTCTACATCCTACACCCTACACTCTACACCCTACACGCTACACTCTACACTCTACACCCTACACCCTACATGCTACACGCTACACGCTACACTCTACACCCCACACGCTACACGCTACACCCTACAAGCTAAACGCTACAAACTACACGCTACATATTACACTCTACACCCTAGCGTGTAGCGTGTCGGGTGTAGAGTGTAGCGTGTAGCATGTAGCGTGTAGGGTGTAGGGTGTAGAGTGTAGCATGTAGCGTGTAGGGTGTAGAGTGTAGCGTGTAGGGTGTAGAGTGTAGCATGTAGCGTGTAGGGTGTAGGGTGTAGAGTGTAGAGTGTAGCATGTAGCGTGTAGATTGTAGGGTGTACCGTGTAGGGTGTAGAGTGTAGCATGTAGGGTGTAGGGTGTAGAGTGAAGGGTGTAGCGTGTAGAGTGTAGCGTGTAGGGTGAAGCATGTAGGGTGTCGGGTATAGCGTGTAGGGTGTAGGGTGTAGAGTGTAGGGTGTAGCGTGTATGGTGTAGAGTGTAGCGTGTAGCGTGTAGAGTGTAGCGTGTAGGGTGTAGGGTGTAGCGTGTAGCGTGCAGAGTGTAGCGTGTAGGGTGTAGAGTGTAACGTGTTGCGTGTAGGGTGTAGAGTGTAGCGTGTAGCATGTAGAGTGTAGAGTGTAGCGTGTAGCGTGTAGAGTGTAGGGTGTAGAGTGTAGGGTGTAGCGTGTAGGGTGTAGCGTGTAGCGTGTAGCATGTAGAGTGTAGCGTGTAGGGTGTAGAGTGTAGCGTGTAGGGTGTAGCGTGTAGCGTGCAGGGTGTAGAGTGTAGCGAATAGCGTGTAGGGTGTAGAGTGTAGGGTGTAGCATGTAGCGTGTAGAGTGTAGCGTGTAGGGTGTAGGGTGTAGCGTGTAGCGTTTACCGTGTAGCGTATAGAGTGCAGCGTGTAGGGTGTAGAGTGTAGCGTGTAGTGTGTAGCGTGTAGGGTGTAGGGTGTAGCGTGTAGGGTGTAGAGTGTAGCGTGTAGGGTGTAGAGTGTAACATGTAGCGTGTAGCGTGTACCGTGTAGCGTGTAGCTTGTAGAGTGTAGTGTGTGGCGTGCAGGGCATAGGGTGTTGCGTGTAGCGTGTAGGGTGTAGGGTGTAGAGTGTAGGGTGTAGCATGTAGGGTGTAGGGTGTAGCGTGTAGCGTGTAGCGTGTAGAGTGTAGCGTGTAGGGTGTACGGTGTAGAGAGTATGGTATAAGCTGTAGCGTTTAGCGTGTAGAGTGTAGCGTGTAGCGTGTAGCGTGTAGCGTGTAGCGTGTAGCGTGTAGCGTGTAGGGTGTAGAGTGTAGGGTGTGGAGTGTAGCGTGTAGGGTGTAGCGTGTAGGGTGTAGCATGTAGCGTGTAGCGTGTAGCATGTAGAGTAGGGTGTAGGGTGTAGGGTGTAGAGTGTAGTGTGTAGAGTGTAGAGTGTAGCGTGTAGAGTGTAAAGTGTAGCGTGTAGGGTGTAGCGTGTAGTGTGTAGCGTGTAGCGCGTAGCGTGTAGAGTGTAGGGTACAGAGTGTAGCGTGTAGAGAGTAGGGAGCAGAGTGTAGAGTGTAGCGTGCAGGGTGTAGGGTGTACAGTGTAGGGTGTAGGGTGTAGCGTGTAGCGTGTAGAGTGTAGGGAGTAGGGTGTAGGGTGTAGCGTGTAGGGTGTAGAGTGTAGCGTGTAGCGTGTAGCGTGTAGGGTGTAGCGTGTAGCGTGTAGGGTGTAGCGTGTATCATGTACCGTGTAGCGTGTAGCATGTAGAGTAGGGTGTAGGGTGTAGAGTGTAGCGTGTAGGGTGTAGGGTGTAGAGTGTAGGGTGTAGCATGTAGGGTGTAGGGTGTAGGGTGTAGCGTGTAGGGTGTAGAGTGTAGCGTGTAGGGTGTACGGTGTAGAGTGTAGGGTATAAGCTGTAGCGTTTAGCGTGTAGAGTGTAGCGTGTAGCGTGTAGCGTGTAGGGTGTAGAGTGTAGGGTGTAGAGTGTAGCGTGTAGCGTGTAGGGTGTAGGGTGAAGCGTGTAGGGTGTAGCATGTAGCGTGTAGCGTGTAGCATGTAGAGTAGGGTGTAGGGTGTAGGGTGTAGAGTGTAGTGTGTAGAGTGTGGAGTGTAGCGTGTAGAGTGTAAAGTGTAGCGTGTAGGGTGTAGCGTGTAGTGTGTAGCGTGTAGCGCGTAGCGTGTAGAGTGTAGGGTATAGAGTGTAGCGTGTAGAGAGTAGGGAGTAGAGTGTAGAGTGTAGCGTGTAGGGTGTAGAGTGTAGCGAGTAGCGTGTAGTGTGTAGGGTGTAGGGTGTAGAGTGTAGGGTGTAGCGTGTAGGGTGTAGAGTGTAGCGTGTAGGGTGTAGCGTGTAGCGTGCAGGTGTAGAGTGTAGCGTATAGCGTGTAGGGTGTAGGGTGTAGAGTGTAGGGTGTAGCGTGTAGAGTGTAGCGTGTAGCGTGTAGGGTGTAGGGTGTACAGTGTAGGGTGTAGGGTGTAGCGTGTATTGTGTAGGGTGTAGAGTGTAGCATGTAGCGTGTAGAGTGTAGGGTGTAGCGTGTAGGGTGTAGAGTGTAGCGTGTAGAGTGTAGAGTGTAGCGTGTAGCGTGTAGGGTGTCACTTTTTCCTCTGATGAAGACGCTTGAGTAGCGTCGATACGCGTGGGGTAAAGGGCTTCCTGTGTTTTTTTCCCGAGGGACAGGACTTATCTTTACAACTGCTATGGAATTACACCTATTTACTTCATGCATGGCCTGGCATTTTTCCAAGCCTTAGGACAATGGATCCTGATTCTTTGTAGTTCCACAAGGCGTCTGTATGCATACATTTATCCAAATAACTAGGATTTTGTAGTACTGCAGCATATCTATTTCCCTGATTACCTTTCTATAGGGGTCTGCTTTCATTTGCTTACCAACTGTGCGCACGCATGCTGTGTTGAACAAAATAGGATCCATGATGTATTTCTTCCAGATACTAGGCTGGAGTATATGTTTCCTGTCATAGTACTCAGGGGGTCACAGTTGGCAGTAAACAATAGGCTTCTTATATGTAGATTTGACTAAGATTGGTGTACCCGCATACCTAGCAATTTTTTCTCTCTGGTTATTTCTCCTGTCTCACATATGCTGTAAAGTATTAGCTTCCTTCATTCCCTCGGGTAAAATTACTTATGGCCTATTCAGCCATACTAGTGTTTTAAATGTTTTTAAATGTATGTTTTGCCTGGTTCTGTTTGTGGATTACTATTTTTGTACAATAAAATTGACTATTTAACGTGGATCCCATTGGTTTGCATATCCTTTTCTTTTTGTGTTTAGTGTGTAGTGTGTAGCTTAACCCTACACGCTACACGCTACACGCTACACTCTACACCCTACACGCTACACCCTACACTCTACACCGTACACTCTACACGCTACACGCTACACTCTACACCCTACACCCTACACGCTACACGCTACACTCTACACCCTACACGCTACACTCTACACCCTACACTCTACACGCTACACGCTACACGCTACACCCTACACTCTACACGCTACACGCTACACTCTACACGCTACACGCTACATGCTACACTCTACACTCTACACCCTACACCCTACACGCTACACGCTATACTCTACACCCTACACGCTACATGCTACACTACACCCTACACCCTACACGCTACACCCTACACTCTACACCGTACACTCTACACGCTACACCCTACACCCTACACGCTACACGCTACACTCTACACCCTACACGCTACACTCTACACTCTACACGCTACACGCTACACTCTACACCCTACACGCTACACCCTACACTCTACACCGTACACTCTACACGCTACACGCTACACCCTACACCCTACACGCTACACTCTACACTCTACAAGCTACACGCTACACTCTACACCCTACACTCTACACGCTACACGCTACACGCTACACCCTACACTCTACACGCTACACGCTACACTCTACACGCTACACGCTACATGCTACACTCTACACTCTACACCCTACACCCTACACGCTACACGCTATACTCTACACCCTACACGCTACACTCTACACGCTACACGCTACACTCTACACTCTACACGCTACACGCTACACTCTACACCCTACACGCAACACGCTACACTCTATACCCTACACGCTACACTCTGCACGCTACACGCTACACCCTACACGCTATACTCTGCACGCTACACGCTACACTCTACACCCTGCACCCTACACGCTACAATCTACACCCTACACCCTACACGCTACACGCTACACGCTACACTCTACACCCTACACGCTACACCCTACACTCTACACCGTACACTCTACACGCTACACTCTACACCCTACACCCTACACGCTACGTGCTACACTCTACACCCTACACGCTACACTCTACACTCTACATGCTACACGCTACACTACACTCTACACGCTACACGCTACACCCTACACCCTACACGCTACACGCTACACTCTACAACCTACACGCTACACGCTACACTCTACACGCAACACGCTACACTCTACACCCTACACTCTACACGCTACACGCTACACTCTACACCCTACACTCTACACGCTACACGCTACACTGTACACCCTACATGCAACACGCTACACTCTACACCCTACATGCTACACTCTACACGCTACACGCTACATGCTACACTCTACACTCTACACCATACACCCTACACGCTACACACTATACTCTACACCCTACACGCTACACTCTACACGCTACACGCTACACGCTACACTCTACACGCTACACTCTACACCCTACACGCAACACGCTACACTCTACACCCTACACCCTACACGTTACACACTACACGCTACACGCTACACCCTACACGCTACACCCTACACGCTACACGTTACACTCTACACCCTACACCCTACACACTACACCCTACACGCTACACGTTACACTCTACACCCTACACGCTACACTCTACACCCTGCTCCCTACACGCTACACGCTACACCCTACACGCTACACGTTACACTCTACACCCTACACTCTACACCCTACACTCTACACGCTACACTCTACACCCTACACTCTGCACTCTACACCCTACACCCTACACGCTACACTCTACACCCTACACGCTACACTCTACACCCTGCTCCCTACACGCTACACGCTACACCCTACACACTACATGTTACACTCTACACCCTACACTCTACACCCTACACTCTACACGCTACACTCTACACCCTACACTCTGCACTCTACACCCTACACCCTACACGCTACACTCTACACCCTACACCCTACACGCTACACACTACACGCTACACGCTACACCCTACATGCTACACCCTACACGCTACACGTTACACTCTACACCCTGCACCCTACACGCTACACGCTACACCCTACACGCTACACGCTACACCCTACACACTACACGTTACACTCTACACCCTACACTCTACACCCTACACTCTACACGCTACACGCTACACTCTACACCCTACACTCTGCACTCTACACCCTACACCCTACACACTACACGCTACACTCTACACCCTACACGCTACACGCTACACCCTACACCCTACACGCTACAATCTACACGCTACACGCTACACCCTATATGCTAGACGCTACACTCTACACGCTACACGATACACGCTACACCCTACACGCTACACCCTACACTCTACACCCTACACCCTACACGCTACACGCTACACCCTACACGCTACACCCTACACTCTACACCCTACACCCTACACGCTACACGCTACACCCTACATGCTACACGTTACACTCTACACCCTACACCCTACACTCTACACCCTACACCCTACTCTCTACACGCTATATTCTACACCCTACACGCTACACTCTACACCCTACACGCTACACGCTACACTCTACACCCTAGACGCTACACTCTATACCCTACACTCTACACGCTACACCCTACACCCTACACTCTACATGCTACACCCTACACCCTACACTCTACATGCTACACGCTACACGCTACATGCTACACGCTACACTCTACACCCTACACGCTACACCCTACACTCCACACCCTACACCCTACACGCTACACGCTACACCCTACAAGCTAAACGCTACAAACTACACGCTACATATTACACTCTACACCCTAGCGTGTAGGGTGTAGAGTGTAGCGTGTAGCATGTAGCGTGTAGGGTGTATGGTGTAGAGTGTAGCATGTAGCGTGTAGGGTGTAGAGTGTAGCGTGTAGGGTGTAGAGTGTAGCATGTAGCGTGTAGGGTGTAGGGTGTAGAGTGTAGAGTGTAGCATGTAGCGTGTAGATTGTAGGGTGTACCGTGTAGGGTGTAGAGTGTAGCATGTAGGGTGTAGGGTGTAGAGTGAAGGGTGTAGCGTGTAGAGTGTAGCGTGTAGCGTGTACGGTGTAGGGTGTAGAGTGTAGGGTGTAGCGTGTAGTGTGTAGCTTGTAGGGTGTAGAGTGTAGCGTGTAGCGTGTAGGCTGTAGCGTGTAGGGTGTAGCATGTATCGTGTAGGGTGTAGAGTGTAGCATGTAGCGTGTAGAGTGTAGGGTGTAGCGTGTAGCGTGTGTAGGGTGTAGGGTGTAGAGTGTAGCGTGTAGCGTGTAGCGTGTAGGGTGTAGAGTGTAGGGTGTAGGGTGTAGAGTGTAGCGTGTAGGGTGTAGCGTGTAGGATTTAGGGTGTAGGGTGTAGAGTGTAGCGTGTTGCGTGTAGGGTGTAGAGTGTAGCGTGTAGGGTGTAGCGTGTAGAGTGTAGCGTGTAGCGTGTAGGGTGGAGAGTGTAGCGAGTAGCGTGTAGGGTGTAGGGTGTAGAGTGTAGGGTGTAGCGTGTAGGGTGTAGAGTGTAGCGTGTAGGGTGTAGGGTGTAGGGTGTAGGGTGTAGCTTGTAGCATGTAGCATGTAGCGTGTAGCGTGTAGCATGTAGAGTGTAGCATGTAGGGTGTAGAGTGTAGCGTGTAGGCTGTAGCGTGTAGCGTGTAGCGTGCAGGGTGTAGAGTGTAGCGTATAGCGTGTAGGGTGTAGAGTGTAGGGTGTAGCATGTAGCGTGTAGAGTGCAGCGTGTAGGGTGTAGGGTGTACAGTGTAGGGTGTAGCGTGTAGCATGTAGGGTGTAGGTTGTAGCGTGTAGCGTGTACCGTGTAGCGTATAGAGTGCAGCGTGTAGGGTGTAGAGTGTAGCGTGTAGTGTGTAGCGTGTAGGGTGTAGGGTGTAGCGTGTAGGGTGTAGAGTGTAGCGTGTAGGGTGTAGAGTGTAACATGTAGCGTGTAGGGTGTAGGGCGTAGCGTGTAGCGTGTACCGTGTAGCGTGTAGAGTGTAGTGTGTAGGGTGTAGAGTGTAGCGTGTAGGGTGTAGAGTGTAGCGTGTAGCGTGTAGCGTGTAGAGTGTAGCGTGTAGGGTGTAGCGTGTAGAGTGTAGTGTGTGGCGTGCAGGGCGTAGGGTGTAGCGTGTAGGGTGTAGGGTGTAGAGTGTAGGGTGTAGCATGTAGGGTGTAGGGTGTAGGGTGTAGCGTGTAGGGTGTAGAGTGTAGCGTGTAGGGTGTACGGTGTAGAGTGTAGGGTATAAGCTGTAGCGTTTAGCGTGTAGAGTGTAGCGTGTAGCGTGTAGCGTGTAGCGTGTAGGGTGTAGAGTGTAGGGTGTAGGGTGTAGGGTGTAGCGTGTAGGGTGTAGCATGTAGCGTGTAGCGTGTAGCATGTAGAGTAGGGTGTAGGGTGTAGGGTGTAGAGTGTAGTGTGTAGAGTGTAGAGTGTAGCGTGTAGAGTGTAAAGTGTAGCGTGTAGGGTGTAGCGTGTAGTGTGTAGTGTGTAGCACGTAGCGTGTAGAGTGTAGGGTATAGAGTCTAGCGTGTAGAGAGTAGGGAGCAGAGTGTAGAGTGTAGCGTGCAGGGTGTAGGGTGTACAGTGTAGGGTGTAGGGTGTAGCGTGTAGCGTGTAGAGTGTAGGGAGTAGGGTGTAGGGTGTAGCGTGTAGGGTGTAGAGTGTAGCGTGTAGCGTGTAGCGTGTAGGGTGTAGCGTGTAGCGTGTAGGGTGTAGCGTGTATCATGTACCGTGTAGCGTGTAGCATGTAGAGTAGGGTGTAGGGTGTAGAGTGTAGCATGTAGGGTGTAGGGTGTAGAGTGTAGGGTGTAGCATGTAGGGTGTAGGGTGTAGGGTGTAGCGTGCAGGGTGTAGAGTAGCGTGTAGGGTGTACGGTGTAGAGTGTAGGGTATAAGCTGTAGAGTTTAGCGTGTAGAGTGTAGCGTGTAGCGTGTAGCGTGTAGGGTGTAGAGTGTAGGGTGTAGAGTGTAGCGTGTAGCGTGTAGGGTGTAGGGTGAAGCGTGTAGGGTGTAGCATGTAGCGTGTAGCGTGTAGCATGTAGAGTAGGGTGTAGGGTGTAGGGTGTAGAGTGTAGTGTGTAGAGTGTGGAGTGTAGCGTGTAGAGTGTAAAGTGTAGCGTGTAGGGTGTAGCGTGTAGTGTGTAGCGTGTAGCGCGTAGCGTGTAGAGTGTAGGGTATAGAGTGTAGCGTGTAGAGGGTAGGGAGCAGAGTGTAGAGTGTAGCATGTAGGGTGTAGGGTGTACAGTGTAGGGTGTAGGGTGTAACGTGTAGCGTGTAGAGTGTAGGGAGTAGGGTGTAGGGTGTAGCGTGTAGGGTGTGGAGTGTAGCGTGTAGGGTGTAGCGTGTAGCGTGTAGGGTGTAGCGTGTATCATGTACCGTGTAGCGTGTAGCATGTAGAGTAGGGTGTAGGGTGTAGAGTGTAGCATGTAGGGTGTAGGGTGTAGAGTGTAGGGTGTAGCATGTAGGGTGTAGGGTGTAGGGTGTAGCGTGCAGGGTGTAGAGTAGCATGTAGGGTGTACGGTGTAGAGTGTAGGGTATAAGCTGTAGAGTTTAGCGTGTAGAGTGTAGCGTGTAGCGTGTAGCGTGTAGGGTGTAGAGTGTAGGGTGTAGAGTGTAGCGTGTAGCGTGTAGGGTGTAGGGTGAAGCGTGTAGGGTGTAGCATGTAGCGTGTAGCGTGTAGCATGTAGAGTAGGGTGTAGGGTGTAGGGTGTAGAGTGTAGTGTGTAGAGTGTGGAGTGTAGCGTGTAGAGTGTAAAGTGTAGCGTGTAGGGTGTAGCGTGTAGTGTGTAGCGTGTAGCGCGTAGCGTGTAGAGTGTAGGGTATAGAGTGTAGCGTGTAGAGGGTAGGGAGCAGAGTGTAGAGTGTAGCATGTAGGGTGTAGGGTGTACAGTGTAGGGTGTAGGGTGTAACGTGTAGCGTGTAGAGTGTAGGGAGTAGGGTGTAGGGTGTAGCGTGTAGGGTGTGGAGTGTAGCGTGTAGCGTGTAGGGTGTAGCGTGTAGCGTGTAGGGTGTAGCGTGTATCATGTACCGTGTAGCGTGTAGCATGTAGAGTAGGGTGTAGGGTGTAGAGTGTAGCGTGTAGCGTGTAGTGTGTAGCGTGTAGAGTGTAAAGTGTAGCGTGTAGTGTGTAGTGTGTAGCGTGTAGCGCGTAGCGTGTAGAGTGTAGGGTATAGAGTGTAGCGTGTAGAGAGTAGGGAGTAGAGTGTAGAGTGTAGCGTGTAGGGTGTAGAGTGTAGCGAGTAGCGTGTAGTGTGTAGTGTGTAGGGTGTAGAGTGTAGGGTGTAGCGTGTAGGGTGTAGAGTGTAGCGTGTAGGGTGTAGCGTGTAGCGTGCAGGGTGTAGAGTGTAGCGTATAGCGTGTAGGGTGTAGGGTGTAGAGTGTAGGGTGTAGCGTGTAGAGTGTAGCGTGTAGCGTGTAGGGTGTAGGGTGTACAGTGTAGGGTGTAGGGTGTAGCGTGTAGAGTTTAGTGTGTGGCGTGCAGGGCATAGGGTGTAGCGTGTAGGGTGTAGGGTGTAGAGTGTAGGGTGTAGCATGTAGGGTGTAGGGTGTAGGGTGTAGCGTGTAGGGTGTAGAGTGTAGCATGGAGGGTGTACGGTGTAGAGTGTAGGGTATAAGCTGTAGCGTTTAGCGTGTAGAGTGTAGCGTGTAGCGTGTAGCGTGTAGGGTGTAGGGTGTAGAGTGTAGCGTGTAGGGTGTAGAGTGTAGCGTGTAGAGAGTAGGGTGTAGGGTGCAGAGTGTAGGGTGTAGGGTGTAGAGTGTAACGTGTAGCGTGTAGGGTGTATAGTGTAGGGTGTAGCGTGTAGGGTGTATCGTGTAGCGTGTAGCGTGTAGGGTGTAGGGTGTAGAGTGTAGGGTGTAGCGTGTAGGGTGTAGCGTGTAGCGTGTAGCGTGTAGAGTGTAGCGTCTAGCGTGTAGCGTATAGTGTGTAGCGTGTAGATTGTAGCGTGTAGGGTGTAGGGTGTAGGGTGTAGCGTGTAGCGTGTAGGGTGTAGGGTGTAGCGTGTAGCGTGTAGCGTGTAGAGTGTAGCATGTAGGGTGTAGCAAGTAGCGTGTTCCGTGTAGGGTGTAGCGTGTAGCGTGTAGCGTGTAGAGTGTAGCATGTAGGGTGTAGCAAGTAGCGTGTATTGTGTAGGGTGTAGAGTGTAGCGTGTAGCGTGTAGGGTGTCACTTTTTCCTCTGATGAAGACGCTTGAGTAGCGTCGATACGCGTGGGGTTCAGGGCTTCCTTTGTTTTTTTCCCGAGGGACAGGACTTGGGTAACTTATCTTTACAACTGCTATGGAATTACACCTATTTACTTCATGCATGGCCTGGCATTTTTCCAAGCCTTAAGACAATGGATCCTGATTCTTTGTATTTCCACAAGGCGTCTGTATGCATACATTTATCCAAATAACTAGGATTTTGTAGTACTGCAGCATATCTATTTCCCTGATTACCTTTCTATAGGGGTCTGCTTTCATTTGCTTACCAACTGTGCGCACGCATGCTGTGTTGAACAAAATAGGATCCATGATGTATTTCTTCCAGATACTAGGCTGGAGTATATGTTTCCTGTCATAGTACTCAGGGGGTCACAGTTGGCAGTAAACAATAGGCTTCTTATATGTAGATTTGACTAAGATTGGTGTACCCGCATACCTAGCAATTTTTTCTCTCTGGTTATTTCTCCTGTCTCACATATGCTGTAAAGTATTAGCTTCCTTCATTCCCTCGGGTAAAATTACTTATGGCCTATTCAGCCATACTAGTGTTTTAAATGAATTTAAAATGTATGTTTTGCCTGGTTCTGTTTGTGGATTACTATTTTTGTACAATAAAATTGACTATTTAACGTGGATCCCATTGGTTTGCATATCCTTTTCTTTTTGTGTTTAGTGTGTAGCGTGTAGCTTAACCCTACACGCTACACGCTATACCCTACACTCTACACCGTACACTCTACACGCTACACGCTACACTCTACACCCTACACCCTACACGCTACATGCTACACTCTACACCCTACACCCTACACGCTACACCCTACACTCTACACCGTACACTCTACACGCTACACGCTACACCCTACACCCTACACGCTACACGCTACACTCTACACCCTACACGCTACACTCTACACTCTACACGCTACACGCTACACTCTACACCCTACACTCTACACGCTACACGCTACAAGCTACACCCTACACTCTACACGCTACACGCTACACTCTACACGCTACACGCTACATGCTACACTCTACACTCTACACCCTACACCCTACACGCTACACGCTATACTCTACACCCTACACGCTACACTCTACATGCTACACGCTACACTCTACACTCTACACGCTACACGCTACACTCTACACCCTACACGCAACACGCTACACTCTATACCCTACACGCTACACTTTACACCATACACGCTACACCCTACACTCTACACCCTACACCCTACACCCTACACGCTACACGCTATACTCTACACCCTACACGCTACACTCTACATGCTACACGCTACACTCTACACTCTACACGCTACACGCTACACTCTACACCCTACACGCAACACGCTATACTCTGCACGCTACACGCTACACTTTACACCATACACGCTACACCCTACACTCTACACCCTACACCCTACACGCTATACCCGACACCCTACACCCTACATGCTTCACCCTACACGCTACACTCTACACTCTACACCCTACACCCTACACGCTACATGCTACACCCTACACGCTACACTCTACACCCTACACGCTACACATTACACTCTACACCCTACACCCTACACGCTACACGCTACACCCTACACGCTACACGTTACACTCTACACCCTACACGCTACACTCTACACCCTGCACCCTACACGCTACAATCTACACCCTACACCCTACACGCTACACGCTACACGCTACACTCTACACCCTACACGCTACACCCTACACTCTACACCGTACACTCTACACGCTACACGCTACACTCTACACCCTACACCCTACACGCTACGCGCTACACTCTACACCCTACACGCTACACTCTACACTCTACATGCTACACGCTACACTACACTCTACACGCTACACGCTACACCCTACACCCTACACGCTACACTCTACACTCTACAACCTACACGCTACACGCTACACTCTACACGCAACACGCTACACTCTACACCCTACACTCTACACGCTACACGCTACACTCTACACCCTACACTCTACACGCTAAACGCTACACTGTACACCCTACATGCAACACGCTACACTCTACACCCTACACGCTACACTCTACACGCTACACGCTACATGCTACACTCTACACTCTACACCATACACCCTACACGCTACACACTATACTCTACACCCTACACGCTACACTCTACACGCTACACGCTACACGCTACACTCTACACGCTACACTCTACACCCTACACGCAACACGCTACACTCTACACCCTACACCCTACACGCTACACACTACACGCTACACGCTACACCCTACACGCTACACCCTACACGCTACACGTTACACTCTACACCCTACACTCTACACACTACACCCTACACGCTACACGTTACACGCTACACCCTACACGCTACACTCTACACCCTGCTCCCTACACGCTACACGCTACACCCTACACGCTACACGTTACACTCTACACCCTACACTCTACACCCTACACTCTACACGCTACACTCTACACCCTACACTCTGCACTCTACACCCTACACCCTACACGCTACACTCTACACCCTACACGCTACACTCTACACCCTGCTCCCTACACGCTACACGCTACACCCTACACACTACACGTTACACTCTACACCCTACACTCTACACCCTACACTCTACACGCTACACTCTACACCCTACACTCTGCACTCTACACCCTACACCCTACACGCTACACTCTACACCCTACACCCTACACGCTACACACTACACGCTACACGCTACACCCTACACGCTACATGCTACACCCTACACGCTACACGTTACACTCTACACCCTGCACCCTACACGCTACACGCTACACCCTACACGCTACACGCTACACCCTACACACTACACGTTACACTCTACACCCTACACTCTACACCCTACACTCTACACGCTACACTCTACACCCTACACTCTGCACTCTACACCCTACACCCTACACACTACACGCTACACTCTACACCCTACACGCTACACGCTACACCCTACACCCTACACCCTACACGCTACAATCTACACGCTACACGCTACACCCTATATGCTAGACGCTACACTCTACACGCTACACGATACACGCTACACCCTACACGCTACAACCTACACTCTACACCCTACACCCTACACGCTACACGCTACACCCTACACGCTACACCCTACACTCCACACCCTACACCCTACATGCTACACGCTACACCCTACACGCTACAAATTACACTCTAAACCCTACACTCTACATCCTACACCCTACACTCTACACCCTACACGCTACACTCTACACTCTACACCCTACACCCTACATGCTACACGCTACACGCTACACTCTACACCCTACACGCTACACGCTAAACCCTACAAGCTAAACGCTACAAACTACACGGTACATATTACACTCTACACCCTAGCGTGTAGCGTGTAGGGTGTAGAGTGTAGAGTGTAGCATGTAGCGTGTAGGGTGTAGGGTGTAGAGTGTAGAGTGTAGCATGTAGATTGTAGGGTGTACCGTGTAGGGTGTAGAGTGTAGCATGTAGGGTGTAGGGTGTAGAGTGAAGGGTGTAGCGTGTAGAGTGTAGCGTGTAGCGTGTACGGTGTAGGGTGTAGAGTGTAGGGTGTAGCGTGTAGCGTGTAGCTTGTAGGGTGTAGAGTGTAGCGTGTAGCGTGTAGGCTGTAGCGTGTAGGGTGTAGCATGTATCGTGTAGGGTGTAGAGTGTAGCATGTAGAGTGTAGGGTGTAGCGTGTAGCGTGTGTAGGGTGTAGGGTGTAGAGTGTAGCGTGTAGCGTGTAGGGTGTAGAGTGTAGGGTGTAGGGTGTAGAGTGTAGCGTATAGCGTGTAGGGTGTAGGATGTAGAGTGTAGCGTGTAGGGTGTAGAGTGTAGCGTGTAGAGTGTAGCATGTAGCGTGTAGGGTGTAGAGTGTAGAGTGTAGCGTGTAGGGTGAAGCATGTAGGGTGTAGGGTGTCGGGTATAGCGTGTAGGGTGTAGGGTGTAGAGTGTAGGGTGTAGCGTGTATGGTGTAGAGTGTAGCGTGTAGCGTGTAGAGTGTAGCGTGTAGGGTGTAGGGTGTAGCGTGTAGCATGCAGAGTGTAGCGTGTAGGGTGTAGAGTGTAGCGTGTTGCGTGTAGGGTGTAGAGTGTAGCGTGTAGCGTGTAGAGTGTAGAGAGTAGCGTGTAGCGTGTAGAGTGTAGCGGGTAGGGTGTAGAGTGTAGCGAGTAGCGTGTAGGGTGTAGGGTGTAGAGTGTAGGGTGTAGCGTGTAGGGTGAAGAGTGTAGCGTGTAGGGGGTAGGGTGTAGGGTGTAGAGTGTAGCGTGTAGGGTGTAGCGTGTAGCATGTAGCGTGTAGCGTGTAGCATGTAGAGTGTAGCGTGTAGGGTGTAGAGTGTAGCGTGTAGGGTGTAGCGCGTAGCGTGTAGCGTGCAGTGTGTAGAGTGTAGCGTATAGCGTGTAGGGTGTAGAGTGTAGGGTGTAGCATGTAGCGTGTAGAGTGTAGCGTGTAGGGTGTAGGGTGTACAGTGTAGGGTGTAGCGTGTAGCATGTAGGGTGTAGGGTGTAGCGTGTAGCGTGTACCGTGTAGCGTATAGAGTGCAGCGTGTAGGGTGTAGAGTGTAGCGTGTAGTGTGTAGCGTGTAGGGTGTAGGGTGTAGCGTGTAGGGTGTAGAGTGTAGCGTGTAGGGTGTAGAGTGTAACATGTAGCGTGTAGGGTGTAGGGCGTAGCGTGTAGCGTGTACCGTGTAGCGTATAGAGTGTAGTGTGTAGGGTGTAGAGTGTAGCGTGTAGGGTGTAGAGTGTAGCGTGTAGCGTGTAGCGTGTAGCGTGTAGAGTGTAGTGTGTAGGGTGTAGCGTGTAGAGTGTAGTGTGTGGCGTGCAGGGCGTAGGGTGTAGCGTGTAGGGTGTAGGGTGTAGAGTGTAGGGTGTAGCATGTAGGGTGTAGGGTGTAGGGTGTAGCGTGTAGGGTGTAGAGTGTAGCGTGTAGGGTGTACGGTGTAGAGTGTAGGGTATAAGCTGTAGCGTTTAGCGTGTAGAGTGTAGCGTGTAGCGTGTAGGGTGTAGAGTGTAGGGTGTAGAGTGTAGCGTGTAGCGTGTAGCGTGTAGCGTGTAGGGTGTAGGGTGTAGCGTGTAGGGTGTAGCATGTAGCGTGTAGCGTGTAGCGTGTAGCATGTAGAGTAGGGTGTAGGGTGTAGGGTGTAGAGTGTAGTGTGTAGAGTGTAGAGTGTAGCGTGTAGAGTGTAAAGTGTAGCGTGTAGGGTGTAGCGTGTAGTGTGTAGCGTGTAGCGCGTAGCGTGTAGAGTGTAGGGTATAGAGTGTAGCGTGTAGAGAGTAGGGAGCAGAGTGTAGAGTGTAGCGTGCAGGGTGTAGGGTGTACAGTGTAGGGTGTAGGGTGTAGCGTGTAGCGTGTAGAGTGTAGGGAGTAGGGTGTAGGGTGTAGCGTGTAGGGTGTAGATTGTAGCGTGTAGCGTGTAGGGTGTAGCGTGTAGCGTGTAGGGTGTAGCGTGTATCATGTACCATGTAGCGTGTAGCATGTAGAGTAGGGTGTAGGGTGTAGAGTGTAGCATGTAGGGTGTAGGGTGTAGAGTGTAGGGTGTAGCATGTAGGGTGTAGGGTGTAGGGTGTAGCGTGCAGGGTGTAGAGTGTAGCGTGTAGGGTGTACGGTGTAGAGTGTAGGGTATAAGCTGTAGCGTTTAGCGTGTAGAGTGTAGCGTGTAGCGTGTAGGGTGTAGAGTGTAGGGTGTAGAGTGTAGCGTGTAGCGTGTAGGGTGTAGGGTGAAGCGTGTAGGGTGTAGCATGTAGCGTGTAGCGTGTAGCATGTAGAGTAGGGTGTAGGGTGTAGGGTGTAGAGTGTAGTGTGTAGAGTGTGGAGTGTAGCGTGTAGAGTGTAAAGGGTGTAGCGTGTAGTGTGTAGCGTGTAGCGCGTAGCGTGTAGAGTGTAGGGTATAGAGTGTAGCGTGTAGAGAGTAGGGAGCAGAGTGTAGAGTGTAGCATGTAGGGTGTAGGGTGTACAGTGTAGGGTGTAGGGTGTAGCGTGTAGCGTGTAGAGTGTAGGGAGTAGGGTGTAGGGTGTAGCGTGTAGGGTGTGGAGTGTAGCGTGTAGCGTGTAGGGTGTAGCGTGTAGCGTGTAGGGTGTAGCGTGTATCATGTACCGTGTAGCGTGTAGCATGTAGAGTAGGGTGTAGGGTGTAGAGTGCAGCGTGTAGCGTGTAGTGTGTAGCGTGTAGAGTGTAAAGTGTAGCGTGTAGTGTGTAGTGTGTAGCGTGTAGCGCGTAGCGTGTAGAGTGTAGGGTATAGAGTGTAGCGTGTAGAGAGTAGGGAGTAGAGTGTAGAGTGTAGCGTGTAGGGTGTAGAGTGTAGCGAGTAGCGTGTAGTGTGTAGGGTGTAGCGTGTAGGGTGTAGAGTGTAGCGTGTAGGGTGTAGCGTGTAGCGTGCAGGGTGTAGAGTGTAGCGTATAGCGTGTAGGGTGTAGGGTGTAGAGTGTAGGGTGTAGCGTGTAGAGTGTAGCGTGTAGCGTGTAGGGTGTAGGGTGTACAGTGTAGGGTGTAGGGTGTAGCGTGTAGAGTTTAGTGTGTGGCGTGCAGGGCATAGGGTGTAGCGTGTAGGGTGTAGAGTGTAGGGTGTAGCATGTAGGGTGTAGGGTGTAGGGTGTAGCGTGCAGGGTGTAGAGTGTAGCGTGTAGGGTGTACGGTGTAGAGTGTAGGGTATAAGCTGTAGCGTTTAGCGTGTAGAGTGTAGCGTGTAGCGTGTAGGGTGTAGCGTGTAGGGTGTAGAGTGTAGGGTGTAGCGTGTAGGGTGTATCGTGTAGCGTGTAGCGTGTAGGGTGTAGGGTGTAGAGTGTAGGGTGTAGCGTGTAGCGTGTAGCGTGTAGCGTGTAGGGTGTAGGGTGTAGAGTGTAGGATGTAGCGTGTAGGGTGTAGCGTGTATCGTGTAGCGTGTAGAGTGTAGCGTCTAGCATGTAGCGTATAGTGTGTAGCGTGTAGCGTGTAGATTGTAGCGTGTAGGGTGTAGGGTGTAGGGTGTAGCGTGTAGCGTGTAGGGTGTAGGGTGTAGGGTGTAGCGTGTAGCGTGTAGCATGTAGGGTGTAGCAAGTAGCGTGTACCGTGTAGGGTGTAGCGTGTAGCGTGTAGCGTGTAGAGTGTAGCATGTAGGGTGTAGCAAGTAGCGTGTATTGTGTAGGGTGTAGAGTGTAGCGTGTAGCGTGTAGGGTGTCAATTTTTCCTCTGATGAAGACGCTTGAGTAGCGTCGATACGCGTGGGGTTCAGGGCTTCCTTTGTTTTTTTCCCGAGGGACAGGACTTGGGTAACTTATCTTTACAACTGCTATGGAATTACACCTATTTACTTCATGCATGGCCTGGCATTTTTCCAAGCCTTAGGACAATGGATCCTGATTCTTTGTATTTCCACAAGGCGTCTGTATGCATACATTTATCCAAATAACTAGGATTTTGTAGTACTGCAGCATATCTATTTCCCTGATTACCTTTCTATAGGGGTCTGCTTTCATTTGCTTACCAACTGTGCGCACGCATGCTGTGTTGAACAAAATAGGATCCATGATGTATTTCTTCCAGATACTAGGCTGGAGTATATGTTTCCTGTCATAGTACTCAGGGGGTCACAGTTGGCAGTAAACAATAGGCTTCTTATATGTAGATTTGACTAAGATTGGTGTACCCGCATACCTAGCAATTTTTTCTCTCTGGTTATTTCTCCTGTCTCACATATGCTGTAAAGTATTAGCTTCCTTCATTCCCTCGGGTAAAATTACTTATGGCCTATTCAGCCATACTAGTGTTTTAAATGTTTTTAAATGTATGTTTTGCCTGGTTCTGTTTGTGGATTACTATTTTTGTACAATAAAATTGACTATTTAACGTGGATCCCATTGGTTTGCATATCCTTTTCTTTTTGTGTTTAGTGTGTAGTGTGTAGCTTAACCCTACACGCTACACGCTACACGCTACACTCTACACCCTACACGCTACACCCTACACTCTACACCGTACACTCTACACGCTACACGCTACACTCTACACCCTACACCCTAAACGCTACACGCTACACTCTACACCCTACACGCTACACTCTACACTCTACACGCTACACGCTACACTCTACACCCTACACTCTACACGCTACACGCTACACGCTACACCCTACACTCTACACGCTACACGCTACACTCTACACGCTACACGCTACATGCTACACTCTACACTCTACACCCTACACCCTACACGCTACACGCTATACTCTACACCCTACACTCTACACGCTACACGCTACACTCTACACTCTACACGCTACACGCTACACTCTACACCCTACACGCAACACGCTACACTCTATACCCTACACGCTACACTCTGCACGCTACACGCTACACCCTACACGCTATACTCTGCACGCTACACGCTACACTCTACACCATACACGCTACACCCTACACTCTACACCCTACACCCTACACGCTATACCCGACACCCTACACCCTACATGCTTCACCCTAAACG
Source organism: Ranitomeya variabilis (assembly GCF_051348905.1). Classification (NCBI taxonomy): domain Eukaryota; kingdom Metazoa; phylum Chordata; class Amphibia; order Anura; family Dendrobatidae; genus Ranitomeya; species Ranitomeya variabilis. The sequence goes on from NW_027508203.1 coordinate 167,330, forward strand.
CTACACTCTACACTCTACACCCTACACCCTACACGCTACATGCTACACCCTACACGCTACACTCTACACCCTACACTCTACACGCTACACACTACACGCTACACGCTACACCCTACACGCTACACGCTACACCCTACACGCTACACGTTACACTCTACACCCTACACGCTACACTCTACACCCTGCACCCTACACGCTACAATCTACACCCTACACCCTACACGCTACACGCTACACGCTACACTCTACACCCTACACGCTACACCCTACACTCTACACCGTACACTACACGCTACACGCTACACTCTACACCCTACACCCTACACGCTACGCGCTACACTCTACACCCTACACGCTACACTCTAAACTCTACATGCTACACGCTACACTCTACACTCTACACGCTACACGCTACACCCTACACCCTACACGCTACACGCTACACTCTACAACCTACACGCTACACGCTACACTCCACACGCAACACGCTACACTCTACACCCTACACTCTACACGCTACACGCTACACTCTACACCCTACACTCTACACGCTACACGCTACACTGTACACCCTACATGCAACACGCTACACTCTACACCCTACACGCTACACTCTACACGCTACACGCTACATGCTACACTCTACACTCTACACCATACACCCTACACGCTACACACTATACTCTACACCCTACACGCTACACTCTACACGCTACACGCTACACGCTACACTCTACACGCTACACTCTACACCCTACATGCAACACGCTACACTCTACACCCTACACGCTACACTCTACACCCTACACGCTACACGTTACACCCTACACGCTACACACTATACTCTACACCCTACACGCTACACTCTACACGCTACACGCTACACGCTACACTCTACACGCTACACTCTGCACCCTACATGCAACACGCTACACTCTACACCCTACACGCTACGCGCTACACTCTACACTCTACACGCTACACTCTAAACTCTACATGCTACACGCTACACTATACACTCTACACGCTACACGCTACACCCTACACCCTACACGCTACACGCTACACACTACAACCTACACGCTACACGCTACACTCCACACGCAACACGCTACACTCTACACCCTACACTCTACACGCTACACGCTACACTCTACACCCTACACTCTACACGCTACACGCTACACTGTACACCCTACATGCAACACGCTACACTCTACACCCTACACGCTACACTCTACACGCTACACGCTACATGCTACACTCTACACTCTACACCATACACCCTACACGCTACACACTATACTCTACACCCTACACGCTACACTCTACACGCTACACGCTACACGCTACACTCTACACGCTACACTCTACACCCTACATGCAACACGCTACACTCTACACCCTACACCCTACACGCTACACGCTACACCCTACACGCTACACGTTACACTCTACACCCTACACCCTACACACTACACCCTACACGCTACACGCTACACTCTACACGCTACACTCTACACCCTACATGCAACACGCTACACTCTACACCCTGCTCCCTACACGCTACACGCTACACCCTACACGCTACACCCTACACACTACACGTTACACTCTACACCCTACACTCTACACCCTACACTCTACACGCTACACTCTACACCCTACACTCTGCACTCTACACCCTACACCCTACACGCTACACTCTACACCCTACACCCTACACGCTACACACTACACGCTACACGCTACACCATACACGCTACACGCTACACCCTACACGCTACATGTTACACTCTACACCCTGCACCCTACACGCTACACGCTACACCCTACACGCTACACGCTACACCCTACACACTACACGTTACACTCTACACCCTACACTCTACACCCTACACTCTATACGCTACACTCTACACCCTACACTCTGCACTCTACACCCTACACCCTACACACTGCACGCTACACTCTACACCCTACACGCTACACGCTACACCCTACACCCTACACCCTACACGCTACAATCTACACGCTACACGCTACACCCTATACGCTAGACGCTACACTCTACACGCTACACGATACACGCTACACCCTACACGCTACACCCTACACTCTACACCCTACACCCTACACGCTACACGCTACACCCTACACGCTACACCCTACACTCTACACCCTACACCCTACACGCTACATGCTACACCCTACACGCTACACGTTACACCCTACACCCTACACTCTACACCCTACACCCTACTCTCTACACGCTATATTCTACACCCTACACGCTACACTCTACACCCTACACGCTACACGCTACACTCTACACCCTAGACGCTACACTCTATACCCTACACTCTACACGCTACACCCTACACTCTACATGCTACACCCTACACCCTACACTCTACATGCTACACGCTACACGCTACATGCTACACGCTACACCCTACACGCTACACGCTACACACTACATGCTACACCCTACACCCTACACCCTACACGCTACACGTTACACTCTACACCCTACACGCTACACCCTACACCCTACACCCTACACGCTACACGCTACACTCTACACCCTACACGCTACACCCTACACTCTACACCCTACACGCTACACCCTACACTCTACACCCTACACGCTATACGCTACACTCTACACCCTGCACGCTACACGCTACACCCTACACGCTACACTCTACACCCTACACGCTACACCCTACACTCTACACCCTACACGCTACACGCTACACTCTACACCCTACACGCCACACCCTACACTCCACACCCTACACCCTACATGCTACACGCTACACCCTACACGCTACAAATTACACTCTAAACCCTACACTCTACATCCTACACCCTACACTCTACACCCTACACGCTACACTCTACACTCTACACCCTACACCCTACATGCTACACGCTACACGCTACACTCTACACCCTACACGCTACACGCTACACCCTACAAGCTAAACGCTACAAACTACACGCTACATATTACACTCTACACCCTAGCGTGTAGCGTGTAGGGTGTAGAGTGTAGCGTGTAGCATGTAGCGTGTAGGGTGTATGGTGTAGAGTGTAGCATGTAGCGTGTAGGGTGTAGAGTGTAGCGTGTAGGGTGTAGAGTGTAGCATGTAGCGTGTAGGGTGTAGGGTGTAGAGTGTAGAGTGTAGCATGTAGCATGTAGATTGTAGGGTGTACCGTGTAGGGTGTAGAGTGTAGCATGTAGGGTGTAGGGTGTAGAGTGAAGGGTGTAGCGTGTAGAGTGTAGCGTGTAGCGTGTACGGTGTAGGGTGTAGAGTGTAGGGTGTAGCGTGTAGCGTGTAGCTTGTAGGGTGTAGAGTGTAGCGTATAGCGTGTAGGCTGTAGCGTGTAGGGTGTAGCATGTATCGTGTAGGGTGTAGAGTGTAGCATGTAGCGTGTAGAGTGTAGGGTGTAGCGTGTAGCGTGTGTAGGGTGTAGGGTGTAGAGTGTAGCGTGTAGCGTGTAGGGTGTAGAGTGTAGGGTGTAGGGTGTAGCGTATAGCGTGTAGGGTGTAGGATGTAGAGTGTAGCGTGTAGGGTGTAGAGTGTAGCGTGTAGAGTGTAGCATGTAGCGTGTAGGGTGTAGAGTGTAGAGTGTAGCGTGTAGGGTGAAGCATGTAGGGTGTAGGGTGTCGGGTATAGCGTGTAGGGTGTAGGGTGTAGAGTGTAGGGTGTAGCGTGTATGGTGTAGAGTGTAGCGTGTAGCGTGTAGAGTGTAGCGTGTAGGGTGTAGGGTGTAGCGTGTAGCATGCAGAGTGTAGCGTGTAGGGTGTAGAGTGTAGCGTGTTGCGTGTAGGGTGTAGAGTGTAGCGTGTAGCGTGTAGAGTGTAGAGTGCAGCGTGTAGCGTGTAGAGTGTAGCGGGTAGGGTGTAGAGTGTAGCGAGTAGCGTGTAGGGTGTAGGGTGTAGAGTGTAGGGTGTAGCGTGTAGGGTGAAGAGTGTAGCGTGTAGGGGGTAGGGTGTAGGGTGTAGAGTGTAGCGTGTAGGGTGTAGCGTGTAGCATGTAGCGTGTAGCATGTAGAGTGTAGCGTGTAGGGTGTAGAGTGTAGCGTGTAGAGTGTAGCGTGTAGCGTGTAGCGTGCAGTGTGTAGAGTGTAGCGTATAGCGTGTAGGGTGTAGAGTGTAGGGTGTAGCATGTAGCGTGTAGAGTGTAGCGTGTAGGGTGTAGGGTGTACAGTGTAGGGTGTAGCGTGTAGCATGTAGGGTGTAGGGTGTAGCGTGTAGCGTGTACCGTGTAGCGTATAGAGTGCAGCGTGTAGGGTGTAGAGTGTAGCGTGTAGTGTGTAGCGTGTAGGGTGTAGGGTGTAGCGTGTAGGGTGTAGAGTGTAGCGTATAGGGTGTAGAGTGTAACATGTAGCGTGTAGGGTGTAGGGCGTAGCGTGTAGCGTGTACCGTGTAGCTTATAGAGTGTAGTGTGTAGGGTGTAGAGTGTAGCGTGTAGGGTGTAGAGTGTAGCGTGTAGCGTGTAGCGTGTAGCGTGTAGAGTGTAGTGTGTAGGGTGTAGCGTGTAGAGTGTAGCGTCTAGCGTGTAGCGTATAGTGTGTAGAGTGTAGGGTGTAGAGTGTAGGGTGTAGGGTGTAGGGTGTACCGTGTAGGGTGTAGCGTGTAGCGTGTAGCGTGTAGAGTGTAGCATGTAGGGTGTAGCAAGTAGCGTGTATTGTGTAGGGTGTAGAGTGTAGCATGTAGCGTGTAGAGTGTAGGGTGTAGCGTGTAGGGTGTAGAGTGTAGCGTGTAGAGTGTAGAGTGTAGCGTGTAGCGTGTAGGGTGTCACTTTTTCCTCTGATGAAGACGCTTGAGTAGCGTCGATACGCGTGGGGTAAAGGGCTTCCTTTGTTTTTTTCCCGAGGGACAGGACTTGGGTAACTTATCTTTACAACTGCTATGGAATTACACCTATTTACTTCATGCATGGCCTGGCATTTTTCCAAGCCTTAGGACAATGGATCCTGATTCTTTGTATTTCCACAAGGCGTCTGTATGCATACATTTATCCAAATAACTAGGATTTTGTAGTACTGCAGCATATCTATTTCCCTGATTACCTTTCTATAGGGGTCTGCTTTCATTTGCTTACCAACTGTGCGCACGCATGCTGTGTTGAACAAAATAGGATCCATGATGTATTTCTTCCAGATACTAGGCTGGAGTATATGTTTCCTGTCATAGTACTCAGGGGGTCACAGTTGGCAGTAAACAATAGGCTTCTTATATGTAGATTTGACTAAGATTGGTGTACCCGCATACCTAGCAATTTTTTCTCTCTGGTTATTTCTCCTGTCTCACATATGCTGTAAAGTATTAGCTTCCTTCATTCCCTCGGGTAAAATTACTTATGGCCTATTCAGCCATACTAGTGTTTTAAATGTTTTTAAATGTATGTTTTGCCTGGTTCTGTTTGTGGATTACTATTTTTGTACAATAAAATTGACTATTTAACGTGGATCCCATTGGTTTGCATATCCTTTTCTTTTTGTGTTTAGTGTGTAGTGTGTAGCTTAACCCTACACGCTACACGCTACACGCTACACCCTACACTCTACACCGTACACTCTACACGCTACACGCTACACTCTACACCCTACACCCTAAACGCTACACGCTACACTCTACACCCTACACGCTACACTACACTCTACACGCTACACGCTACACTCTACACCCTACACTCTACACGCTACACGCTACACGCTACACCCTACACTCTACACGCTACACGCTACACTCTACACGCTACACGCTACATGCTACACTCTACACTCTACACCCTACACCCTACACGCTACACGCTATACTCTACACCCTACACTCTACACGCTACACGCTACACTCTACACTCTACACGCTACACGCTACACTCTACACCCTACACGCAACACGCTACACTCTATACCCTACACGCTACACTCTGCACGCTACACGCTACACCCTACACGCTATACTCTGCACGCTACACGCTACACTCTACACCATACACGCTACACCCTACACTCTACACCCTACACCCTACACGCTATACCCGACACCCTACACCCTACATGCTTCACCCTAAACGCTACACTCTACACTCTACACCCTACACCCTACACGCTACATGCTACACCCTACACGCTACACTCTACACCCTACACTCTACACGCTACACACTACACGCTACACGCTACACCCTACACGCTACACGCTACACCCTACACGCTACACGTTACACTCTACACCCTACACGCTACACTCTACACCCTGCACCCTACACGCTACAATCTACACCCTACACCCTACACGCTACACTCTACACCCTACACGCTACACCCTACACTCTACACCGTACACTACACGCTACACGCTACACTCTACACCCTACACCCTACACGCTACGCGCTACACTCTACACCCTACACGCTACACTCTAAACTCTACATGCTACACGCTACACTCTACACTCTACACGCTACACGCTACACCCTACACCCTACACGCTACACGCTACACTCCACACGCAACACGCTACACTCTACACCCTACACTCTACACGCTACACGCTACACTACACCCTACACTCTACACGCTACACGCTACACTGTACACCCTACATGCAACACGCTACACTCTACACCCTACACGCTACACTCTACACGCTACACGCTACATGCTACACTCTACACTCTACACCATACACCCTACACGCTACACACTATACTCTACACCCTACACGCTACACTCTACACGCTACACGCTACACGCTACACTCTACACGCTACACTCTACACCCTACATGTAACACGCTACACTCTACACCCTACACGCTACACTCTACACCCTACACGCTACACGTTACACCCTACACGCTACACACTATACTCTACACCCTACACGCTACACTCTACACGCTACACGCTACACGCTACACTCTACACGCTACACTCTGCACCCTACATGCAACACGCTACACTCTACACCCTACACGCAACGCGCTACACTCTACACCCTACACGCTACACTCTAAACTCTACATGCTACACGCTACACTCTACACTCTACACGCTACACGCTACACTCTACACCCTACACGCTACACTCTACACCCTGCTCCCTACACGCTACACGCTACACCCTACACGCTACACGCTACACCCTACACACTACACGTTACACTCTACACCCTACTCTCTATACCCTACACTCTACACGCTACACTCTACACCCTACACTCTGCACTCTACACCCTACACCCTACATGCTACACTCTACACCCTACACCCTACACGCTACACACTACACGCTACACGCTACACCATACACGCTACACGCTACACCCTACACGCTACATGTTACACTCTACACCCTGCACCCTACACGCTACACGCTACACCCTACACGCTACACGCTACACCCTACACACTACACGTTACACTCTACACCCTACACTCTACACCCTACACTCTACACGCTACACTCTACACCCTACACTCTGCACTCTACACCCTACACCCTACACACTACACGCTACACTCTACACCCTACACGCTACACGCTACACCCTACACCCTACACCCTACACGCTACAATCTACATGCTACACGCTACACCCTATACGCTAGACGCTACACTCTACACGCTACACGATACACGCTACACCCTACACGCTACACCCTACACTCTACACCCTACACCCTACACGCTACACCCTACACGCTACACCCTACACTCTACACCCTACACCCTACACGCTACATGCTACACCCTACACGCTACACGTTACACCCTACACCCTACACTCTACACCCTACACCCTACTCTCTACACGCTATATTCTACACCCTACACGCTACACTCTACACCCTACACGCTACACGCTACACTCTACACCCTAGACGCTACACTCTATACCCTACACTCTACACGCTACACCCTACACCCTACACTCTACATGCTACACCCTACACCCTACACTCTACATGCTACACGCTACACGCTACATGCTACACGCTACACCCTACACGCTACACGCTACACACTACATGCTACACCCTACACCCTACACCCTACACGCTACACGCTACACTCTACACCCTACACGCTACACCCTACACCCTACACCCTACACCCTACACGCTACACGCTACACTCTACACCCTACACGCTACACCCTACACTCTACACCCTACACGCTACACCCTACACTCTACACCCTACACGCTATACGCTACACTCTACACCCTGCACGCTACACGCTACACCCTACACGCTACACTCTACACCCTACACGCTACACCCTACACTCTACACCCTACACGCTACACGCTACACTCTACACCCTACACGCTACACCCTACACTCCACACCCTACACCCTACATGCTACACGCTACACCCTACACGCTACAAATTACACTCTAAACCCTACACTCTACATCCTACACCCTACACTCTACACCCTACACGCTACACTCTACACTCTACACCCTACACCCTACATGCTACACGCTACACGCTACACTCTACACCCTACACGCTACACGCTACACCCTACAAGCTAAACGCTACAAACTACACGCTACATATTACACTCTACACCCTAGCGTGTAGCGTGTAGGGTGGAGAGTGTGGCGTGTAGCATGTAGCGTGTAGGGTGTATGGTGTAGAGTGTAGCATGTAGCGTGTAGGGTGTAGAGTGTAGCGTGTAGGGTGTAGAGTGTAGCATGTAGCGTGTAGGGTGTAGGGTGTAGAGTTTAGAGTGTAGCATGTAGCATGTAGATTGTAGGGTGTACCGTGTAGGGTGTAGAGTGTAGCATGTAGGGTGTAGGGTGTAGAGTGAAGGGTGTAGCGTGTAGAGTGTAGCGTGTAGCGTGTACGGTGTAGGGTGTAGAGTGTAGGGTGTAGCGTGTAGCGTGTAGCTTGTAGGGTGTAGAGTGTAGCGTATAGCGTGTAGGCTGTAGCGTGTAGGGTGTAGCATGTATCGTGTAGGGTGTAGAGTGTAGCATGTAGCGTGTAGAGTGTACGGTGTAGCGTGTAGCGTGTGTAGGGTGTAGGGTGTAGAGTGTAGCGTGTAGCGTGTAGGGTGTAGAGTGTAGGGTGTAGGGTGTAGAGTGTAGCGTATAGCGTGTAGGGTGTAGGATGTAGAGTGTAGCGTGTAGGGTGTAGAGTGTAGCGTGTAGAGTGTAGCATGTAGCGTGTAGGGTGTAGAGTGTAGAGTGTAGCGTGTAGGGTGAAGCATGTAGGGTGTAGGGTGTCGGGTATAGCGTGTAGGGTGTAGGGTGTAGAGTGTAGGGTGTAGCGTGTATGGTGTAGAGTGTAGCGTGTAGCGTGTAGAGTGTAGCGTGTAGGGTGTAGGGTGTAGCGTGTAGCATGCAGAGTGTAGCGTGTAGGGTGTAGAGTGTAGCGTGTTGCGTGTAGGGTGTAGAGTGTAGCGTGTAGCGTGTAGAGTGTAGAGTGTAGCGTGTAGCGTGTAGAGTGTAGCGGGTAGGGTGTAGAGTGTAGCGAGTAGCGTGTAGGGTGTAGGGTGTAGAGTGTAGGGTGTAGCGTGTAGGGTGAAGAGTGTAGCGTGTAGGGGGTAGGGTGTAGGGTGTAGAGTGTAGCGTGTAGGGTTTAGCGTGTAGCATGTAGCGTGTAGCATGTAGAGTGTAGCGTGTAGGGTGTAGAGTGTAGCGTGTAGAGTGTAGCGTGTAGCGTGTAGCGTGCAGTGTGTAGAGTGTAGCGTATAGCGTGTAGGGTGTAGAGTGTAGGGTGTAGCATGTAGCGTGTAGAGTGTAGCGTGTAGGGTGTAGGGTGTACAGTGTAGGGTGTAGCGTGTAGCATGTAGGGTGTAGGGTGTAGCGTGTAGCGTGTACCGTGTAGCGTATAGAGTGCAGCGTGTAGGGTGTAGAGTGTAGCGTGTAGTGTGTAGCGTGTAGGGTGTAGGGTGTAGCGTGTAGGGTGTAGAGTGTAGCGTGTAGGGTGTAGAGTGTAACATGTAGCGTGTAGGGTGTAGGGCGTAGCGTGTAGCGTGTACCGTGTAGCTTATAGAGTGTAGTGTGTAGGGTGTAGAGTGTAGCGTGTAGGGTGTAGAGTGTAGCGTGTAGCGTGTAGCGTGTAGCGTGTAGAGTGTAGTGTGTAGGGTGTAGCGTGTAGAGTGTAGTGTGTGGCGTGCAGGGCGTAGGGTGTAGGGTGTAGAGTGTAACGTGTAGCGTGTAGGGTGTAGCGTGTAGGGTGTAGAGTGTAGGGTGTAGCGTGTAGGGTGTAGCGTGTAGCGTGTAGCGTGTAGGGTGTAGGGTGTAGAGTGTAGGGTGTAGCGTGTAGGGTGTAGCGTGTAGCGTGTAGCGTGTTGGTTGTAGGGTGTAGAGTGTAGGGTGTAGCATGTAGCGTGTAGAGTGTAGCGTGTAGGGTGTAGGGTGTACAGTGTAGAGTGTAGCGTATAGCGTGTAGGGTGTAGAGTGTAGGGTGTAGCATGTAGCGTGTAGAGTGTAGCGTGTAGGGTGTAGGGTGTACAGTGTAGGGTGTAGAGTGTAGCATGTAGGGTGTAGGGTGTAGCGTGTAGCGTGTACCGTGTAGCGTATAGAGTGCAGCGTGTAGGGTGTAGAGTGTAGCGTGTAGTGTGTAGCGTGTAGGGTGTAGGGTGTAGCGTGTAGGGTGTAGAGTGTAGCGTGTAGGGTGTAGAGTGTAACATGTAGCGTGTAGGGTGTAGGGCGTAGGGTGTAGCGTGTACCGTGTAGCTTATAGAGTGTAGTGTGTAGGGTGTAGAGTGTAGCGTGTAGGGTGTAGAGTGTAGCGTGTAGCGTGTAGCGTGTAGAGTGTAGTGTGTAGGGTGTAGCGTGTAGAGTGTAGTGTGTGGCGTGCAGGGCGTAGGGTGTAGGGTGTAGAGTGTAACGTGTAGCGTGTAGGGTGTAGCGTGTAGGGTGTAGAGTGTAGGGTGTAGCGTGTAGGGTGTAGCGTGTAGCGTGTAGCGTGTAGGGTGTAGGGTGTAGAGTGTAGGGTGTAGCGTGTAGGGTGTAGCGTGTAGCGTGTAGCGTGTTGGTTGTAGGGTGTAGAGTGTAGGGTGTAGCGTGTAGGGTGTAGCGTGTAGCGTGTAGCGTGTAGCGTGTAGAGTGTAGCGTCTAGCGTGTAGCGTATAGTGTGTAGAGTGTAGGGTGTAGAGTGTAGGGTGTAGGGTGTAGGGTGTACCGTGTAGGGTGTAGCGTGTAGCGTGTAGCGTGTAGAGTGTAGCATGTAGGGTGTAGCAAGTAGCGTGTATTGTGTAGGGTGTAGAGTGTAGCATGTAGCGTGTAGAGTGTAGGGTGTAGCGTGTAGGGTGTAGAGTGTAGCGTGTAGAGTGTAGAGTGTAGCGTGTAGCGTGTAGGGTGTCACTTTTTCCTCTGATGAAGACGCTTGAGTAGCGTCGATACGCGTGGGGTAAAGGGCTTCCTTTGTTTTTTTCCCGAGGGACAGGACTTGGGTAACTTATCTTTACAACTGCTATGGAATTACACCTATTTACTTCATGCATGGCCTGGCATTTTTCCAAGCCTTAGGACAATGGATCCTGATTCTTTGTATTTCCACAAGGCGTCTGTATGCATACATTTATCCAAATAACTAGGATTTTGTAGTACTGCAGCATATCTATTTCCCTGATTACCTTTCTATAGGGGTCTGCTTTCATTTGCTTACCAACTGTGCGCACGCATGCTGTGTTGAACAAAATAGGATCCATGATGTATTTCTTCCAGATACTAGGCTGGAGTATATGTTTCCTGTCATAGTACTCAGGGGGTCACAGTTGGCAGTAAACAATAGGCTTCTTATATGTAGATTTGACTAAGATTGGTGTACCCGCATACCTAGTAATTTTTTCTCTCTGGTTATTTCTCCTGTCTCACATATGCTGTAAAGTATTAGCTTCCTTCATTCCCTCGGGTAAAATTACTTATGGCCTATTCAGCCATACTAGTGTTTTAAATGTTTTTAAATGTATGTTTTGCCTGGTTCTGTTTGTGGATTACTATTTTTGTACAATAAAATTGACTATTTAACGTGGATCCCATTGGTTTGCATATCCTTTTCTTTTTGTGTTTAGTGTGTAGTGTGTAGCTTAACCCTACACGCTACACGCTACACGCTACACCCTACACTCTACACCGTACACTCTACACGCTACACGCTACACTCTACACCCTACACGCTACACTCTACACTCTACACGCTACACGCTACACTCTACACCCTACACTCTACACGCTACATGCTACACGCTACACCCTACACTCTACACGCTACACGCTACACTCTACACGCTACACGCTACATGCTACACTCTACACTCTACACCCTACACCCTACACGCTACACGCTATACTCTACACCCTACACTCTACACGCTACACGCTACACTCTACACTCTACACGCTACACGCTACACTCTACACCCTACACGCAACACGCTACACTCTATACCCTACACGCTACACTCTGCACGCTACACGCTACACCCTACACGCTATACTCTGCACGCTACACGCTACACTCTACACCATACACGCTACACCCTACACTCTACACCCTACACCCTACACGCTATACCCGACACCCTACACCCTACATGCTTCACCCTAAACGCTACACTCTACACTCTACACCCTACACCCTACACGCTACATGCTACACCCTACACGCTACACTCTACACCCTACACTCTACACGCTACACACTACACGCTACACGCTACACCCTACACGCTACACGCTACACCCTACACGCTACACGTTACACTCTACACCCTACACGCTACACTCTACACCCTGCACCCTACACGCAACAATCTACACCCTACACCCTACACGCTACACGCTACACGCTACACTCTACACCCTACACGCTACACCCTACACTCTACACCGTACACTACACGCTACACGCTACACTCTACACCCTACACCCTACACGCTACGCGCTACACTCTACACCCTACACGCTACACTCTAAACTCTACATGCTACACGCTACACTCTACACTCTACACGCTACACGCTACACCCTACACCCTACACGCTACACGCTACACTCTACAACCTACACGCTACACGCTACACTCCACACGCAACACGCTACACTCTACACCCTACACTCTACACGCTACACGCTACACTCTACACCCTACACTCTACACGCTACACGCTACACTGTACACCCTACATGCAACACGCTACACTCTACACCCTACACGCTACACTCTACACGCTACACGCTACATGCTACACTCTACACTCTACACCATACACCCTACACGCTACACACTATACTCTACACCCTACACGCTACACTCTACACGCTACACGCTACACGCTACACTCTACACGCTACACTCTACACCCTACATGCAACACGCTACACTCTACACCCTACACGCTACACTCTACACCCTACACGCTACACGTTACACCCTACACGCTACACACTATACTCTACACCCTACACGCTACACTCTACACGCTACACGCTACACTCTACACGCTACACTCTGCACCCTACATGCAACACGCTACACTCTACACCCTACACGCTACGCGCTACACTCTACACCCTACACGCTACACTCTACACGCTACACGCTACATGCTACACTCTACACTCTACACCATACACCCTACACGCTACACACTATACTCTACACCCTACACGCTACACTCTACACGCTACACTCTACACGCTACACTCTACACCCTACATGCAACACGCTACACTCTACACCCTACACCCTACACGCTACACGCTACACCCTACACGCTACACGTTACACTCTACACCCTACACCCTACACACTACACCCTACACGCTACACGTTACACTCTACACCCTACACGCTACACTCTACACCCTGCTCCCTACACGCTACACGCTACACCCTACACGCTACACGCTACACCCTACACACTACACGTTACACTCTACACCCTACACTCTACACCCTACACTCTACACGCTACACTCTACACCCTACACTCTGCACTCTACACCCTACACCCTACACGCTACACTCTACACCCTACACCCTACACGCTACACACTACACGCTACACGCTACACCATACACGCTACACGATACACCCTACACGCTACATGTTACACTCTACACCCTGCACCCTACACGCTACACGCTACACCCTACACGCTACACGCTACACCCTACACACTACACGTTACACTCTACACCCTACACTCTACACCCTACACTCTACACGCTACACTCTACACCCTACACTCTGCACTCTACACCCTACACCCTACACACTACACGCTACACTCTACACCCTACACGCTACACGCTACACCCTACACCCTACACGCTACAATCTACACGCTACACGCTACACCCTATACGCTAGACGCTACACTCTACACGCTACACGATACACGCTACACCCTACACGCTACACCCTACACTCTACACCCTACACCCTACACGCTACACGCTACACCCTACACGCTACACCCTACACTCTACACCCTACACCCTACACGCTACATGCTACACCCTACACTCTACACGCTACACTCTACACGCTACACTCTACACCCTACATGCAACACGCTACACTCTACACCCTACACCCTACACGCTACACGCTACACCCTACACGCTACACGTTACACTCTACACCCTACACCCTACACACTACACCCTACACGCTACACGTTACACTCTACACCCTACACGCTACACTCTACACCCTGCTCCCTACACGCTACACGCTACACCCTACACGCTACACGCTACACCCTACACACTACACGTTACACTCTACACCCTACACTCTACACCCTACACTCTACACGCTACACTCTACACCCTACACTCTGCACTCTACACCCTACACCCTACACGCTACACTCTACACCCTACACCCTACACGCTACACACTACACGCTACACGCTACACCATACACGCTACACGATACACCCTACACGCTACATGTTACACTCTACACCCTGCACCCTACACGCTACACGCTACACCCTACACGCTACACGCTACACCCTACACACTACACGTTACACTCTACACCCTACACTCTACACCCTACACTCTACACGCTACACTCTACACCCTACACTCTGCACTCTACACCCTACACCCTACACACTACACGCTACACTCTACACCCTACACGCTACACGCTACACCCTACACCCTACACGCTACAATCTACACGCTACACGCTACACCCTATACGCTAGACGCTACACTCTACACGCTACACGATACACGCTACACCCTACACGCTACACCCTACACTCTACACCCTACACCCTACACGCTACACGCTACACCCTACACGCTACACCCTACACTCTACACCCTACACCCTACACGCTACATGCTACACCCTACACGCTACACGTTACACCCTACACCCTACACTCTACACCCTACACCCTACTCTCTACACGCTATATTCTACACCCTACACGCTACACTCTACACCCTACACGCTACACGCTACACTCTACACCCTAGACGCTACACTCTATACCCTACACTCTACACGCTACACCCTACACCCTACACTCTACATGCTACACCCTACACCCTACACTCTACATGCTACACGCTACACGCTACATGCTACACGCTACACCCTACACGCTACACACTACACGCTACACGCTACACCATACACGCTACACGCTACACCCTACACGCTACATGTTACACTCTACACCCTGCACCCTACACGCTACACGCTACACCCTACACGCTACACGCTACACCCTACACACTACACGTTACACTCTACACCCTACACTCTACACCCTACACTCTACACGCTACACTCTACACCCTACACTCTGCACTCTACACCCTACACCCTACACACTACACGCTACACTCTACACCCTACACGCTACACGCTACACCCTACACCCTACACCCTACACGCTACAATCTACACGCTACACGCTACACCCTATACGCTAGACGCTACACTCTACACGCTACACGATACACGCTACACCCTACACGCTACACCCTACACTCTACACCCTACACCCTACACGCTACACGCTACACCCTACACGCTACACCCTACACTCTACACCCTACACCCTACACGCTACATGCTACACCCTACACGCTACACGTTACACCCTACACCCTACACTCTACACCCTACACCCTACTCTCTACACGCTATATTCTACACCCTACACGCTACACTCTACACCCTACACGCTACACGCTACACTCTACACCCTAGACGCTACACTCTATACCCTACACTCTACACGCTACACCCTACACCCTACACTCTACATGCTACACCCTACACCCTACACTCTACATGCTACACGCTACACGCTACATGCTACACGCTACACCCTACACGCTACACGCTACACACTACATGCTACACCCTACACCCTACACCCTACACGCTACACGCTACACTCTACACCCTACACGCTACACCCTACACCCTACACCCTACACGCTACACGCTACACTCTACACCCTACACGCTACACCCTACACTCTACACCCTACACGCTACACCCTACACTCTACACCCTACACGCTATACGCTACACTCTACACCCTGCACGCTACACGCTACACCCTACACGCTACACTCTACACCCTACACGCTACACCCTACACTCTACACCCTACACGCTACACGCTACACTCTACACCCTACACGCTACACCCTACACTCCACACCCTACACCCTACATGCTACACGCTACACCCTACACGCTACAAATTACACTCTAAACCCTACACTCTACATCCTACACCCTACACTCTACACCCTACACGCTACACTCTACACTCTACACCCTACACCCTACATGCTACACGCTACACGCTACACTCTACACCCTACACGCTACACGCTACACCCTACAAGCTAAACGCTACAAACTACACGCTACATATTACACTCTACACCCTAGCGTGTAGGGTGTATGGTGTAGAGTGTAGCATGTAGCGTGTAGGGTGTAGAGTGTAGCGTGTAGGGTGTAGAGTGTAGCATGTAGCGTGTAGGGTGTAGGGTGTAGAGTGTAGAGTGTAGCATGTAGCATGTAGATTGTAGGGTGTACCGTGTAGGGTGTAGAGTGTAGCATGTAGGGTGTAGGGTGTAGAGTGAAGGGTGTAGCGTGTAGAGTGTAGCGTGTAGCGTGTACGGTGTAGGGTGTAGAGTGTAGGGTGTAGCGTGTAGTGTGTAGCTTGTAGGGTGTAGAGTGTAGCGTATAGCGTGTAGGCTGTAGCGTGTAGGGTGTAGCATGTATCGTGTAGGGTGTAGAGTGTAGCATGTAGCGTGTAGAGTGTAGGGTGTAGCGTGTAGCGTGTGTAGGGTGTAGGGTGTAGAGTGTAGCGTGTAGCGTGTAGGGTGTAGAGTGTAGGGTGTAGGGTGTAGAGTGTAGCGTATAGCGTGTAGGGTGTAGGATGTAGAGTGTAGCGTGTAGGGTGTAGAGTGTAGCGTGTAGAGTGTAGCATGTAGCGTGTAGGGTGTAGAGTGTAGAGTGTAGCGTGTAGGGTGAAGCATGTAGGGTGTAGGGTGTCGGGTATAGCGTGTAGGGTGTAGGGTGTAGAGTGTAGGGTGTAGCGTGTATGGTGTAGAGTGTAGCGTGTAGCGTGTAGAGTGTAGCGTGTAGGGTGTAGGGTGTAGCGTGTAGCATGCAGAGTGTAGCGTGTAGGGTGTAGAGTGTAGCGTGTTGCGTGTAGGGTGTAGAGTGTAGCGTGTAGCGTGTAGAGTGTAGAGTGTAGCGTGTAGCGTGTAGAGTGTAGCGGGTAGGGTGTAGAGTGTAGCGAGTAGCGTGTAGGGTGTAGGGTGTAGAGTGTAGGGTGTAGCGTGTAGGGTGAAGAGTGTAGCGTGTAGGGGGTAGGGTGTAGGGTGTAGAGTGTAACGTGTAGGGTGTAGCGTGTAGCATGTAGCGTGTAGCATGTAGAGTGTAGCGTGTAGGGTGTAGAGTGTAGCGTGTAGAGTGTAGCGTGTAGCGTGTAGCGTGCAGTGTGTAGAGTGTAGCGTATAGCGTGTAGGGTGTAGAGTGTAGGGTGTAGCATGTAGCGTGTAGAGTGTAGCGTGTAGGGTGTAGGGTGTACAGTGTAGGGTGTAGCGTGTAGCATGTAGGGTGTAGGGTGTAGCGTGTAGCGTGTACCGTGTAGCGTATAGAGTGCAGCGTGTAGGGTGTAGAGTGTAGCGTGTAGTGTGTAGCGTGTAGGGTGTAGGGTGTAGCGTGTAGGGTGTAGAGTGTAGCGTGTAGGGTGTAGAGTGTAACATGTAGCGTGTAGTGTGTAGGGTGTAGAGTGTAGCGTGTAGGGTGTAGAGTGTAGCGTGTAGCGTGTAGCGTGTAGCGTGTAGAGTGTAGTGTGTAGGGTGTAGCGTGTAGAGTGTAGTGTGTGGCGTGCAGGGCGTAGGGTGTAGCGTGTAGGGTGTAGGGTGTAGAGTGTAGGGTGTAGCATGTAGGGTGTAGGGTGTAGGGTGTAGCGTGTAGGGTGTAGAGTGTAGCGTGTAGGGTGTACGGTGTAGAGTGTAGACGCAACACGCAACACGCTACACTCTACACCCTACACGCTACACTCTGCATTCTACATGCTACACCCTACACGCTACACTCTACACCCTACACCCTACACGCTACACACTACACGCTACACGCTACACCCTACACGCTACACGCTACACCCTACACGTTACACTCTACACCCTGCACCCTACACGCTACACGCTACACGCTACACGCTACACCCTACACACTACACGTTACACTCTACACCCTACACTC
Organism: Ranitomeya variabilis; assembly: GCF_051348905.1. Lineage (NCBI taxonomy): Eukaryota > Metazoa > Chordata > Amphibia > Anura > Dendrobatidae > Ranitomeya > Ranitomeya variabilis. The sequence goes on from NW_027508203.1 coordinate 186,108, forward strand.
TACAACCTACACTCTACACGCTACACTCTACACCCTACACTCTGCACTCTACACCCTACACCCTACACGCTACACGCTACAATCTACACCCTACACGCTACACCCTACACCCTACACCCTACACGCTACACGCTACACTCTACACCCTACACGCTACACCCTACACCCTACACGCTACACCCTACACTCTACACGCTACACGCTACACGCTACACTTTACACGCTACACAATACACTCTACACTCTACACCCTACACCCTACACGCTACACGCTATACTCTACACCCTACACGCTACACTCTACACGCTACACGCTACACGCTACACTCTACACGCTACACGCTACACTCTACACCCTACACGCAACACGCTACACTCTACACCCTACACGCTACACTCTGCACGCTACACGCTACACCCTACACGCTATACTCTGCACGCTACATGCTACACTCTACACCATACACGCTACACCCTACACTCTACACCCTACACCCTACACGCTATACCCGACACCCTACACCCTACATGCTTCACCCTACACGCTACACTCTACACTCTACACCCTACACCCTACACGCTACATGCTACACCCTACACGCTACAATCTACAACCTACACCCTACACGCTACACGCTACAGGCTACACCCTTCACCCTACACTCTACACCCTACACCCTACACGCTACACGCTACACCCTACACCCTACACGTTACACTCTACACCCTACACCCTACTCTCTACATGCTATACTCTACACCCTACACGCTACACTCTACACCCTACATGCTACACCCTACACCCTACACCCTATATGCTACACCCTACACGCTACACCCTACACTCTACACGGTACACTCTACACTCTACACCCTACACCCTACACGCTACACTCTACACCCTACATGCTACACCCTACACCCTACATGCTACACCCTACACGCTACACCCTACACACTACACGCTACACCCTACACTCTACACGCTACACTCTACACGCTACACGCTACACTCTACACCCTACACGCAACACCCTACACCCTACACCCTACAAACTACACGCTACACCCTACACCCTACACCCGACACGCTACACCATACACGCTACACTCTTACACGCTACACTCTACACCCTACACGCTACACTCTACACCCTACACTCTACACGCTACATGCTACACTCTACATTCTACACAATACACTCTACACGCTACACTCTACACCCTACACGCTACACTCTACACTCTACACCCTACTCTCTACACGCTACACTCTATACCCTACACTCTACACGCTACACCCTACACCCTACACTCTACATGCTACATGCTACACTCTACATGTGTAGCGTGTAGCGTGCAGAGTGTAGCGTGTAGGGTGTAGAGTGTAGCGTGTTGCGTGTAGGGTGTAGCGTGTAGGGTGTAGCGTGTAGAGTGTAGGGTGTAGGGTGTAGATTGTAGCGTGTAGGGTGTAGGGTGTAGAGTGTAGGGTGTAGCGTGTAGCGTGTAGGGTGTAGGGTGTAGATTGTAGCGTGTAGGGTGTAGGGTGTAGCGTGTAGCGTGTAGGGTGCAGGGAGTAGAGTGTAGCGTGTACCGTGTAGGGTGTAGGGTGTAGAGTGTAGAGTGTAGGGTGTAGAGTGTAGCGTGTAGAGTGTAGGGTGTAGAGTGTAGGGTGTAGCGTGTATGGTGTAGGGTGTAGCGTGTAGAATGCAGAGTGTAGCGTGTAGGGTGTAGAGTGTAGCGTGTTGCGTGTAGGGTGTAGAGTGTAACGTGTAGCGTGTAGAGTGTAGCGTGTAGCGTGTAGCGTGTAGAGTGTAGCGTGTAGGGTGTAGAGTATAGCGTGTAGCGTGTAGGGTGTAGGGTGTAGAGTGTAGAGTGTAGCGTGTAGCGTGCAGAGTGTAGCGTGCAGGGTGTAGGGTGTAGCGTGTAGAATGCAGAGTGTAGCGTGTAGGGTGTAGAGTGTAGCGTGTTGCGTGTAGGGTGTAGAGTGTAGCGTGTAGCGTGTAGAGTGTAGCGTGTAGCGTGAAGCGTGTAGAGTGTAGCGTGTAGGGTGTAGAGTATAGCGTGTAGCGTGTAGGGTGTAGGGTGTAGAGTGTAGAGTGTAGCGTGTAGCGTGTAGAGTGTAGCGTGTAGCGTGTAGAGTGTAGGGTGTAGCGTGTAGGGTGTAGAGTGTAGGGTGTAGCGTGTAGGGTGTAGAGTGTTGCGTGTAGCGTGTAGCGTGTAGGGTGTAGGGTGTAGGGTGTAGCGTGTAGGGTGTAGAGCGTAGCGTGTAGCGTGTAGGGTGTAGGCTGTAGCGAGTAGTGTGTAGAGTGTAGCGTGTAGCGTGTAGGGTGTAGCGTGTAGCATGTATCGTGTAGCGTGTAGCATGTAGAGTGTAGGGTGTAGGGTGTAGGGTGTAGCATGTAGAGTGTAGGGTGTAGGGTGTAGCGTGTAGAGTGTAGGGTATAGAGTGTAGCGTGTAGAGAGTAGGGTGTAGAGTGTAGAGTGTAGCGTGTAGGGTGTAGAGTGTAGCGTGTAGAGTGTATTGTGTAGAATGTAGAGTGTAGCATGTAGCGTGTAGAGTGTAGGGTGTAGAGTGTAGCGTGTAGGGTGTAGAGTGTAGCGTGTAGAGTGTAGCGTGTAGGGTGTAGCGTGTCGGGTGTAGGGTGTAGGGTGTAGCGTGTAGTTTGTAGGGTGTAGGGTGTAGGGTGTTGCGTGTAGGGTGTAGAGTGTAGCGTGTAGCGTGTAGAGTGTAGCGTGTAGGGTGTAGGGTGTAGCATGTAGTGTGTAGGGTGTAGCGTGTAGAGTTTAGTGTGTGGCGTGCAGGGCATAGGGTGTAGCGTGTAGGGTGTAGGGTGTAGAGTGTAGGGTGTAGCATGTAGGGTGTAGGGTGTAGCGTGTAGGGTGTAGAGTGTAGCATGTAGGGTGTACGGTGTAGAGTGTAGGGTATAAGCTGTAGCGTTTAGCGTGTAGAGTGTAGCGTGTAGCGTGTAGGGTGTAGGGTGTAGAGTGTAGAGTGTAGCGTGTAGCGTGTAGAGTGTAGCGTGTAGGGTGTAGGGTGTAGCATGTAGTGTGTAGGGTGTAGCGTGTAGAGTTTAGTGTGTGGCGTGCAGGGCATAGGGTGTAGCGTGTAGGGTGTAGGGTGTAGAGTGTAGGGTGTAGCATGTAGGGTGTAGGGTGTAGGGTGTAGCGTGTAGGGTGTAGAGTGTAGCATGTAGGGTGTACGGTGTAGAGTGTAGGGTATAAGCTGTAGCGTTTAGCGTGTAGAGTGTAGCGTGTAGCGTGTAGGGTGTAGGGTGTAGAGTGTAGAGTGTAGCGTGTAGCGTGCAGAGTGTAGCGTGCAGGGTGTAGGGTGTAGCGTGTAGAATGCAGAGTGTAGCGTGTAGGGTGTAGAGTGTAGCGTGTTGCGTGTAGGGTGTAGAGTGTAGCGTGTAGCGTGTAGAGTGTAGCGTGTAGCGTGAAGCGTGTAGAGTGTAGCGTGTAGGGTGTAGAGTATAGCGTGTAGCGTGTAGGGTGTAGGGTGTAGAGTGTAGAGTGTAGCGTGTAGCGTGTAGAGTGTAGCGTGTAGCGTGTAGCGTGTAGAGTGTGGGGTGTAGCGTGTAGGGTGTAGAGTGTAGGGTGTAGCGTGTAGGGTGTAGAGTGTAGCGTGTAGCGTGTAGCGTGTAGGGTGTAAGGTGTAGGGTGTAGCGTGTAGGGTGTAGAGTGTAGCGTGTAGCGTGTAGGGTGTAGGCTGTAGCGTGTAGTGTGTAGAGTGTAGCGTGTAGCGTGTAGGGTGTAGCGTGTAGCATGTATCGTGTAGCGTGTAGCATGTAGAGTGTAGGGTGTAGGGTGTAGGGTGTAGCATGTAGAGTGTAGGGTGTAGGGTGTAGCGTGTAGAGTGTAGGGTATAGAGTGTAGCGTGTAGAGAGTAGGGTGTAGAGTGTAGAGTGTAGCGTGTAGGGTGTAGAGTGTAGCGTGTAGAGTGTATTGTGTAGAATGTAGAGTGTAGCATGTAGCGTGTAGAGTGTAGGGTGTAGAGTGTAGCGTGTAGGGTGTAGAGTGTAGCGTGTAGAGTGTAGCGTGTAGGGTGTAGCGTGTCGGGTGTAGGGTGTAGGGTGTAGCGTGTAGTTTGTAGGGTGTAGGGTGTAGGGTGTTGCGTGTAGGGTGTAGAGTGTAGCGTGTAGCGTGTAGAGTGTAGCGTGTAGGGTGTAGGGTGTAGCATGTAGTGTGTAGGGTGTAGGTTGTAGAGTGTAGGGTGTAGCATGTAGGGTGTAGGGTGTAGCATGTAGGGTGTAGAGTGTAGCGTGTAGGGTGTACGATGTAGAGTGTAGGGTATAAGCTGTAGCGTTTAGCGTGTAGGGTGTAGCGTGTAGCGTGTAGGGTGTAGAGTGAAGCGTGTAGGGTGTAGAGTATAGCATGTAGAGAGTAGGGTGTAGAGTGTAACGTGTAGCGTGTAGGGTGTAGCGTGTAGCGTGTAGGGTGTAGGGTGTAGAGTGTAGGGTGAAGGGTGTAGCGTGTAGCGTGTAGCGTGTAGGGTGTAGGGTGTAGATTGTAGCGTGTAGGGTGTAGCATGTAGCGTGTAGGGAGTAGGGTGTAGAGTGTAGAGTGTAGCGTGTAGGGTGAAGCATGTAGGGTGTAGGGTGTCGGGTATAGCGTGTAGGGTGTAGGGTGTAGAGTGTAGGGTGTAGCGTGTATGGTGTAGAGTGTAGCGTGTAGCGTGCAGAGTATAGCGTGTAGAGTGTAGCGTGTAGCGTGCAGAGTGTAGCGTGTAGGGTGTAGAGTGTAGCGTGTTGCGTGTAGGGTGTAGAGTGTAGCGTGTAGAGTGTAGAGTGTAGCGTGTAGCGTGTAGAGTGTAGCGTGTAGGGTGTAGAGTGTAGCGTGTAGGGTGTAGAGTGTAGCGTGTTGCGTGTAGGGTGTAGAGTGTAGCGTGTAGCGTGTAGAGTGTAGCGTGTAGCGTGTAGCGTGTAGCATGTATCGTGTAGCGTGTAGCATGTAGAGTGTAGGGTGTAGGGTGTAGGGTGTAGCATGTAGAGTGTAGGGTGTAGGGTGTAGCGTGTAGAGTGTAGGGTATAGAGTGTAGCGTGTAGAGAGTAGGGTGTAGAGTGTAGAGTGTAGCGTGTAGGGTGTAGAGTGTAGCGTGTAGAGTGTATTGTGTAGAATGTAGAGTGTAGCATGTAGCGTGTAGAGTGTAGGGTGTAGAGTGTAGCGTGTAGGGTGTAGAGTGTAGCGTGTAGAGTGTAGCGTGTAGGGTGTAGCGTGTCGGGTGTAGGGTGTAGGGTGTAGCGTGTAGTTTGTAGGGTGTAGGGTGTAGGGTGTTGCGTGTAGGGTGTAGAGTGTAGCGTGTAGCGTGTAGAGTGTAGCGTGTAGGGTGTAGGGTGTAGCATGTAGTGTGTAGGGTGTAGCGTGTAGAGTTTAGTGTGTGGCGTGCAGGGCATAGGGTGTAGCGTGTAGGGTGTAGGGTGTAGAGTGTAGGGTGTAGCATGTAGGGTGTAGGGTGTAGGGTGTAGCGTGTAGGGTGTAGAGTGTAGCATGTAGGGTGTACGGTGTAGAGTGTAGGGTATAAGCTGTAGCGTTTAGCGTGTAGAGTGTAGCGTGTAGCGTGTAGGGTGTAGGGTGTAGAGTGTAGAGTGTAGCGTGTAGCGTGTAGAGTGTAGCGTGTAGGGTGTAGGGTGTAGCATGTAGTGTGTAGGGTGTAGCGTGTAGAGTTTAGTGTGTGGCGTGCAGGGCATAGGGTGTAGCGTGTAGGGTGTAGGGTGTAGAGTGTAGGGTGTAGCATGTAGGGTGTAGGGTGTAGGGTGTAGCGTGTAGGGTGTAGAGTGTAGCATGTAGGGTGTACGGTGTAGAGTGTAGGGTATAAGCTGTAGCGTTTAGCGTGTAGCGTGCAGAGTGTAGCGTGCAGGGTGTAGGGTGTAGCGTGTAGAATGCAGAGTGTAGCGTGTAGGGTGTAGAGTGTAGCGTGTTGCGTGTAGGGTGTAGAGTGTAGCGTGTAGCGTGTAGAGTGTAGCGTGTAGCGTGAAGCGTGTAGAGTGTAGCGTGTAGGGTGTAGAGTATAGCGTGTAGCGTGTAGGGTGTAGGGTGTAGAGTGTAGAGTGTAGCGTGTAGCGTGTAGAGTGTAGCGTGTAGCGTGTAGCGTGTAGAGTGTGGGGTGTAGCGTGTAGGGTGTAGAGTGTAGGGTGTAGCGTGTAGGGTGTAGAGTGTAGCGTGTAGCGTGTAGCGTGTAGGGTGTAAGGTGTAGGGTGTAGCGTGTAGGGTGTAGAGTGTAGCGTGTAGCGTGTAGGGTGTAGGCTGTAGCGTGTAGTGTGTAGAGTGTAGCGTGTAGCGTGTAGGGTGTAGCGTGTAGCATGTATCGTGTAGCGTGTAGCATGTAGAGTGTAGGGTGTAGGGTGTAGGGTGTAGCATGTAGAGTGTAGGGTGTAGGGTGTAGCGTGTAGAGTGTAGGGTATAGAGTGTAGCGTGTAGAGAGTAGGGTGTAGAGTGTAGAGTGTAGCGTGTAGGGTGTAGAGTGTAGCGTGTAGAGTGTATTGTGTAGAATGTAGAGTGTAGCATGTAGCGTGTAGAGTGTAGGGTGTAGAGTGTAGCGTGTAGGGTGTAGAGTGTAGCGTGTAGAGTGTAGCGTGTAGGGTGTAGCGTGTCGGGTGTAGGGTGTAGGGTGTAGCGTGTAGTTTGTAGGGTGTAGGGTGTAGGGTGTTGCGTGTAGGGTGTAGAGTGTAGCGTGTAGCGTGTAGAGTGTAGCGTGTAGGGTGTAGGGTGTAGCATGTAGTGTGTAGGGTGTAGGTTGTAGAGTGTAGGGTGTAGCATGTAGGGTGTAGGGTGTAGCATGTAGGGTGTAGAGTGTAGCGTGTAGGGTGTACGATGTAGAGTGTAGGGTATAAGCTGTAGCGTTTAGCGTGTAGGGTGTAGCGTGTAGCGTGTAGGGTGTAGAGTGAAGCGTGTAGGGTGTAGAGTATAGCATGTAGAGAGTAGGGTGTAGAGTGTAACGTGTAGCGTGTAGGGTGTAGCGTGTAGCGTGTAGGGTGTAGGGTGTAGAGTGTAGGGTGAAGGGTGTAGCGTGTAGCGTGTAGCGTGTAGGGTGTAGGGTGTAGATTGTAGCGTGTAGGGTGTAGCATGTAGCGTGTAGGGAGTAGGGTGTAGAGTGTAGAGTGTAGCGTGTAGGGTGAAGCATGTAGGGTGTAGGGTGTCGGGTATAGCGTGTAGGGTGTAGGGTGTAGAGTGTAGGGTGTAGCGTGTATGGTGTAGAGTGTAGCGTGTAGCGTGCAGAGTATAGCGTGTAGAGTGTAGCGTGTAGCGTGCAGAGTGTAGCGTGTAGGGTGTAGAGTGTAGCGTGTTGCGTGTAGGGTGTAGAGTGTAGCGTGTAGAGTGTAGAGTGTAGCGTGTAGCGTGTAGAGTGTAGCGTGTAGGGTGTAGAGTGTAGCGTGTAGGGTGTAGAGTGTAGCGTGTTGCGTGTAGGGTGTAGAGTGTAGCGTGTAGCGTGTAGAGTGTAGCGTGTAGCGTGTAGCGTGTAGAGTGTAGCGTGTAGGGTGTAGAGTATAGCGTGTAGCGTGTAGGGTGTAGGGTGTAGAGTGTAGAGTGTAGCGTGTAGCGTGTAGAGTGTAGCGTGTAGCGTGTAGCGTGTAGAGTGTAGGGTGTAGCGTGTAGGGTGTAGAGTGTAGGGTGTAGCGTGTAGGGTGTAGAGTGTAGCGTGTAGCGTGTAGGGTGTAGGGTGTAGGGTGTAGCGTGTAGGGTGTAGATTGTAGCGTGTAGCGTGTAGGGTGTAGGGTGTAGAGTGCAGAGTGTAGGGTGTAGAGTGTAGCGTGTAGAGTGTAGGGTGTAGAGTGTAGGGTGAAGAGTGTAACGTGTAGTGTGTAGGGTGTAGCGTGTAGCGTGTAGGGTGTAGCGTGTAGCGTGTAGGGTGCAGGGTGTAGAGTGTAACGTGTAGCGTGTAGGGTGTAGCGTGTAGCGTGTAGTGTGTAGCGTGTAGGGTGTAGGGTGTAGAGTGTAGCGTGTAGGGTGTAGCATGTAGCGTGTAGGGTGTAGGGTGTATAGTGTAGAGTGTAGCGTGTAGTGTGAAGCATGCAGGGTGTAGGGTGTCGGGTATAGCGTGTAGGGTGTAGGGTGTAGAGTGTAGGGTGTAGCGTGTATGGTGTAGAGTGTAGCGTGTAGAGTGTAGCGTGTAGGGTGTAGGGTGTAGCGTGTAGCGTGCAGAGTGTAGCGTGTAGGGTGTAGAGTGTAGCGTGTTGCGTGTAGGGTGTAGCGTGTAGGGTGTAGAGTATAGTGTGTAGCGTGTAGGGTGTAGAGTGTAGGGTGTAGCGTGTAGCGTGTAGGGTGTAGGGTGTAGATTGTAGCGTGTAGGGTGTAGGGTGTAGCGTGTAGCGTGTAGGGTGCAGGGTGTAGAGTGTAGCGTGTAGGGTGTAGGGTGTAGAGTGTAGAGTGTAGGGTGCAGAGTGTAGCGTGTAGAGTGTAGGGTGTAGAGTGTAGGGTGTAGCGTGTATGGTGTAGGGTGTAGCGTGTAGAATGCAGAGTGTAGCGTGTAGGGTGTAGAGTGTAGCGTGTAGGGTGTAGAGTGTAACGTGTAGCGTGTAGAGTGTAGCGTGTAGAGTGTAGCGTGTAGGGTGTAGAGTATAGCGTGTAGCGTGTAGGGTGTAGGGTGTAGAGTGTAGCGTGTAGCGTGCAGAGTGTAGCGTGCAGGGTGTAGGGTGTAGCGTGTAGAATGCAGAGTGTAGCGTGTAGGGTGTAGAGTGTAGCGTGTTGCGTGTAGGGTGTAGAGTGTAGCGTGTAGCGTGTAGAGTGTAGCGTGTAGCGTGTAGCGTGTAGAGTGTAGCGTGTAGGGTGTAGAGTATAGCGTGTAGCGTGTAGGGTGTAGGGTGTAGAGTGTAGAGTGTAGCGTGTAGCGTGTAGAGTGTAGCGTGTAGCGTGTAGCGTGTAGAGTGTAGGGTGTAGCGTGTAGGGTGTAGAGTGTAGGGTGTAGCGTGTAGGGTGTAGTGTAGCGTGTAGCGTGTAGGGTGTAGGCTGTAGGGTGTAGCGTGTAGTGTGTAGAGTGTAGCGTGTAGCGTGTAGGGTGTAGCGTGTAGCATGTATCGTGTAGCGTGTAGCATGTAGAGTGTAGGGTGTAAGGTGTAGGGTGTAGCATGTAGAGTGTAGGGTGTAGGGTGTAGCGAGTAGAGTGTAGGGTATAGAGTGTAGCGTGTAGAGAGTAGGGTGTAGAGTGTAGAGTGTAGCGTGTAGGGTGTAGAGTGTAGCGTGTAGAGTGTATTGTGTAGAATGTAGAGTGTAGCATGTAGCGTGTAGAGTGTAGGGTGTAGAGTGTAGCGTGTAGGGTGTAGAGTGTAGCGTGTAGAGTGTAGCGTGTAGGGTGTAGCGTGTCGGGTGTAGGGTGTAGCGTGTAGTTTGTAGGGTGTAGGGTGTAGGGTGTTGCGTGTAGGGTGTAGAGTGTAGCGTGTAGCGTGTAGAGTGTAGCGTGTAGGGTGTAGCGTGTAGTGTGTAGGGTGTAGGTTGTAGAGTGTAGGGTGTAGCATGTAGGGTGTAGAGTGTAGCGTGTAGGGTGTACGGTGTAGAGTGTAGGGTATAAGCTGTAGCGTTTAGCGTGTAGGGTGTAGCGTGTAGCGTGTAGGGTGTAGAGTGTAGCGTGTAGGGTGTAGAGTATAGCATGTAGAGAGTGGGGTGTAGGGTGTAGGGTGTAGAGTGTAACGTGTAGCGTGTAGGGTGTAGCGTGTAGCGTGTAGGGTGTAGGGTGTAGAGTGTAGGGTGAAGGGTGTAGCGTGTAGCGTGTAGGGGTGTAGGGTGTAGATTGTAGCGTGTAGGGTGTAGCATGTAGCGTGTAGGGTGTAGAGTGTAGCGTGTAGCGTGTAGCGTGTAGGGTTAAGTTACACGCTACACACTAAACACAAAAAGAAAAGGATATGCAAACCAATGGGATCCACGTTAAATAGTCAATTTTATTGTACAAAAATAGTAATCCACAAACAGAACCAGGCAAAACATACATTTAAAAACATTTAAAACACTAGTATGGCTGAATAGGCCATAAGTAATTTTACCCGAGGGAATGAAGGAAGCTAATACTTTACAGCATATGTGAGACAGGAGAAAATAACCAGAGAGAAAAAATTGCTAGGTATGCGGGTACACCAATCTTAGTCAAATCTACATATAAGAAGCCTATTGTTTACTGCCAACTGTGACCCCCTGAGTACTATGACAGGAAACATATACTCCAGCCTAGTATCTGGAAGAAATACATCATGGATCCTATTTTGTTCAACACAGCATGCGTGCGCACAGTTGGTAAGCAAATGAAAGCAGACCCCTATAGAAAGGTAATCAGGGAAATAGGTATGCTGCAGTACTACAAAATCCTAGTTATTTGGATAAATGTATGCATACAGACGCCTTGTGGAAATACAAAGAATCAGGATCCATTGTCCTAAGGCTTGGAAAAATGCCAGGCCATGCATGAAGTAAATAGGTGTAATTCCATAGCAGTTGTAAAGATAAGTTACCCAAGTCCTGTCCCTCGGGAAAAAAACAAAGGAAGCCCTGAACCCCACGCGTATCGACGCTACTCAAGCGTCTTCATCAGAGGAAAAATTGACACCCTACACGCTACACGCTACACTCTACACCCTACACAATACACGCTACTTGCTACACCCTACATGCTACACTCTACACGCTACACGCTACACGCTACACCCTACACGGTACACGCTACTTGCTACACCCTACATGCTACACTCTACACGCTACACGCTACACGCTACACCCTACACCCTACACCCTACACGCTACACGCTACACCCTACACCCTACACCCTACACGCTACAATCTACACGCTACACGCTACACGATACACGCTACACCCTACACGCTACATCCTACACTCTACACCCTACACCCTACACGCTACACGCTACACGCTACACGCTACACCCTACACGCTACACCCTACACTCTACACCCTACACGCTACACCCTACACGCTACACGCTACACTCTACACACTAAACGCTACAGCTTATACCCTACACTCTACACCGTACACCCTACATGCTACACTCTACACCCTACACGCTACACTCTACACCCTACACGCTACACCCTACACTCTACACGCTACACACTACATGCTACACTCTACACCCTACACGCTGCACTCTATACGCTACACGGTACACGCTACACGCTACACCCTACACCCTACATGCTACACGCTACACCCTACACTGTACACCCTACACCCTACACGCTACACTCTACACGCTACATGCTACACCCTACACTCTACACCCTACACGCTATACGCTACACTCTACACACTGCACGCTACACGCTACACCCTACACGCTACACTCTACACCCTACACGCTACACTCTACATGCTACACGCTACACGCTACATGCTACACGCTACACCCTACACGCTACACTCTACACCCTACACCCTACACGCTACACTCTTCACCCTACACGCTACACCCTACACTCTACACCCTACACCCTACACGCTACTCGCTACACTCTACACCCTACCCGCTACACTCTACACGCTACACGCTACACTCTACAGTCTACACGTTACACGCTACACTCTACACCCTACACGCAACACGCTACACTCTACACCCTACACGCTACACTCTGCATGCTACATGCTACACCCTACACCCTACACGCTACACTCTACACGCTACACGCTACACTCTACACCATACACGCTACACCCTACACTCTACACCCTACACCCTACACGCTATACCCGACACCCTACACCCTACATGCTTCACCCTACACGCTACACTCTACACTCTACACCCTACACGCTACATGCTACACTCTACACGCTACACTCTACACCCTACACGCTACACTCTACATCCTACACCCTACACGCTATATGCTACACTCTACACCCTACACCCTACACTCTACACCCTACACGCTACACGCTACACTCTACACCCTACACCCTACACACGCTACACGCTACACCCTACACTCTACACGCTACATGCTACACTCTACACCCTACACGATACATGCTACACCCTACACGCTACAGCCTACACGCTACACGCTACACTCTACACCCTACAAGCTACACGCTACACCCTACACTCTACACCCTACACCGTACACGCTACACGCTACACGCTACACTCTACACGCTACACCCTTCACTCTACACCCTACACCCTACATGCTACACTCTACACCCTACACGGTACACCCTACAATCTACATGCTACATGCTACACTCTACACTCTACACCCTACACCCTACACGCTACATGCTACACTCTACACCCTACACGCTACATGCTACACTCTACACCATACACCCTACACGCTACATGCTACACGCTACACTCTACACCCTACACGCTACACGCTAGGGTGTAGAGTGTAATATGTAGCGTGTAGTTTGTAGCGTTTAGCTTGTAGGGTGTAGCGTGTAGCGTGTAGGGTGTAGAGTGTAGCGTGTAGCGTGTAGCATGTAGGGTGTAGGGTGTAGAGTGTAGAGTGTAGCGTGTAGGGTGTAGAGTGTAGGGTGTAGGATGTAGAGTGTAGGGTTTAGAGTGTAATTTGTAGCGTGTAGGGTGTAGCGTGTAGCATGTAGGGTGTAGGGTGTGGAGTGTAGGGTGTAGGGTGTAGGGTGTAGAGTGCAGAGTGTAGGGTGTAGAGTGTAGCGTGTAGAGTGTAGGGTGTAGAGTGTAGGGTGTAGAGTGTAACGTGTAGTGTGTAGGGTGTAGCGTGTAGCGTGTAGGGTGTAGCGTGTAGCGTGTAGGGTGCAGGGTGTAGAGTGTAACATGTAGCGTGTAGGGTGTAGCGTGTAGCGTGTATGGTGTAGCGTGTAGCGTGTAGTGTGTAGCGTGTAGGGTGTAGGGTGTAGAGTGTAGCGTGTAGGGTGTAGGGTGTAGAGTGCAGAGTGTAGGGTGTAGAGTGTAGCGTGTAGAGTGTAGGGTGTAGAGTGTAGGGTGTAGAGTGTAACGTGTAGTGTGTAGGGTGTAGCGTGTAGCGTGTAGGGTGTAGCGTGTAGCGTGTAGGGAGCAGGGTGTAGAGTGTAGCGTGTAGGGTGTAGAGTGTAACGTGTAGCGTGTAGGGTGTAGTGTGGAGGGTGTAGGGTGTAGAGTGTAACGTGTAGCGTGTAGGGTGTAGCGTGTAGCGTGTAGGGTGTAGGGTGTAGAGTGTAGCGTGTTGCATGTAGGGTGTAGAGTGTAGCGTGTAGAGTGTAGCGTGTAGCGTGTAGCGTGTAGAGTGTAGCGTGTAGGGTGTAGAGTATAGTGTGTAGCGTGTAGGGTGTATGGTGTAGAGTGTAGAGTGTAGCATGTAGCGTGTAGCGTGTAGAGTGTAGCGTGTAGGGTGTAGAGTGTAGCGTGTTGCATGTAGGGTGTACAGTGTAGCGTGTAGCGTGTAGAGTGTAGGGTGTAGAGTGTAGCGTGTAGCGTGTAGAGTGTAGGGTGTAGAGTGTAGCGTGTTGCGTGTGGAGTGTAGCGTGTAGCGTGTAGGTTGTAGAGTGTAGCGTGTAGCGTGTAGGGTGTAGGGTGTAGCGTGTAGCGTGTAGAGTGTAGAGTGTAGCGTGTAGCATGTAGAGTTTAGAGTGTAGCGTGTAGGGTGTAGAGTGTAGCGCGTAGCGTGTAGGGTGTAGGGTGTAGAGTGTAGCGTGTAGCGTGTAGTGTACGGTGTAGAGTGTAGGGTGTAGCGTGTAGGGTGTAGAGTGTAGTGTGTAGCGTGTAGGGTGTAGGGTGTAGATTGTAGCGTGTAGGGTGCAGGGTGTAGAGTGTAGCGTGTAGGGTGTAGAGTGTAACGTGTAGCGTGTAGGGTGTAGCGTGTAGCGTGTAGGGTGTAGGGTGTAGAGTGTAACGTGTAGCGTGTAGGGTGTAGCGTGTAGCGTGTAGGGTGTAGCGTGTAGCGTGTAGTGTGTAGCGTGTAGAGTGTAGGGTGTAGAGTGTAGCGTGTAGGGTGTAGCATGTAGCGTGTAGGGTGTAGGGTGTAGAGTGTAGAGTGTAGCGTTTAGGGTGAAGCATGTAGGGTGTAGGGTGTCGGGTATAGCGTGTAGGGTGTAGGGTGTAGAGTGTAGGGTGTAGCGTGTATGGTGTAGAGTGTAGCGTGTAACATGCAGAGTATAGCGTGTAGGGTGTAGCGTGTAGCGTGCAGAGTGTAGCGTGTAGGGTATAGAGTGTAGCGTGTTGCGTGTAGGGTGTAGAGTGTAGCGTGTAGCGTGTAGAGTGTAGAGTGTAGCGTGTAGCGTGTAGAGTGTAGGGTGTAGAGTATAGCGTGTAGCGTGTAGGGTGTAGGGTGTAGAGTGTAGAGTGTAGCATGTAGCGTGTAGCGTGTAGAGTGTAGCGTGTAGCGTGTAGAGTGTAGGGTGTAGCGTGTAGCGTGTAGCGTGTAGAGTGTAGGGTGTAGAGTGTAGCGTGTAGCGTGTAGAGTGTAGAGTGTAGCGTGTAGGGTGTAGAGTGTAGCGTGTAGCGTTTAGGGTGTAGGGTGTAGAGTGTAGCGTGTAGAGTGTACGGTGTAGAGTGTAGGGTGTAGCGTGTAGGGTGTAGAGTGTAGCGTGTAGCGTGTAGCGTGTAGGGTTAAGCTACACACTACACACTAAACAGAAAAAGAAAAGGATATGCAAACCAATGGGATCCACGTTAAATAGTCAATTTTATTGTACAAAAATAGTAATCCACAAACAGAACCAGGCAAAACATACATTTAAAAACATTTAAAACACTAGTATGGCTGAATAGGCCATAAGTAATTTTACCCGAGGGAATGAAGGAAGCTAATACTTTACAGCATATGTGAGACAGGAGAAATAACCAGAGAGAAAAAATTGCTAGGTATGCGGGTACACCAATCTTAGTCAAATCTACATATAAGAAGCCTATTGTTTACTGCCAACTGTGACCCCCTGAGTACTATGACAGGAAACATATACTCCAGCCTAGTATCTGGAAGAAATACATCATGGATCCTATTTTGTTCAACACAGCATGCGTGCGCACAGTTGGTAAGCAAATGAAAGCAGACCCCTATAGAAAGGTAATCAGGGAAATAGGTATGCTGCAGTACTACAAAATCCTAGTTATTTGGATAAATGTATGCATACAGACGCCTTGTGGAAATACAAAGAATCAGGATCCATTGTCCTAAGGCTTGGAAAAATGCCAGGCCATGCATGAAGTAAATAGGTGTAATTCCATAGCAGTTGTAAAGATAAGTTACCCAAGTCCTGTCCCTCGGGAAAAAAACAAAGGAAGCCCTGAACCCCACGCGTATCGACGCTACTCAAGCGTCTTCATCAGAGGAAAAATTGACACCCTACACGCTACACGCTACACTCTACACCCTACACAATACACGCTACTTGCTACACCCTACATGCTACACTCTACACGCTACACGCTACACGCTACACCCTACACGGTACACGCTACTTGCTACACCCTACATGCTACACTCTACACGCTACACGCTACACGCTACACCCTACACCCTACACCCTACACGCTACACGCTACACCCTACACCCTACACCCTACACGCTACAATCTACACGCTACTCTACACCCTACACGCTACACCCTACACTCTACACCCTACAGCCTACACACTACACGCTACTCGCTACACTCTACACCCTACACGCTACACGCTACACTCTACACGCTACACCCTACACTCTACACCCTACACCCTACACGCTATACGCTACACTCTACACCCTGCACGCTACACGCTACACCCTACACGCTACTCTACACCCTACACGCTACACCCTACACTCTACACCCTACAGCCTACACACTACACGCTACTCGCTACACTCTACACCCTACACGCTACACTCTACACTCTACTCCCTACTCTCTACACGCTACACTCTATACCCTACACTCTACACGCTACGCGCTACACGCTACACACTACACACTACACGCTACACTTTACACTCTACACGCTACACACTACACGCTACACGCTACACTCTACACCCTACACCCTACTCTACATGCTACACGCTACACGGTACATGATACACGCTACACCCTACACGCTACACGCTACACCCTACACGCTACACGCTACACTCCACACCCTACACGCTACACCCTACACCCTACTCCCTACACTCTACACGCTACACGCTACACCCTACACCCTACACTGTACACCCTACACCCTACTCTACATGCTACACGCTACACGGTACATGATACACGCTACACCCTACACGCTACACGCTACACCCTACACGCTACACGCTACACTCCACACCCTACATGCTACACTCTACACGCTACATGCTACACCCTACACTCTACACCCTACACGCTATACGCTACACTCTACACACTGCACGCTACACGCTACACGCTACACCCTACACGCTACACTCTACACCCTACACGCTACACTCTACATGCTACACGCTACACGCTACATGCTACACGCTACACCTCACACGCTACACTCTACACCCTACACCCTACCCCCTACACGCTACACTCTTCACCCTACACGCTACACCCTACACTCTACACCCTACACCCTACACGCTACTCGCTACACTCTACACCCTACAAGCTACACGCTACACGCTACACCCTACACTCTACACCCTACACGCTACACGCTAGGGTGTAGAGTGTAATATGTAGCGTGTAGTTTGTAGCGTTTAGCTTGTAGGGTGTAGCGTGTAGGGTGTAGAGTGTAGCGTGTAGCGTGTAGGGTGTAGGGTGTAGGGTGTAGCGTGTAGGGTGTAGAGTGTAGCGTGTAGCGTGTAGGGTGTAGGGTGTAGGGTGTACCATGTAGTGTTTAGCGTGTAGCGTGTAGGGTGTAGCGTGTAGCATGTAGCGTGTAGCGTGTAGCATGTAGAGTGTAGGGTGTAGGGTGTAGCATGTAGAGTGTAGGGTGTAGCGTGTAGAGTGTAGGGTATAGAGTGTAGCGTCTAGGGTGTAGAGTGTAGCGTGTAGCGTGTAGGGTGTAGAGTGTAGCGTGTAGGGTGTAGGGTGTAGAGTGTAGGGTGTAGCGTGTAGGGTGTAGCGTGTAGCGTGTAGGGTGTAGGGTGTAGAGTGTAACGTGTAGCGTGTAGGGTGTAGCATGTAGCGTGTAGGGTGTAGGGTGTAGAGTGTAGGGTGTAGCGTGTAGGGTGTAGCGTGTAGCGTGTAGGGTGTATGGTGTAGAGTGTAGGGTGTAGCGTGTAGGGTGTAGCGTGTATCGTGTAGCGTGTAGAGTGTAGCGTCTAGCGTATAGGGTGTAGCGTGTAGCGTGTAGATTGTAGCGTGTAGGGTGTAGGGTGTAGCGTGTAGCGTGTAGGGTGCAGGGTGTAGAGTGTAACATGTAGCGTGTAGGGTGTAGCGTGTAGCGTGTATGGTGTAGCGTGTAGCGTGTAGTGTGTAGCGTGTAGGGTGTAGGGTGTAGAGTGTAGCGTGTAGGGTGTAGGGTGTAGAGTGCAGAGTGAAGGGTGTAGAGTGTAGCGTGTAGAGTGTAGGGTGTAGAGTGTAGGGTGTAGAGTGTAACGTGTAGTGTGTAGGGTGTAGCGTGTAGCGTGTAGGGTGTAGCGTGTAGCGTGTAGGGAGCAGGGTGTAGAGTGTAGCGTGTAGGGTGTAGAGTGTAACGTGTAGCGTGTAGGGTGTAGTGTGTAGGGTGTAGGGTGTAGACTGTAACATGTAGCGTATAGGGTGTAGCGTGTAGCGTGTAGGGTGTAGGGTGTAGAGTGTAGCGTGTTGCATGTAGGGTGTAGAGTGTAGCGTGTAGAGTGTAGCGTGTAGCGTGTAGCGTGTAGAGTGTAGCGTGTAGGGTGTAGAGTATAGTGTGTAGCGTGTAGGGTGTATGGTGTAGAGTGTAGAGTGTAGCATGTAGCGTGTAGCGTGTAGAGTGTAGCGTGTAGGGTGTAGAGTGTAGCGTGTTGCATGTAGGGTGTACAGTGTAGCGTGTAGAGTGTAGGGTGTAGAGTGTAGCGTGTAGCGTGTAGAGTGTAGGGTGTAGAGTGTAGCGTGTTGCGTGTGGAGTGTAGCGTGTAGCGTGTAGGGTGTAGAGTGTAACGTGTAGCGTGTAGGGTGTAGCATGTAGCGTGTAGGGTGTAGGGTGTAGAGTGTAACGTGTAGCTTGTAGGGTGTAGCGTGTAGGGTGTAGCGTGTAGCGTGTAGTGTGTAGCGTGTAGAGTGTAGGGTGTAGAGTGTAGCGTGTAGGGTGTAGCATGTAGCGTGTAGGGTGTAGGGTGTAGAGTGTAGAGTGTAGCGTTTAGGGTGAAGCATGTAGGGTGTAGGGTGTCGGGTATAGCGTGTAGGGTGTAGGGTGTAGAGTGTAGGGTGTAGCGTGTATGGTGTAGAGTGTAGCGTGTAGCGTGCAGAGTATAGCGTGTAGGGTGTAGCGTGTAGCGTGCAGAGTGTAGCGTGTAGGGTATAGAGTGTAGCGTGTTGCGTGTAGGGTGTTGAGTGTAGCGTGTAGCGTGTAGAGTGTAGAGTGTAGCGTGTAGCGTGTAGAGTGTAGGGTGTAGAGTATAGCGTGTAGCGTGTAGGGTGTAGGGTGTAGAGTGTAGAGTGTAGCATGTAGCGTGTAGCGTGTAGAGTGTAGCGTGTAGCGTGTAGAGTGTAGGGTGTAGCGTGTAGCGTGTAGCGTGTAGGGTGTAGGGTGTAGGGTGTAGCGTGTAGCGTGTAGGGTGTAGCGTGTAGGGTGTAGCGTGTAGCGTGTAGGGTGTAGAGTGTAGCGTGTAGCGTGTAGCATGTAGGGTGTAGGGTGTAGAGTGTAGCGTTTAGGGTGTAGGGTGTAGAGTGTAGCGTGTAGCGTGTAGAGTGTACGGTGTAGAGTGTAGGGTGTAGCGTGTAGGGTGTAGCGTGTAGCGTGTAGGGTGTAGAGTGTAGCGTGTAGCGTGTAGCGTGTAGGGTGTAGAGTGTAGCGTGTAGCGTTTAGGGTGTAGGGTGTAGAGTGTAGCGTGTAGCGTGTAGAGTGTACGGTGTAGAGTGTAGGGTGTAGCGTGTAGGGTGTAGAGTGTAGCGTGTAGCGTGTAGGGTTAAGCTACACACTACACACTAAACACAAAAAGAAAAGGATATGCAAACCAATGGGATCCACGTTAAATAGTCAATTTTATTGTACAAAAATAGTAATCCACAAACAGAACCAGGCAAAACATACATTTAAAAACATTTAAAACACTAGTATGGCTGAATAGGCCATAAGTAATTTTACCCGAGGGAATGAAGGAAGCTAATACTTTACAGCATATGTGAGACAGGAGAAATAACCAGAGAGAAAAAATTGCTAGGTATGCGGGTACACGAATCTTAGTCAAATCTACATATAAGAAGCCTATTGTTTACTGCCAACTGTGACCCCCTGAGTACTATGACAGGAAACATATACTCCAGCCTAGTATCTGGAAGAAATACATCATGGATCCTATTTTGTTCAACACAGCATGCGTGCGCACAGTTGGTAAGCAAATGAAAGCAGACCCCTATAGAAAGGTAATCAGGGAAATAGGTATGCTGCAGTACTACAAAATCCTAGTTATTTGGATAAATGTATGCATACAGACGCCTTGTGGAAATACAAAGAATCAGGATCCATTGTCCTAAGGCTTGGAAAAATGCCAGGCCATGCATGAAGTAAATAGGTGTAATTCCATAGCAGTTGTAAAGATAAGTTACCCAAGTCCTGTCCCTCGGGAAAAAAACAAAGGAAGCCCTGAACCCCACGCGTATCGACGCTACTCAAGCGTCTTCATCAGAGGAAAAATTGACACCCTACACGCTACACGCTACACTCTACACCCTACACAATACACGCTACTTGCTACACCCTACATGCTACACTCTACACGCTACACGCTACACGCTACACCCTACACGGTACACGCTACTTGCTACACCCTACATGCTACACTCTACACGCTACACGCTACACGCTACACCCTACACCCTACACCCTACACGCTACACGCTACACCCTACACCCTACACCCTACACGCTACAATCTACACGCTACACGCTACACACTATACGCTACACGCTAGACGCTACACTCTACACGCTACACGATACACGCTACACCCTACACGCTACATCCTACACTCTACACCCTACACCCTACACGCTACACGCTACACGCTACACCCTACACGCTACACCCTACACTCTACACCCTACACCCTACACGCTACACGCTACACGATACACCCTACACGCTGCACCCTACACTCTACACCCTACACGCTACACCCTACACACTACACGCTACACTCTACACGCTAAACGCTACAGCTTATACCCTACACTCTACACCGTACACCCTACATGCTACACTCTACACCCTACACCCTACACCCTACACCCTACATGCTACACTCTACACCCTACACGCTACACCCTATGCCCTGCACGCCACACACTAAACTCTACACGCTACACCCTACACCCTACACTGTACACCCTACACCCTACACGCTACACGCTACACTCTACACGCTACACCCTACACTCTACACCCTACACCCTACACGCTATACGCTACACTCTACACCCTGCACGCTACACGCTACACCCTACACGCTACACTCTACACCCTACACGCTACACCCTACACTCTACACCCTACACCCTACACACTACACGCTACTCGCTACACTCTACACCCCACACGCTACATTCTACACTCTACTCCCTACTCTCTACACGCTACACTCTATACCCTACACTCTACACGCTACACGATACACACTACACACAACACGCTACACTTTACACTCTACACGCTACACACTACACGCTACACGCTACACTCTACACCCTACACCCTTCTCTACATGCTACACGCTACACGGTACATGATACACGCTACACCCTACACGCTACACGCTACACCCTACACGCTACACTCCACACCCTACACGCTACACCCTACACCCTACTCCCTACACTGTACACCCTACACCCTACATGCTACACTCTACACTCTGCTCCCTACTCTCTACACGCTACACTCTATACCCTACACTCTACACGCTACGCGCTACACGCTACACACTACACGCTACACCCTACACGCTACACTCTACACCCTACACACTACACTCTATACGCTACACGGTACACGCTACACGCTACGCCCTACACCCTACACGCTACATGTTACACTCTACACCCTACACGTTACACTCTACACCCTACACGCTACACCCTACACCCTACACGCTACACACTACACTCTACACCCTACACCCTACACGCTACTCGCTACACTCTACACCCTACCCGCTACACTCTACACGCTACACGCTACACTCTACACTCTACACGCTACACGCTACACTCTACACCCTACACGCAACACGCTACACTCTACACCCTACACGCTACACTCTGCATGCTACACGCTACACCCTACACCCTACACGCTACACTCTACACGCTACACGCTACACTCTACACCATACACGCTACACCCTACACTCTACACCCTACACCCTACACGCTATACCCGACACCCTACACCCTACATGCTTCACCCTACACGCTACACTCTACACTCTACACCCTACACGCTACATGCTACACTCTACACGCTACACTCTACACCCTACACGCTACACTCTACATCCTACACCCTACACGCTATACGCTACACTCTACACCCTACACCCTACACTCTACACCCTACACGCTACACGCTACACTCTACACCCTACACCCTACACACGCTACACGCTACACCGTACACTCTACACGCTACATGCTACACTCTACACCCTACACGATACATGCTACACCCTACACGCTACAGCCTACACGCTATACGCTACACTCTACACCCTACAAGCTACACGCTACACGCTACACCCTACACTCTACACCCTACACCGTACACGCTACACGCTACACTCTACACGCTACACCCTTCACTCTACACCCTACACCCTACATGCTACACTCTACACCCTACACGGTACACCCTACAATCTACATGCTACATGCTACACTCTAAACTCTACACCCTACACCCTACACGCTACATGCTACACTCTACACCCTACACGCTACACTCTACACCCTACACGCTACATGCTACACTCTACACCATACACCCTACACGCTACATGCTACACGCCACACTCTCCACCCTACACGCTACACGCTAGGGTGTAGAGTGTAATATGTAGCGTGTAGTTTGTAGCGTTTAGCTTGTAGGGTGTAGCGTGTAGCGTGTAGGGTGTAGAGTGTAGCGTGTAGCGTGTAGCATGTAGGGTGTAGGGTGTAGAGTGTAGAGTGTAGCGTGTAGGGTGTAGAGTGTAGGGTGTAGGATGTAGAGTGTAGGGTTTAGAGTGTAATTTGTAGCGTGTAGGGTGTAGCGTGTAGCATGTAGGGTGTAGGGTGTGGAGTGTAGGGTGTAGCGTGTAGGGTGTAGAGTGTAGCGTGTAGCGTGTAGGGTGTAGAGTGTAGGGTGTAGCGTGTAGGGTGTAGAGTGTAGCGTGTAGGGTGTAGCATGTAGCGTGCAGGGTGTAGAGTGTAGCGTATAGCGTGTAGGGTGTAGAGTGTAGGGTGTAGCGTGTAGGGTGTAGAGTGTAGGGTGTAGCGTGTAGGGTGTAGAGTGTAGCGTGTAGCGTGTAGGGTGTAGGGTGTAGGGTGTAGGGTGTAGCGTGTAGGGTGTAGAGTGTAGCGTGTAGCGTGTAGGGTGTAGGGTGTAGGGTGTAGCATGTAGTGTGTAGCGTGTAGCGTGTAGGGTGTAGCGTGTAGCATGTAGCGTGTAGCGTGTAGCATGTAGAGTGTAGGGTGTAGGGTGTAGCATGTAGAGTGTAGGGTGTAGGGTGTAGCGTGTAGAGTGTAGGGTATAGAGTGTAGCGTCTAGGGTGTAGAGTGTAGCGTGTAGCGTGTAGGGTGTAGAGTGTAGCGTGTAGGGTGTAGAATATAGCGTGTAGAGAGTAGGGTGTAGGGTGTAGAGTGTAGGGTGTAACGTGTAGCGTGTAGGGTGTAGCATGTAGCGTGTAGGGTGTAGGGTGTAGAGTGTAGGGTGTAGCGTGTAGGGTGTAGCGTGTAGGGTGTAGGGTGTAGAGTGTAGGGTGTAGCGTGTAGGGTGTAGCGTGTATCGTGTAGCGTGTAGAGTGTAGCGTCTAGCGTATAGGGTGTAGCGTGTAGCATGTAGATTGTAGCGTGTAGGGTGTAGGGTGTAGGGTGTAGCGTGTAGCGTGTAGGGTGTAGAGTGTAGCGTGTAGTGTGTAGGGTGTAGGGTGTAGAGTGCAGAGTGTAGGGTGTAGAGTGTAGCGTGTAGAGTGTAGGGTGTAGAGTGTAGGGTGTAGAGTGTAACGTGTAGTGTGTAGGGTGTAGCGTGTAGCGTGTAGGGTGTAGCGTGTAGCGTGTAGGGTGCAGGGTGTAGAGTGTAACATGTAGCGTGTAGGGTGTAGCGTGTAGCGTGTATGGTGTAGCGTGTAGCGTGTAGTGTGTAGCGTGTAGGGTGTAGGGTGTAGAGTGTAGCATGTAGGGTGTAGGGTGTAGAGTGCAGAGTGTAGGGTGTAGAGTGTAGCGTGTAGAGTGTAGGGTATAGAGAGTAGGGTGTAGAGTGTAACGTGTAGTGTGTAGGGTGTAGCGTGTAGCGTGTAGGGTGTAGCGTGTAGCGTGTAGGGAGCAGGGTGTAGAGTGTAGCGTGTAGGGTGTAGAGTGTAACGTGTAGCGTGTAGGGTGTAGTGTGTAGGGTGTAGGGTGTAGAGTGTAACGTGTAGCGTGTAGGGTGTAGCGTGTAGCGTGTAGGGTGTAGGGTGTAGAGTGTAGCGTGTTGCATGTAGGGTGTAGAGTGTAGCGTGTAGCGTGTAGAGTGTAGGGTGTAGAGTGTAGCGTGTAGCGTGTAGAGTGTAGGGTGTAGAGTGTAGCGTGTTGCGTGTGGAGTGTAGCGTGTAGCGTGTAGGTTGTAGAGTGTAGCGTGTAGCGTGTAGGGTGTAGGGTGTAGCGTGTAGCGTGTAGAGTGTAGAGTGTAGCGTGTAGCATGTAGAGTTTAGAGTGTAGCGTGTAGGGTGTAGAGTGTAGCGCGTTGCGTGTAGGGTGTAGAGTGTAGCGTGTTGCATGTAGGGTGCAGAGTGTAGCGTGTAGAGTGTAGCGTGTAGCGTGTAGCGTGTAGAGTGTAGCGTGTAGGGTGTAGAGTATAGTGTGTAGCGTGTAGGGTGTAACGTGTAGCGTGTAGGGTGTAGAGTGTAGCGTGTAGGGTGTAGAGTGTAGCGTGTTACATGTAGGGTGTAGAGTGTAGCGTGTAGAGTGTAGCGTGTAGCGTGTAGCGTGTAGAGTGTAGCGTGTAGGGTGTAGAGTATAGTGTGTAGCGTGTAGGGTGTATGGTGTAGAGTGTAGAGTGTAGCATGTAGCGTGTAGCGTGTAGAGTGTAGCGTGTAGGGTGTAGAGTGTAGCGTGTTGCATGTAGGGTGTACAGTGTAGCGTGTAGCGTGTAGAGTGTAGGGTGTAGAGTGTAGCGTGTAGCGTGTAGAGTGTAGGGTGTAGAGTGTAGCGTGTTGCGTGTGGAGTGTAGCGTGTAGCGTGTAGGGTGTAGGGTGTAGCGTGTAGCGTGTAGAGTGTAGAGTGTAGCGTGTAGCATGTAGAGTTTAGAGTGTAGCGTGTAGGGTGTAGAGTGTAGCGCGTAGCGTGTAGGGTGTAGGGTGTAGAGTGTAGCGTGTAGCGTGTAGTGTACGGTGTAGAGTGTAGGGTGTAGCGTGTAGGGTGTAGAGTGTAGCGTGTAGCGTGTAGCGTGTAGGGTGTAGGGTGTAGATTGTAGCGTGTAGGGTGCAGGGTGTAGAGTGTAGCGTGTAGGGTGTAGAGTGTAACGTGTAGCGTGTAGGGTGTAGCGTGTAGCGTGTAGGGTGTAGCGTGTAGCGTGTAGTGTGTAGCGTGTAGAGTGTAGGGTGTAGAGTGTAGCGTGTAGGGTGTAGCATGTAGCGTGTAGGGTGTAGGGTGTAGAGTGTAGAGTGTAGCGTTTAGGGTGAAGCATGTAGGGTGTAGGGTGTCGGGTATAGCGTGTAGGGTGTAGGGTGTAGAGTGTAGGGTGTAGCGTGTATGGTGTAGAGTGTAGCGTGTAGCGTGCAGAGTATAGCGTGTAGGGTGTAGCGTGTAGCGTGCAGAGTGTAGCGTGTAGGGTATAGAGTGTAGCGTGTTGCGTGTAGGGTGTAGAGTGTAGCGTGTAGCGTGTAGAGTGTAGAGTGTAGCGTGTAGCGTGTAGAGTGTAGGGTGTAGAGTATAGCGTGTAGCGTGTAGGGTGTAGGGTGTAGAGTGTAGAGTGTAGCATGTAGCGTGTAGCGTGTAGAGTGTAGCGTGTAGCGTGTAGAGTGTAGGGTGTAGCGTGTAGCGTGTAGCGTGTAGAGTGTAGGGTGTAGAGTGTAGCGTGTAGCGTGTAGAGTGTAGTGTAGCGTGTAGGGTGTAGAGTGTAGCGTGTAGCGTTTAGGGTGTAGGGTGTAGAGTGTAGCGTGTAGCGTGTAGAGTGTACGGTGTAGAGTGTAGGGTGTAGCGTGTAGCGTGTAGCGTGTAGGGTTAAGCTACACACTACACACTAAACACAAAAAGAAAAGGATATGCAAACCAATGGGATCCACGTTAAATAGTCAATTTTATTGTACAAAAATAGTAATCCACAAACAGAACCAGGCAAAACATACATTTAAAAACATTTAAAACACTAGTATGGCTGAATAGGCCATAAGTAATTTTACCCGAGGGAATGAAGGAAGCTAATACTTTACAGCATATGTGAGACAGGAGAAATAACCAGAGAGAAAAAATTGCTAGGTATGCGGGTACACCAATCTTAGTCAAATCTACATATAAGAAGCCTATTGTTTACTGCCAACTGTGACCCCCTGAGTACTATGACAGGAAACATATACTCCAGCCTAGTATCTGGAAGAAATACATCATGGATCCTATTTTGTTCAACACAGCATGCGTGCGCACAGTTGGTAAGCAAATGAAAGCAGACCCCTATAGAAAGGTAATCAGGGAAATAGATATGCTGCAGTACTACAAAATCCTAGTTATTTGGATAAATGTATGCATACAGACGCCTCGTGGAAATACAAAGAATCAGGATCCATTGTCCTAAGGCTTGGAAAAATGCCAGGCCATGCATGAAGTAAATAGGTGTAATTCCATAGCAGTTGTAAAGATAAGTTACCCAAGTCCTGTCCCTCGGGAAAAAAACAAAGGAAGCCCTTTACCCCACGCGTATCGACGCTACTCAAGCGTCTTCATCAGAGGAAAAAGTGACACCCTACACGCTACACGCTACACTCTACACTCTACACGCTACACTCTACACCCTACACGCTACACCCTACACTCTACACGCTACATGCTACACTCTACACCCTACACAATACACGCTACTTGCTACACCCTACATGCTACACTCTACACGCTACACGCTACACGCTACACCCTACACGGTACACCCTACACCCTACACCCTACACTCTACACCCTACACTCTACACACTATACGCTACACGCTAGACGCTACACTCTACACCCTACACGCTATACCCGACACCCTACACCCTACATGCTTCACCCTACACGCTACACTCTACACTCTACACCCTACACGCTACATGCTACACTCTACACGCTACACTCTACACCCTACACGCTACACTCTACATCCTACACCCTACACGCTATACGCTACACTCTACACCCTACACCCTACACTCTACACCCTACACGCTACACGCTACACTCTACACCCTACACCCTACACACGCTACACGCTACACCCTACACTCTACACGCTACATGCTACACTCTACACCCTACACGATACATGCTACACCCTACACGCTACAGCCTACACGCTACACGCTACACTCTACACCCTACAAGCTACACGCTACACGCTACACCCTACACTCTACACCCTACACCGTACACGCTACACGCTACACTCTACACGCTACACCCTTCACTCTACACCCTACACCCTACATGCTACACTCTACACCCTACACGCTACACTCTACACCCTACACGCTACATGCTACACTCTACACCATACACCCTTCACGCTACATGCTACACGCTACACTCTACACCCTACACGCTACACGCTAGGGTGTAGAGTGTAATATGTAGCGTGTAGTTTGTAGCGTTTAGCTTGTAGGGTGTAGCGTGTAGCGTGTAGGGTGTAGAGTGTAGCGTGTAGCGTGTAGCATGTAGGGTGTAGGGTGTAGAGTGTAGAGTGTAGCGTGTAGGGTGTAGAGTGTAGGGTGTAGGATGTAGAGTGTAGGGTTTAGAGTGTAATTTGTAGCGTGTAGGGTGTAGCGTGTAGCATGTAGCGTGTAGCGTGTAGCATGTAGAGTGTAGGGTGTAGGGTGTAGCATGTAGAGTGTAGGGTGTAGAGTGTAGCGTGTAGGGTGTAGAATATAGCGTGTAGAGAGTAGGGTGTAGGGTGTAGAGTGTAGGGTGTAGGGTGTAGAGTGTAACGTGTAGCGTGTAGGGTGTAGCATGTAGCGTGTAGGGTGTAGGGTGTAGAGTGTAGGGTGTAGCGTGTAGGGTGTAGCGTGTAGCGTGTAGGGTGTAGGGTGTAGAGTGTAGGGTGTAGCGTGTAGGGTGTAGCGTGTATCGTGTAGCGTGTAGAGTGTAGCGTCTAGCGTATAAGGTGTAGCGTGTAGCGTGTAGATTGTAGCGTGTAGGGTGTAGGGTGTAGGGTGTAGCGTGTAGCGTGTAGGGTGTAGAGTGTAGCGTGTAGTGTGTAGGGTGTAGAGTGCAGAGTGTAGGGTGTAGAGTGTAGCGTGTAGAGTGTAGGGTGTAGAGTGTAGGGTGTAGAGTGTAACGTGTAGTGTGTAGGGTGTAGCGTGTAGCGTGTAGGGTGTAGCGTGTAGCGTGTAGGGTGCAGGGTGTAGAGTGTAACATGTAGCGTGTAGGGTGTAGCGTGTAGCGTGTATGGTGTAGCGTGTAGCGTGTAGAGTGTAGGGTGTAGAGTGTAGCGTGTAGGGTGTAGCATGTAGCGTGTAGGGTGTAGGGTGTAGAGTGTAGCGTGTAGGGTGTAGCGTGTAGCATGTAGCGTGTAGCGTGTAGCATGTAGAGTGTAGCGTGTAGGGTGTAGAGTGTAGCGTGTAGGGTGTAGCGTGTAGCGTGTAGCGTGCAGTGTGTAGAGTGTAGCGTATAGCGTGTAGGGTGTAGAGTGTAGGGTGTAGCATGTAGCGTGTAGAGTGTAGCGTGTAGGGTGTAGGGTGTACAGTGTAGGGTGTAGCGTGTAGCATGTAGGGTGTAGGGTGTAGCGTGTAGCGTGTACCGTGTAGCGTATAGAGTGCAGCGTGTAGGGTGTAGAGTGTAGCGTGTAGTGTGTAGCGTGTAGGGTGTAGGGTGTAGCGTGTAGGGTGTAGAGTGTAACGTGTAGGGTGTAGAGTGTAACATGTAGTGTGTAGGGTGTAGGGCGTAGCGTGTAGCGTGTACCGTGTAGCGTATAGAGTGTAGTGTGTAGGGTGTAGAGTGTAGCGTGTAGGGTGTAGAGTGTAGCGTGTAGCGTGTAGCGTGTAGCGTGTACAGTGTAGTGTGTAGGGTGTAGCGTGTAGAGTGTAGTGTGTGGCGTGCAGGGCGTAGGGTGTAGCGTGTAGGGTGTAGGGTGTAGAGTGTAGCGTGTTGCATGTAGGGTGTACAGTGTAGCGTGTAGCGTGTAGAGTGTAGGGTGTAGAGTGTAGCGTGTAGCGTGTAGAGTGTAGGGTGTAGAGTGTAGCGTGTTGCGTGTGGAGTGTAGCGTGTAGCGTGTAGGTTGTAGAGTGTAGCGTGTAGCGTGTAGGGTGTAGGGTGTAGCGTGTAGCGTGTAGAGTGTAGAGTGTAGCGTGTAGCATGTAGAGTTTAGTGTAGCGTGTAGGGTGTAGAGTGTAGCGCGTAGCGTGTAGGGTGTAGGGTGTAGAGTGTAGCGTGTAGCGTGTAGTGTACGGTGTAGAGTGTAGGGTGTAGCGTGTAGGGTGTAGAGTGTAGCGTGTAGCGTGTAGGGTGTAGGGTGTAGATTGTAGCGTGTAGGGTGCAGGGTGTAGAGTGTAGCGTGTAGGGTGTAGAGTGTAACGTGTAGCGTGTAGGGTGTAGCGTGTAGCGTGTAGGGTGTAGGGTGTAGAGTGTAACGTGTAGCGTGTAGGGTGTAGCGTGTAGCGTGTAGGGTGTAGCGTGTAGCGTGTAGTGTGTAGCGTGTAGAGTGTAGGGTGTAGAGTGTAGCGTGTAGGGTGTAGCATGTAGCGTGTAGGGTGTAGGGTGTAGAGTGTAGAGTGTAGCGTTTAGGGTGAAGCATGTAGGGTGTAGGGTGTCGGGTATAGCGTGTAGGGTGTAGGGTGTAGAGTGTAGGGTGTAGCGTGTATGGTGTAGAGTGTAGCGTGTAGCGTGCAGAGTATAGCGTGTAGGGTGTAGCGTGTAGCGTGCAGAGTGTAGCGTGTAGGGTATAGAGTGTAGCGTGTTGCGTGTAGGGTGTAGAGTGTAGCGTGTAGCGTGTAGAGTGTAGAGTGTAGCGTGTAGCGTGTAGAGTGTAGGGTGTAGAGTATAGCGTGTAGCGTGTAGGGTGTAGGGTGTAGAGTGTAGAGTGTAGCATGTAGCGTGTAGCGTGTAGAGTGTAGCGTGTAGCGTGTAGAGTGTAGGGTGTAGCGTGTAGCGTGTAGCGTGTAGAGTGTAGGGTGTAGAGTGTAGCGTGTAGCGTGTAGAGTGTAGAGTGTAGCGTGTAGGGTGTAGAGTGTAGCGTGTAGCGTTTAGGGTGTAGGGTGTAGAGTGTAGCGTGTAGAGTGTACGGTGTAGAGTGTAGGGTGTAGCGTGTAGGGTGTAGAGTGTAGCGTGTAGCGTGTAGGGTTAAGCTACACACTACACACTAAACACAAAAAGAAAAGCATATGCAAACCAATGGGATCCACGTTAAATAGTCAATTTTATTGTACAAAAATAGTAATCCACAAACAGAACCAGGCAAAACATACATTTAAAAACATTTAAAACACTAGTATGGCTGAATAGGCCATAAGTAATTTTACCCGAGGGAATGAAGGAAGCTAATACTTTACAGCATATGTGAGACAGGAGAAATAACCAGAGAGAAAAAATTGCTAGGTATGCGGGTACACCAATCTTAGTCAAATCTACATATAAGAAGCCTATTGTTTACTGCCAACTGTGACCCCCTGAGTACTATGACAGGAAACATATACTCCAGCCTAGTATCTGGAAGAAATACATCATGGATCCTATTTTGTTCAACACAGCATGCGTGCGCACAGTTGGTAAGCAAATGAAAGCAGACCCCTATAGAAAGGTAATCAGGGAAATAGGTATGCTGCAGTACTACAAAATCCTAGTTATTTGGATAAATGTATGCATACAGACGCCTTGTGGAAATACAAAGAATCAGGATCCATTGTCCTAAGGCTTGGAAAAATGCCAGGCCATGCATGAAGTAAATAGGTGTAATTCCATAGCAGTTGGAAAGATAAGTTACCCAAGTCATGTCCCTCGGGAAAAAAACAAAGGAAGCCCTGAACCCCACGCGTATCGACGCTACTCAAGCGTCTTCATCAGAGGAACAATTGACACCCTACACGCTACACGCTACACTCTACACCCTACACAATACACGCTACTTGCTACACCCTACATGCTACACTCTACACGCTACACGCTACACGCTACACCCTACACGGTACACGCTACTTGCTACACCCTACATGCTACACTCTACACGCTACACGCTACACGCTACACCCTACACCCTACACCCTACACGCTACACGCTACACCCTACACCCTACACCCTACACGCTACAATCTACACGCTACACGCTACACACTATACGCTACACGCTAGACGCTACACTCTACACGCTACACGATACACGCTACACCCTACACGCTACATCCTACACTCTACACCCTACACCCTACACGCTACACGCTACACGCTACACCCTACACGCTACACCCTACACTCTACACCCTACACCCTACACGCTACACGCTACACGATACACCCTACACGCTGCACCCTACACTCTACACCCTACACGCTACACCCTACACACTACACGCTACACTCTACACGCTAAACGCTACAGCTTATACCCTACACTCTACACCGTACACCCTACATGCTACACTCTACACCCTACACCCTACACCCTACACCCTACATGCTACACTCTACACCCTACACGCTACACCCTATGCCCTGCACGCCACACACTAAACTCTACACGCTACACCCTACACCCTACACTGTACACCCTACACCCTACACGCTACACGCTACACTCTACACGCTACACCCTACACTCTACACCCTACACCCTACACGCTATACGCTACACTCTACACCCTGCACGCTACACGCTACACCCTACACGCTACACTCTACACCCTACACGCTACACCCTACACTCTACACCCTACACCCTACACACTACACGCTACTCGCTACACTCTACACCCCACACGCTACATTCTACACTCTACTCCCTACTCTCTACACGCTACACTCTATACCCTACACTCTACACGCTACACGATACACACTACACACAACACGCTACACTTTACACTCTACACGCTACACACTACACGCTACACGCTACACTCTACACCCTACACCCTTCTCTACATGCTACACGCTACACGGTACATGATACACGCTACACCCTACACGCTACACGCTACACCCTACACGCTACACGCTACACTCCACACCCTACACGCTACACCCTACACCCTACTCCCTACACTGTACACCCTACACCCTACATGCTACACTCTACACTCTGCTCCCTACTCTCTACACGCTACACTCTATACCCTACACTCTACACGCTACGCGCTACACGCTACACACTACACGCTACACCCTACACGCTACACTCTACACCCTACACACTACACTCTATACGCTACACGGTACACGCTACACGCTACGCCCTACACCCTACACGCTACATGTTACACTCTACACCCTACACGTTACACTCTACACCCTACACGCTACACCCTACACCCTACACGCTACACACTACACGCTACACTCTACACCCTACACGCTGCACTCTATACGCTACACGGTACACGCTACACGCTACACCCTACACCCTACATGCTACACGCTACACCCTACACTGTACACCCTACACCCTACACGCTACACTCTACACGCTACATGCTACACCCTACACTCTACACCCTACACGCTATACGCTACACTCTACACACTGCACGCTACACGCTACACGCTACACCCTACACGCTACACTCTACACCCTACACGCTACACTCTACATGCTACACGCTACACGCTACATGCTACACGCTACACCCTACACGCTACACTCTACACCCTACACCCTACCCCCTACACGCTACACTCTTCACCCTACACGCTACACCCTACACTCTACACCCTACACCCTACACGCTGCTCGCTACACTCTACACCCTACCCGCTACACTCTACACGCTACACGCTACACTCTACACTCTACACGCTACACGCTACACTCTACACCCTACACGCAACACGCTACACTCTACACCCTACACGCTACACTCTGCATGCTACACGCTACACCCTACACCCTACACGCTACACTCTACACGCTACACGCTACACTCTACACCATACACGCTACACCCTACACTCTACACCCTACACCCTACACGCTATACCCGACACCCTACACCCTACATGCTTCACCCTACACGCTACACTCTACACTCTACACCCTACACGCTACATGCTACACTCTACACGCTACACTCTACACCCTACACGCTACACTCTACATCCTACACCCTACACGCTATACGCTACACTCTACACCCTACACCCTACACTCTACACCCTACACGCTACACGCTACACTCTACACCCTACACCCTACACACGCTACACGCTACACCCTACACTCTACACGCTACATGCTACACTCTACACCCTACACGATACATGCTACACCCTACACGCTACAGCCTACACGCTACACGCTACACTCTACACCCTACAAGCTACACGCTACACGCTACACCCTACACTCTACACCCTACACCGTACACGCTACACGCTACACTCTACACGCTACACCCTTCACTCTACACCCTACACCCTACATGCTACACTCTACACCCTACACGCTACACTCTACACCCTACACGCTACATGCTACACTCTACACCATACACCCTACACGCTACATGCTACACGCTACACTCTACACCCTACACGCTACACGCTAGGGTGTAGAGTGTAATATGTAGCGTGTAGTTTGTAGCGTTTAGCTTGTAGGGTGTAGCGTGTAGCGTGTAGGGTGTAGAGTGTAGCGTGTAGCGTGTAGCATGTAGGGTGTAGGGTGTAGAGTGTAGAGTGTAGCGTGTAGGGTGTAGAGTGTAGGGTGTAGGATGTAGAGTGTAGGGTTTAGAGTGTAATTTGTAGCGTGTAGGGTGTAGCGTGTAGCATGTAGCGTGTAGCGTGTAGCATGTAGAGTATAGGGTGTAGGGTGTAGCATGTAGAGTGTAGGGTGTAGGGTGTAGCGTGTAGAGTGTAGGGTATAGAGTGTAGCGTCTAGGGTGTAGTGTAGCGTGTAGCGTGTAGGGTGTAGAGTGTAGCGTGTAGGGTGTAGAATATAGCGTGTAGAGAGTAGGGTGTAGGGTGTAGAGTGTAGGGTGTAGGGTGTAGAGTGTAACGTGTAGCGTGTAGGGTGTAGCATGTAGCGTGTAGGGTGTAGGGTGTAGAGTGTAGGGTGTAGCGTGTAGGGTGTAGCGTGTAGCGTGTAGGGTGTAGGGTGTAGAGTGTAGGGTGTAGCGTGTAGGGTGTAGCGTGTATCGTGTAGCGTGTAGAGTGTAGCGTCTAGCGTATAGGGTGTAGCGTGTAGCGTGTAGATTGTAGCGTGTAGGGTGTAGGGTGTAGGGTGTAGCGTGTAGCGTGTAGGGTGTAGAGTGTAGCGTGTAGTGTGTAGGGTGTAGGGTGTAGAGTGCAGAGTGTAGGGTGTAGAGTGTAGCGTGTAGAGTGTAGGGTGTAGAGTGTAGGGTGTAGAGTGTAACGTGTAGTGTGTAGGGTGTAGCGTGTAGCGTGTAGGGTGTAGCGTGTAGCGTGTAGGGTGCAGGGTGTAGAGTGTAACATGTAGCGTGTAGGGTGTAGCGTGTAGCGTGTATGGTGTAGCGTGTAGCGTGTAGTGTGTAGCGTGTAGGGTGTAGGGTGTAGAGTGTAGCGTGTAGGGTGTAGGGTGTAGAGTGCAGAGTGTAGGGTGTAGAGTGTAGCGTGTAGAGTGTAGGGTGTAGAGTGTAGGGTGTAGAGTGTAACGTGTAGTGTGTAGGGTGTAGCGTGTAGCGTGTAGGGTGTAGCGTGTAGCGTGTAGGGAGCAGGGTGTAGAGTGTAGCGTGTAGGGTGTAGAGTGTAACGTGTAGCGTGTAGGGTGTAGGGTGTAGCGTGTAGCGTGTAGAGTGTAGAGTGTAGCGTGTAGCATGTAGAGTTTAGAGTGTAGCGTGTAGGGTGTAGGGTGTAGAGTGTAGCGTGTAGGGTGTAGGGTGTAGAGTGTAGCGTGTAGCGTGTAGTGTACGGTGTAGAGTGTAGGGTGTAGCGTGTAGGGTATAGAGTGTAGCGTGTAGCGTGTAGCGTGTAGGGTGTAGGGTGTAGATTGTAGCGTGTAGGGTGTAGAGTGTAACGTGTAGCGTGTAGCGTGTAGCGTGTAGCGTGTAGGGTGTTGGGTGTAGAGTGTAACGTGTAGCGTGTAGGGTGTAGCGTGTAGCGTGTAGGGTGTAGCGTGTAGCGTGTAGCGTGTACCGTGTAGCGTATAGAGTGTAGTGTGTAGGGTGTAGAGTGTAGCGTGTAGGGTGTAGAGTGTAGCGTGTAGCGTGTAGCGTGTAGCGTGTACAGTGTAGTGTGTAGGGTGTAGCGTGTAGAGTGTAGTGTGTGGCGTGCAGGGCGTAGGGTGTAGCGTGTAGGGTGTAGGGTGTAGAGTGTAGCGTGTTGCATGTAGGGTGTACAGTGTAGCGTGTAGCGTGTAGAGTGTAGGGTGTAGAGTGTAGCGTGTAGCGTGTAGAGTGTAGGGTGTAGAGTGTAGCGTGTTGCGTGTGGAGTGTAGCGTGTAGCGTGTAGAGTGTAGAGTGTAGCGTGTAGCATGTAGAGTTTAGTGTAGCGTGTAGGGTGTAGAGTGTAGCGCGTAGCGTGTAGGGTGTAGGGTGTAGAGTGTAGCGTGTAGCGTGTAGTGTACGGTGTAGAGTGTAGGGTGTAGCGTGTAGGGTGTAGAGTGTAGCGTGTAGCGTGTAGGGTGTAGGGTGTAGATTGTAGCGTGTAGGGTGCAGGGTGTAGAGTGTAGCGTGTAGGGTGTAGAGTGTAACGTGTAGCGTGTAGGGTGTAGCATGTAGCGTGTAGGGTGTAGGGTGTAGAGTGTAACGTGTAGCTTGTAGGGTGTAGCGTGTAGGGTGTAGCGTGTAGCGTGTAGTGTGTAGCGTGTAGAGTGTAGGGTGTAGAGTGTAGCGTGTAGGGTGTAGCATGTAGCGTGTAGGGTGTAGGGTGTAGAGTGTAGAGTGTAGCGTTTAGGGTGAAGCATGTAGGGTGTAGGGTGTCGGGTATAGCGTGTAGGGTGTAGGGTGTAGAGTGTAGGGTGTAGCGTGTATGGTGTAGAGTGTAGCGTGTAGCGTGCAGAGTATAGCGTGTAGGGTGTAGCGTGTAGCGTGCAGAGTGTAGCGTGTAGGGTATAGAGTGTAGCGTGTTGCGTGTAGGGTGTTGAGTGTAGCGTGTAGCGTGTAGAGTGTAGAGTGTAGCGTGTAGCGTGTAGAGTGTAGGGTGTAGAGTATAGCGTGTAGCGTGTAGGGTGTAGGGTGTAGAGTGTAGAGTGTAGCATGTAGCGTGTAGCGTGTAGAGTGTAGCGTGTAGCGTGTAGAGTGTAGGGTGTAGCGTGTAGCGTGTAGCGTGTAGGGTGTAGGGTGTAGGGTATAGCGTGTAGCGTGTAGGGTGTAGCGTGTAGGGTGTAGCGTGTAGCGTGTAGGGTGTAGAGTGTAGCGTGTAGCGTGTAGCATGTAGGGTGTAGGGTGTAGAGTGTAGCGTTTAGGGTGTAGGGTGTAGAGTGTAGCGTGTAGCGTGTAGAGTGTACGGTGTAGAGTGTAGGGTGTAGCGTGTAGGGTGTAGCGTGTAGCGTGTAGGGTGTAGAGTGTAGCGTGTAGCGTGTAGCGTGTAGGGTGTAGAGTGTAGCGTGTAGCGTTTAGGGTGTAGGGTGTAGAGTGTAGCGTGTAGCGTGTAGAGTGTACGGTGTAGAGTGTAGGGTGTAGCGTGTAGGGTGTAGAGTGTAGCGTGTAGCGTGTAGGGTTAAGCTACACACTACACACTAAACACAAAAAGAAAAGGATATGCAAACCAATGGGATCCACGTTAAATAGTCAATTTTATTGTACAAAAATAGTAATCCACAAACAGAACCAGGCAAAACATACATTTAAAAACATTTAAAACACTAGTATGGCTGAATAGGCCATAAGTAATTTTACCCGAGGGAATGAAGGAAGCTAATACTTTACAGCATATGTGAGACAGGAGAAATAACCAGAGAGAAAAAATTGCTAGGTATGCGGGTACACGAATCTTAGTCAAATCTACATATAAGAAGCCTATTGTTTACTGCCAACTGTGACCCCCTGAGTACTATGACAGGAAACATATACTCCAGCCTAGTATCTGGAAGAAATACATCATGGATCCTATTTTGTTCAACACAGCATGCGTGCGCACAGTTGGTAAGCAAATGAAAGCAGACCCCTATAGAAAGGTAATCAGGGAAATAGGTATGCTGCAGTACTACAAAATCCTAGTTATTTGGATAAATGTATGCATACAGACGCCTTGTGGAAATACAAAGAATCAGGATCCATTGTCCTAAGGCTTGGAAAAATGCCAGGCCATGCATGAAGTAAATAGGTGTAATTCCATAGCAGTTGTAAAGATAAGTTACCCAAGTCCTGTCCCTCGGGAAAAAAACAAAGGAAGCCCTGAACCCCACGCGTATCGACGCTACTCAAGCGTCTTCATCAGAGGAAAAATTGACACCCTACACGCTACACGCTACACTCTACACCCTACACAATACACGCTACTTGCTACACCCTACATGCTACACTCTACACGCTACACGCTACACGCTACACCCTACACGGTACACGCTACTTGCTACACCCTACATGCTACACTCTACACGCTACACGCTACACGCTACACCCTACACCCTACACCCTACACGCTACACGCTACACCCTACACCCTACACCCTACACGCTACAATCTACACGCTACACGCTACACACTATACGCTACACGCTAGACGCTACACTCTACACGCTACACGATACACGCTACACCCTACACGCTACATCCTACACTCTACACCCTACACCCTACACGCTACACGCTACACGCTACACCCTACACGCTACACCCTACACTCTACACCCTACACCCTACACGCTACACGCTACACGATACACCCTACACGCTGCACCCTACACTCTACACCCTACACGCTACACCCTACACACTACACGCTACACTCTACACGCTAAACGCTACAGCTTATACCCTACACTCTACACCGTACACCCTACATGCTACACTCTACACCCTACACCCTACACCCTACACCCTACATGCTACACTCTACACCCTACACGCTACACCCTATGCCCTGCACGCCACACACTAAACTCTACACGCTACACCCTACACCCTACACTGTACACCCTACACCCTACACGCTACACGCTACACTCTACACGCTACACCCTACACTCTACACCCTACACCCTACACGCTATACGCTACACTCTACACCCTGCACGCTACACGCTACACCCTACACGCTACACTCTACACCCTACACGCTACACCCTACACTCTACACCCTACACCCTACACACTACACGCTACTCGCTACACTCTACACCCCACACGCTACATTCTACACTCTACTCCCTACTCTCTACACGCTACACTCTATACCCTACACTCTACACGCTACACGATACACACTACACACAACACGCTACACTTTACACTCTACACGCTACACACTACACGCTACACGCTACACTCTACACCCTACACCCTTCTCTACATGCTACACGCTACACGGTACATGATACACGCTACACCCTACACGCTACACGCTACACCCTACACGCTACACGCTACACTCCACACCCTACACGCTACACCCTACACCCTACTCCCTACACTGTACACCCTACACCCTACATGCTACACTCTACACTCTGCTCCCTACTCTCTACACGCTACACTCTATACCCTACACTCTACACGCTACGCGCTACACGCTACACACTACACGCTACACCCTACACGCTACACTCTACACCCTACACACTACACTCTATACGCTACACGGTACACGCTACACGCTACGCCCTACACCCTACACGCTACATGTTACACTCTACACCCTACACGTTACACTCTACACCCTACACGCTACACCCTACACCCTACACGCTACACACTACACGCTACACTCTACACCCTACACGCTGCACTCTATACGCTACACGGTACACGCTACACGCTACACCCTACACCCTACATGCTACACGCTACACCCTACACTGTACACCCTACACCCTACACGCTACACTCTACACGCTACATGCTACACCCTACACTCTACACCCTACACGCTATACGCTACACTCTACACACTGCACGCTACACGCTACACGCTACACCCTACACGCTACACTCTACACCCTACACGCTACACTCTACATGCTACACGCTACACGCTACATGCTACACGCTACACCCTACACGCTACACTCTACACCCTACACCCTACCCCCTACACGCTACACTCTTCACCCTACACGCTACACCCTACACTCTACACCCTACACCCTACACGCTGCTCGCTACACTCTACACCCTACCCGCTACACTCTACACGCTACACGCTACACTCTACACTCTACACGCTACACGCTACACTCTACACCCTACACGCAACACGCTACACTCTACACCCTACACGCTACACTCTGCATGCTACACGCTACACCCTACACCCTACACGCTACACTCTACACGCTACACGCTACACTCTACACCATACACGCTACACCCTACACTCTACACCCTACACCCTACACGCTATACCCGACACCCTACACCCTACATGCTTCACCCTACACGCTACACTCTACACTCTACACCCTACACGCTACATGCTACACTCTACACGCTACACTCTACACCCTACACGCTACACTCTACATCCTACACCCTACACGCTATACGCTACACTCTACACCCTACACCCTACACTCTACACCCTACACGCTACACGCTACACTCTACACCCTACACCCTACACACGCTACACGCTACACCCTACACTCTACACGCTACATGCTACACTCTACACCCTACACGATACATGCTACACCCTACACGCTACAGCCTACACGCTACACGCTACACTCTACACCCTACAAGCTACACGCTACACGCTACACCCTACACTCTACACCCTACACCGTACACGCTACACGCTACACTCTACACGCTACACCCTTCACTCTACACCCTACACCCTACATGCTACACTCTACACCCTACACGCTACACTCTACACCCTACACGCTACATGCTACACTCTACACCATACACCCTACACGCTACATGCTACACGCTACACTCTACACCCTACACGCTACACGCTAGGGTGTAGAGTGTAATATGTAGCGTGTAGTTTGTAGCGTTTAGCTTGTAGGGTGTAGCGTGTAGCGTGTAGGGTGTAGAGTGTAGCGTGTAGCGTGTAGCATGTAGGGTGTAGGGTGTAGAGTGTAGAGTGTAGCGTGTAGGGTGTAGAGTGTAGGGTGTAGGATGTAGAGTGTAGGGTTTAGAGTGTAATTTGTAGCGTGTAGGGTGTAGCGTGTAGCATGTAGCGTGTAGCGTGTAGCATGTAGAGTATAGGGTGTAGGGTGTAGCATGTAGAGTGTAGGGTGTAGGGTGTAGCGTGTAGAGTGTAGGGTATAGAGTGTAGCGTCTAGGGTGTAGTGTAGCGTGTAGCGTGTAGGGTGTAGAGTGTAGCGTGTAGGGTGTAGAATATAGCGTGTAGAGAGTAGGGTGTAGGGTGTAGAGTGTAGGGTGTAGGGTGTAGAGTGTAACGTGTAGCGTGTAGGGTGTAGCATGTAGCGTGTAGGGTGTAGGGTGTAGAGTGTAGGGTGTAGCGTGTAGGGTGTAGCGTGTAGCGTGTAGGGTGTAGGGTGTAGAGTGTAGGGTGTAGCGTGTAGGGTGTAGCGTGTATCGTGTAGCGTGTAGAGTGTAGCGTCTAGCGTATAGGGTGTAGCGTGTAGCGTGTAGATTGTAGCGTGTAGGGTGTAGGGTGTAGGGTGTAGCGTGTAGCGTGTAGGGTGTAGAGTGTAGCGTGTAGTGTGTAGGGTGTAGGGTGTAGAGTGCAGAGTGTAGGGTGTAGAGTGTAGCGTGTAGAGTGTAGGGTGTAGAGTGTAGGGTGTAGAGTGTAACGTGTAGTGTGTAGGGTGTAGCGTGTAGCGTGTAGGGTGTAGCGTGTAGCGTGTAGGGTGCAGGGTGTAGAGTGTAACATGTAGCGTGTAGGGTGTAGCGTGTAGCGTGTATGGTGTAGCGTGTAGCGTGTAGTGTGTAGCGTGTAGGGTGTAGGGTGTAGAGTGTAGCGTGTAGGGTGTAGGGT
Organism: Ranitomeya variabilis; assembly: GCF_051348905.1. Lineage (NCBI taxonomy): Eukaryota > Metazoa > Chordata > Amphibia > Anura > Dendrobatidae > Ranitomeya > Ranitomeya variabilis. The sequence continues at coordinate 226,713 of NW_027508203.1, forward strand.
GTAGAGTGCAGAGTGTAGGGTGTAGAGTGTAGCGTGTAGAGTGTAGGGTGTAGAGTGTAGGGTGTAGAGTGTAACGTGTAGTGTGTAGGGTGTAGCGTGTAGCGTGTAGGGTGTAGCGTGTAGCGTGTAGGGAGCAGGGTGTAGAGTGTAGCGTGTAGGGTGTAGAGTGTAACGTGTAGCGTGTAGGGTGTAGGGTGTAGCGTGTAGCGTGTAGAGTGTAGAGTGTAGCGTGTAGCATGTAGAGTTTAGAGTGTAGCGTGTAGGGTGTAGGGTGTAGAGTGTAGCGTGTAGGGTGTAGGGTGTAGAGTGTAGCGTGTAGCGTGTAGTGTACGGTGTAGAGTGTAGGGTGTAGCGTGTAGGGTATAGAGTGTAGCGTGTAGCGTGTAGCGTGTAGGGTGTAGGGTGTAGATTGTAGCGTGTAGGGTGTAGAGTGTAACGTGTAGCGTGTAGCGTGTAGCGTGTAGCGTGTAGGGTGTTGGGTGTAGAGTGTAACGTGTAGCGTGTAGGGTGTAGCGTGTAGCGTGTAGGGTGTAGCGTGTAGCGTGTAGCGTGTACCGTGTAGCGTATAGAGTGTAGTGTGTAGGGTGTAGAGTGTAGCGTGTAGGGTGTAGAGTGTAGCGTGTAGCGTGTAGCGTGTAGCGTGTACAGTGTAGTGTGTAGGGTGTAGCGTGTAGAGTGTAGTGTGTGGCGTGCAGGGCGTAGGGTGTAGCGTGTAGGGTGTAGGGTGTAGAGTGTAGCGTGTTGCATGTAGGGTGTACAGTGTAGCGTGTAGCGTGTAGAGTGTAGGGTGTAGAGTGTAGCGTGTAGCGTGTAGAGTGTAGGGTGTAGAGTGTAGCGTGTTGCGTGTGGAGTGTAGCGTGTAGCGTGTAGAGTGTAGAGTGTAGCGTGTAGCATGTAGAGTTTAGTGTAGCGTGTAGGGTGTAGAGTGTAGCGCGTAGCGTGTAGGGTGTAGGGTGTAGAGTGTAGCGTGTAGCGTGTAGTGTACGGTGTAGAGTGTAGGGTGTAGCGTGTAGGGTGTAGAGTGTAGCGTGTAGCGTGTAGGGTGTAGGGTGTAGATTGTAGCGTGTAGGGTGCAGGGTGTAGAGTGTAGCGTGTAGGGTGTAGAGTGTAACGTGTAGCGTGTAGGGTGTAGCATGTAGCGTGTAGGGTGTAGGGTGTAGAGTGTAACGTGTAGCTTGTAGGGTGTAGCGTGTAGGGTGTAGCGTGTAGCGTGTAGTGTGTAGCGTGTAGAGTGTAGGGTGTAGAGTGTAGCGTGTAGGGTGTAGCATGTAGCGTGTAGGGTGTAGGGTGTAGAGTGTAGAGTGTAGCGTTTAGGGTGAAGCATGTAGGGTGTAGGGTGTCGGGTATAGCGTGTAGGGTGTAGGGTGTAGAGTGTAGGGTGTAGCGTGTATGGTGTAGAGTGTAGCGTGTAGCGTGCAGAGTATAGCGTGTAGGGTGTAGCGTGTAGCGTGCAGAGTGTAGCGTGTAGGGTATAGAGTGTAGCGTGTTGCGTGTAGGGTGTTGAGTGTAGCGTGTAGCGTGTAGAGTGTAGAGTGTAGCGTGTAGCGTGTAGAGTGTAGGGTGTAGAGTATAGCGTGTAGCGTGTAGGGTGTAGGGTGTAGAGTGTAGAGTGTAGCATGTAGCGTGTAGCGTGTAGAGTGTAGCGTGTAGCGTGTAGAGTGTAGGGTGTAGCGTGTAGCGTGTAGCGTGTAGGGTGTAGGGTGTAGGGTATAGCGTGTAGCGTGTAGGGTGTAGCGTGTAGGGTGTAGCGTGTAGCGTGTAGGGTGTAGAGTGTAGCGTGTAGCGTGTAGCATGTAGGGTGTAGGGTGTAGAGTGTAGCGTTTAGGGTGTAGGGTGTAGAGTGTAGCGTGTAGCGTGTAGAGTGTACGGTGTAGAGTGTAGGGTGTAGCGTGTAGGGTGTAGCGTGTAGCGTGTAGGGTGTAGAGTGTAGCGTGTAGCGTGTAGCGTGTAGGGTGTAGAGTGTAGCGTGTAGCGTTTAGGGTGTAGGGTGTAGAGTGTAGCGTGTAGCGTGTAGAGTGTACGGTGTAGAGTGTAGGGTGTAGCGTGTAGGGTGTAGAGTGTAGCGTGTAGCGTGTAGGGTTAAGCTACACACTACACACTAAACACAAAAAGAAAAGGATATGCAAACCAATGGGATCCACGTTAAATAGTCAATTTTATTGTACAAAAATAGTAATCCACAAACAGAACCAGGCAAAACATACATTTAAAAACATTTAAAACACTAGTATGGCTGAATAGGCCATAAGTAATTTTACCCGAGGGAATGAAGGAAGCTAATACTTTACAGCATATGTGAGACAGGAGAAATAACCAGAGAGAAAAAATTGCTAGGTATGCGGGTACACGAATCTTAGTCAAATCTACATATAAGAAGCCTATTGTTTACTGCCAACTGTGACCCCCTGAGTACTATGACAGGAAACATATACTCCAGCCTAGTATCTGGAAGAAATACATCATGGATCCTATTTTGTTCAACACAGCATGCGTGCGCACAGTTGGTAAGCAAATGAAAGCAGACCCCTATAGAAAGGTAATCAGGGAAATAGGTATGCTGCAGTACTACAAAATCCTAGTTATTTGGATAAATGTATGCATACAGACGCCTTGTGGAAATACAAAGAATCAGGATCCATTGTCCTAAGGCTTGGAAAAATGCCAGGCCATGCATGAAGTAAATAGGTGTAATTCCATAGCAGTTGTAAAGATAAGTTACCCAAGTCCTGTCCCTCGGGAAAAAAACAAAGGAAGCCCTGAACCCCACGCGTATCGACGCTACTCAAGCGTCTTCATCAGAGGAAAAATTGACACCCTACACGCTACACGCTACACTCTACACCCTACACAATACACGCTACTTGCTACACCCTACATGCTACACTCTACACGCTACACGCTACACGCTACACCCTACACGGTACACGCTACTTGCTACACCCTACATGCTACACTCTACACGCTACACGCTACACGCTACACCCTACACCCTACACCCTACACGCTACACGCTACACCCTACACCCTACACCCTACACGCTACAATCTACACGCTACACGCTACACACTATACGCTACACGCTAGACGCTACACTCTACACGCTACACGATACACGCTACACCCTACACGCTACATCCTACACTCTACACCCTACACCCTACACGCTACACGCTACACGCTACACCCTACACGCTACACCCTACACTCTACACCCTACACCCTACACGCTACACGCTACACGATACACCCTACACGCTGCACCCTACACTCTACACCCTACACGCTACACCCTACACACTACACGCTACACTCTACACGCTAAACGCTACAGCTTATACCCTACACTCTACACCGTACACCCTACATGCTACACTCTACACCCTACACCCTACACCCTACACCCTACATGCTACACTCTACACCCTACACGCTACACCCTATGCCCTGCACGCCACACACTAAACTCTACACGCTACACCCTACACCCTACACTGTACACCCTACACCCTACACGCTACACGCTACACTCTACACGCTACACCCTACACTCTACACCCTACACCCTACACGCTATACGCTACACTCTACACCCTGCACGCTACACGCTACACCCTACACGCTACACTCTACACCCTACACGCTACACCCTACACTCTACACCCTACACCCTACACACTACACGCTACTCGCTACACTCTACACCCCACACGCTACATTCTACACTCTACTCCCTACTCTCTACACGCTACACTCTATACCCTACACTCTACACGCTACACGATACACACTACACACAACACGCTACACTTTACACTCTACACGCTACACACTACACGCTACACGCTACACTCTACACCCTACACCCTTCTCTACATGCTACACGCTACACGGTACATGATACACGCTACACCCTACACGCTACACGCTACACCCTACACGCTACACGCTACACTCCACACCCTACACGCTACACCCTACACCCTACTCCCTACACTGTACACCCTACACCCTACATGCTACACTCTACACTCTGCTCCCTACTCTCTACACGCTACACTCTATACCCTACACTCTACACGCTACGCGCTACACGCTACACACTACACGCTACACCCTACACGCTACACTCTACACCCTACACACTACACTCTATACGCTACACGGTACACGCTACACGCTACGCCCTACACCCTACACGCTACATGTTACACTCTACACCCTACACGTTACACTCTACACCCTACACGCTACACCCTACACCCTACACGCTACACACTACACGCTACACTCTACACCCTACACGCTGCACTCTATACGCTACACGGTACACGCTACACGCTACACCCTACACCCTACATGCTACACGCTACACCCTACACTGTACACCCTACACCCTACACGCTACACTCTACACGCTACATGCTACACCCTACACTCTACACCCTACACGCTATACGCTACACTCTACACACTGCACGCTACACGCTACACGCTACACCCTACACGCTACACTCTACACCCTACACGCTACACTCTACATGCTACACGCTACACGCTACATGCTACACGCTACACCCTACACGCTACACTCTACACCCTACACCCTACCCCCTACACGCTACACTCTTCACCCTACACGCTACACCCTACACTCTACACCCTACACCCTACACGCTGCTCGCTACACTCTACACCCTACCCGCTACACTCTACACGCTACACGCTACACTCTACACTCTACACGCTACACGCTACACTCTACACCCTACACGCAACACGCTACACTCTACACCCTACACGCTACACTCTGCATGCTACACGCTACACCCTACACCCTACACGCTACACTCTACACGCTACACGCTACACTCTACACCATACACGCTACACCCTACACTCTACACCCTACACCCTACACGCTATACCCGACACCCTACACCCTACATGCTTCACCCTACACGCTACACTCTACACTCTACACCCTACACGCTACATGCTACACTCTACACGCTACACTCTACACCCTACACGCTACACTCTACATCCTACACCCTACACGCTATACGCTACACTCTACACCCTACACCCTACACTCTACACCCTACACGCTACACGCTACACTCTACACCCTACACCCTACACACGCTACACGCTACACCCTACACTCTACACGCTACATGCTACACTCTACACCCTACACGATACATGCTACACCCTACACGCTACAGCCTACACGCTACACGCTACACTCTACACCCTACAAGCTACACGCTACACGCTACACCCTACACTCTACACCCTACACCGTACACGCTACACGCTACACTCTACACGCTACACCCTTCACTCTACACCCTACACCCTACATGCTACACTCTACACCCTACACGCTACACTCTACACCCTACACGCTACATGCTACACTCTACACCATACACCCTACACGCTACATGCTACACGCTACACTCTACACCCTACACGCTACACGCTAGGGTGTAGAGTGTAATATGTAGCGTGTAGTTTGTAGCGTTTAGCTTGTAGGGTGTAGCGTGTAGCGTGTAGGGTGTAGAGTGTAGCGTGTAGCGTGTAGCATGTAGGGTGTAGGGTGTAGAGTGTAGAGTGTAGCGTGTAGGGTGTAGAGTGTAGGGTGTAGGATGTAGAGTGTAGGGTTTAGAGTGTAATTTGTAGCGTGTAGGGTGTAGCGTGTAGCATGTAGCGTGTAGCGTGTAGCATGTAGAGTATAGGGTGTAGGGTGTAGCATGTAGAGTGTAGGGTGTAGGGTGTAGCGTGTAGAGTGTAGGGTATAGAGTGTAGCGTCTAGGGTGTAGTGTAGCGTGTAGCGTGTAGGGTGTAGAGTGTAGCGTGTAGGGTGTAGAATATAGCGTGTAGAGAGTAGGGTGTAGGGTGTAGAGTGTAGGGTGTAGGGTGTAGAGTGTAACGTGTAGCGTGTAGGGTGTAGCATGTAGCGTGTAGGGTGTAGGGTGTAGAGTGTAGGGTGTAGCGTGTAGGGTGTAGCGTGTAGCGTGTAGGGTGTAGGGTGTAGAGTGTAGGGTGTAGCGTGTAGGGTGTAGCGTGTATCGTGTAGCGTGTAGAGTGTAGCGTCTAGCGTATAGGGTGTAGCGTGTAGCGTGTAGATTGTAGCGTGTAGGGTGTAGGGTGTAGCGTGTAGCGTGTAGGGTGTAGAGTGTAGCGTGTAGTGTGTAGGGTGTAGGGTGTAGAGTGCAGAGTGTAGGGTGTAGAGTGTAGCGTGTAGAGTGTAGGGTGTAGAGTGTAGGGTGTAGAGTGTAACGTGTAGTGTGTAGGGTGTAGCGTGTAGCGTGTAGGGTGTAGCGTGTAGCGTGTAGGGTGCAGGGTGTAGAGTGTAACATGTAGCGTGTAGGGTGTAGCGTGTAGCGTGTATGGTGTAGCGTGTAGCGTGTAGTGTGTAGCGTGTAGGGTGTAGGGTGTAGAGTGTAGCGTGTAGGGTGTAGGGTGTAGAGTGCAGAGTGTAGGGTGTAGAGTGTAGCGTGTAGAGTGTAGGGTGTAGAGTGTAGGGTGTAGAGTGTAACGTGTAGTGTGTAGGGTGTAGCGTGTAGCGTGTAGGGTGTAGCGTGTAGCGTGTAGGGAGCAGGGTGTAGAGTGTAGCGTGTAGGGTGTAGAGTGTAACGTGTAGCGTGTAGGGTGTAGGGTGTAGCGTGTAGCGTGTAGATTGTAGAGTGTAGCGTGTAGCATGTAGAGTTTAGAGTGTAGCGTGTAGGGTGTAGGGTGTAGAGTGTAGCGTGTAGGGTGTAGGGTGTAGAGTGTAGCGTGTAGCGTGTAGTGTACGGTGTAGAGTGTAGGGTGTAGCGTGTAGGGTATAGAGTGTAGCGTGTAGCGTGTAGGGTGTAGGGTGTAGATTGTAGCGTGTAGGGTGTAGAGTGTAACGTGTAGCGTGTAGCGTGTAGCGTGTAGGGTGTTGGGTGTAGAGTGTAACGTGTAGCGTGTAGGGTGTAGCGTGTAGCGTGTAGGGTGTAGCGTGTAGAGTGTAGGGTGTAGCGTGTAGCGTGTAGGGTGTAGCATGTAGCGTGTAGGGTGTAGGGTGTAGAGTGTAGCGTGTAGGGTGTAGCGTGTAGCATGTAGCGTGTAGCGTGTAGCATGTAGAGTGTAGCGTGTAGGGTGTAGAGTGTAGCGTGTAGGGTGTAGCGTGTAGCGTGTAGCGTGCAGTGTGTAGAGTGTAGCGTATAGCGTGTAGGGTGTAGAGTGTAGGGTGTAGCATGTAGCGTGTAGAGTGTAGCGTGTAGGGTGTAGGGTGTACAGTGTAGGGTGTAGCGTGTAGCATGTAGGGTGTAGGGTGTAGCGTGTAGCGTGTACCGTGTAGCGTATAGAGTGCAGCGTGTAGGGTGTAGAGTGTAGCGTGTAGTGTGTAGCGTGTAGGGTGTAGGGTGTAGCGTGTAGGGTGTAGAGTGTAACGTGTAGGGTGTAGAGTGTAACATGTAGCGTGTAGGGTGTAGGGCGTAGCGTGTAGCGTGTACCGTGTAGCGTATAGAGTGTAGTGTGTAGGGTGTAGAGTGTAGCGTGTAGGGTGTAGAGTGTAGCGTGTAGCGTGTAGCGTGTAGCGTGTACAGTGTAGTGTGTAGGGTGTAGCGTGTAGAGTGTAGTGTGTGGCGTGCAGGGCGTAGGGTGTAGCGTGTAGGGTGTAGGGTGTAGAGTGTAGCGTGTTGCATGTAGGGTGTACAGTGTAGCGTGTAGCGTGTAGAGTGTAGGGTGTAGAGTGTAGCGTGTAGCGTGTAGAGTGTAGGGTGTAGAGTGTAGCGTGTTGCGTGTGGAGTGTAGCGTGTAGCGTGTAGAGTGTAGAGTGTAGCGTGTAGCATGTAGAGTTTAGTGTAGCGTGTAGGGTGTAGAGTGTAGCGCGTAGCGTGTAGGGTGTAGGGTGTAGAGTGTAGCGTGTAGCGTGTAGTGTACGGTGTAGAGTGTAGGGTGTAGCGTGTAGGGTGTAGAGTGTAGCGTGTAGCGTGTAGGGTGTAGGGTGTAGATTGTAGCGTGTAGGGTGCAGGGTGTAGAGTGTAGCGTGTAGGGTGTAGAGTGTAACGTGTAGCGTGTAGGGTGTAGCGTGTAGCGTGTAGGGTGTAGGGTGTAGAGTGTAACGTGTAGCGTGTAGCGTGTAGAGTGTAGGGTGTAGCGTGTAGCGTGTAGCGTGTAGAGTGTAGGGTGTAGAGTGTAGCGTGTAGCGTGTAGAGTGTAGAGTGTAGCGTGTAGGGTGTAGAGTGTAGCGTGTAGCGTTTAGGGTGTAGGGTGTAGAGTGTAGCGTGTAGAGTGTACGGTGTAGAGTGTAGGGTGTAGCGTGTAGGGTGTAGAGTGTAGCGTGTAGCGTGTAGGGTTAAGCTACACACTACACACTAAACACAAAAAGAAAAGCATATGCAAACCAATGGGATCCACGTTAAATAGTCAATTTTATTGTACAAAAATAGTAATCCACAAACAGAACCAGGCAAAACATACATTTAAAAACATTTAAAACACTAGTATGGCTGAATAGGCCATAAGTAATTTTACCCGAGGGAATGAAGGAAGCTAATACTTTACAGCATATGTGAGACAGGAGAAATAACCAGAGAGAAAAAATTGCTAGGTATGCGGGTACACCAATCTTAGTCAAATCTACATATAAGAAGCCTATTGTTTACTGCCAACTGTGACCCCCTGAGTACTATGACAGGAAACATATACTCCAGCCTAGTATCTGGAAGAAATACATCATGGATCCTATTTTGTTCAACACAGCATGCGTGCGCACAGTTGGTAAGCAAATGAAAGCAGACCCCTATAGAAAGGTAATCAGGGAAATAGGTATGCTGCAGTACTACAAAATCCTAGTTATTTGGATAAATGTATGCATACAGACGCCTTGTGGAAATACAAAGAATCAGGATCCATTGTCCTAAGGCTTGGAAAAATGCCAGGCCATGCATGAAGTAAATAGGTGTAATTCCATAGCAGTTGGAAAGATAAGTTACCCAAGTCATGTCCCTCGGGAAAAAAACAAAGGAAGCCCTGAACCCCACGCGTATCGACGCTACTCAAGCGTCTTCATCAGAGGAACAATTGACACCCTACACGCTACACGCTACACTCTACACCCTACACAATACACGCTACTTGCTACACCCTACATGCTACACTCTACACGCTACACGCTACACCCTACACCCTACACCCTACACGCTACACGCTACACCCTACACCCTACACCCTACACGCTACACGCTACACACTATACGCTACACGCTAGACGCTACACTCTACACGCTACACGATACACGCTACACCCTACACGCTACATCCTACACTCTACACCCTACACCCTACACGCTACACGCTACACGCTACATGCTACACCCTACACGCTACACCCTACACTCTACACCCTACACCCTACACGCTACACGCTACACGATACACCCTACACGCTGCACCCTACACTCTACACCCTACACGCTACACCCTACACGCTACACGCTACACTCTACACGCTAAACGCTACAGCTTATACCCTACACTCTACACCGTACACCCTACATGCTCAACTCTACACCCTACACGCTACACCCTACACCCTACACCCTACATGCTACACCCTACACTCTACACCCTACACGCTACACCCTATGCCCTGCACGCCACACACTAAACTCTACGCGCTACACCCTACACCCTACACTGTACACCCTACACCCTACACGCTACACGCTACACTCTACACCCTGCACGCTACACGCTACACCCTACACGCTACTCTACACCCTACACGCTACACCCTACACTCTACACCCTACAGCCTACACACTACACGCTACTCGCTACACTCTACACCCTACACGCTACACTCTACACTCTACTCCCTACTCTCTACACGCTACACTCTATACCCTACACTCTACACGCTACGCGCTACACGCTACACACTACACACTACACGCTACACTTTACACTCTACACGCTACACACTACACGCTACACGCTACACTCTACACCCTACACCCTACTCTACATGCTACACGCTACACGGTACATGATACACGCTACACCCTACACGCTACACGCTACACCCTACACGCTACACGCTACACTCCACACCCTACACGCTACACCCTACACCCTACTCCCTACACTCTACACCCTGCACGCTACACCCTACACCCTACACCCTACATGCTACACCCTACACTCTACACCCTACACCCTACATGCTACACTCTACACCCTACACCCTACTCTACATGCTACACGCTACACGGTACATGATACACGCTACACCCTACACGCTACACCCTACACCCTACACGCTACACGCTACACGCTACAATCTACACCCTACACGCTACACCCTACACCCTACTCCCTACACTCTACACGCTACACGCTACACCCTACACCCTACACTGTACACCCTACACCCTGCACGCTACACTCTACACTCTGCTCCCTACTCTCTACACGCTACACTCTATACCATACACTCTACACGCTACACACTACACGCTACACCCTACACGCTACACTTTACACTCTACACGCTACACTCTACACTCTACACACTACACTCTACACCCTACACCCTACACCCTACTCTACATGCTACACGCTACACGCTACATGCTACACCCTACACGCTACACCCTACACCCTACACGCTACACGCTACACGCTACACGCTACACTCTACACCCTACACTCTACACCCTACACGCTACACGCTACACGCTACACTCTACACGCTAAACGCTACAGCTTATACCCTACACTCTACACCGTACACCCTACACGCTACACTCTACACCCTACACGCTACACCCTACACCCTACACCCTACATGCTACACCCTACACTCTACACCCTACACCCTACACGCTACACCCTACGCCCTGCACGCCACACACTACACTCTACACGCTACACCCTACACACTACACTCTACACGCTACACGCTACACGCTACACGCTACACTCTACACCCTACACGCTACACTCTACACCCTACACACTACACTCTATACGCTACACGGTACACGCTACACGCTACGCCCTACACCCTACACGCTACATGTTACACTCTACACCCTACACGCTACACTCTACACCCTACACGCTACACCCTACACCCTACACGCTACACACTACACGCTACACTCTACACCCTACACGCTGCACTCTATACGCTACACGGTACACGCTACACGCTACACCCTACACCCTACATGCTACACTCTACACGCTACATGCTACACCCTACACTCTACACCCTACACGCTATACGCTACACTCTACACACTGCACGCTACACGCTACACGCTACACCCTACACGCTACACTCTACACCCTACACGCTACACTCTACATGCTACACGCTACACGCTACATGCTACACGCTACACCTCACACGCTACACTCTACACCCTACACCCTACCCCCTACACGCTACACTCTTCACCCTACACGCTACACCCTACACTCTACACCCTACACCCTACACACTACTCGCTACACTCTACACCCTACAAGCTACACGCTACACGCTACACCCTACACTCTACACCCTACACGCTACACGCTAGGGTGTAGAGTGTAATATGTAGCGTGTAGTTTGTAGCGTTTAGCTTGTAGGGTGTAGCGTGTAGGGTGTAGAGTGTAGCGTGTAGCGTGTAGGGTGTAGGGTGTAGGGTGTAGCGTGTAGGGTGTAGAGTGTAGCGTGTAGCGTGTAGGGTGTAGGGTGTAGGGTGTACCATGTAGTGTTTAGCGTGTAGCATGTAGGGTGTAGCGTGTAGCATGTAGCGTGTAGCGTGTAGCATGTAGAGTGTAGGGTGTAGGGTGTAGCATGTAGAGTGTAGGGTGTAGCGTGTAGAGTGTAGGGTATAGAGTGTAGCGTCTAGGGTGTAGAGTGTAGCGTGTAGCGTGTAGGGTGTAGAGTGTAGCGTGTAGGGTGTAGAATATAGCGTGTAGAGAGTAGGGTGTAGGGTGTAGAGTGTAGGGTGTAGGATGTAGAGTGTAACGTGTAGCGTGTAGGGTGTAGCATGTAGCGTGTAGGGTGTAGGGTGTAGAGTGTAGGGTGTAGCGTGTAGGGTGTAGAGTGTAACGTGTAGTGTGTAGGGTGTAGCGTGTAGGGTGTAGCGTGTAGCGTGTAGGGTGCAGGGTGTAGAGTGTAACATGTAGCGTGTAGGGTGTAGCGTGTAGCGTGTATGGTGTAGCGTGTAGCGTGTAGTGTGTAGGGTGTAGGGTGTAGAGTGCAGAGTGTAGGGTGTAGAGTGTAGCGTGTAGAGTGTAGGGTGTAGAGTGTAGGGTGTAGAGTGTAACGTGTAGTGTGTAGGGTGTAGCGTGTAGGGTGTAGCGTGTAGCGTGTAGGGTGCAGGGTGTAGAGTGTAACATGTAGCGTGTAGGGTGTAGCGTGTAGCGTGTATGGTGTAGCGTGTAGCGTGTAGTGTGTAGCGTGTAGGGTGTAGGGTGTAGAGTGTAGCGTGTAGGGTGTAGGGTGTAGAGTGCAGAGTGTAGGGTGTAGAGTGTAGCGTGTAGAGTGTAGGGTGTAGAGTGTAGGGTGTAGAGTGTAACGTGTAGTGTGTAGGGTGTAGCGTGTAGCGTGTAGGGTGTAGCGTGTAGCGTGTAGGGAGCAGGGTGTAGAGTGTAGCGTGTAGGGTGTAGAGTGTAACGTGTAGCGTGTAGGGTGTAGTGTGTAGGGTGTAGGGTGTAGAGTGTAACATGTAGCGTATAGGGTGTAGCGTGTAGCGTGTAGGGTGTAGGGTGTAGAGTGTAGCGTGTTGCATGTAGGGTGTAGAGTGTAGCGTGTAGAGTGTAGCGTGTAGCGTGTAGAGTGTAGCGTGTAGGGTGTAGAGTATAGTGTGTAGCGTGTAGGGTGTATGGTGTAGAGTGTAGAGTGTAGCATGTAGCGTGTAGCGTGTAGAGTGTAGCGTGTAGGGTGTAGAGTGTAGCGTGTTGCATGTAGGGTGTACAGTGTAGCGTGTAGCGTGTAGAGTGTAGGGTGTAGAGTGTAGCGTGTAGCGTGTAGAGTGTAGGGTGTAGAGTGTAGCGTGTTGCGTGTGGAGCGTAGCGTGTAGCGTGTAGGGTGTAGAGTGTAACGTGTAGCGTGTAGGGTGTAGCGTGTAGCGTGTAGGGTGTAGGGTGTAGAGTGTAACGTGTAGCGTGTAGGGTGTAGCGTGTAGCGTGTAGGGTGTAGCGTGTAGCGTGTAGTGTGTAGCGTGTAGAGTGTAGGGTGTAGAGTGTAGCGTGTAGGGTGTAGCATGTAGCGTGTAGGGTGTAGGGTGTAGAGTGTAGAGTGTAGCGTTTAGGGTGAAGCATGTAGGGTGTAGGGTGTCGGGTATAGCGTGTAGGGTGTAGAGTGTAGGGTGTAGCGTGTATGGTGTAGAGTGTAGCGTGTAGCGTGCAGAGTATAGCGTGTAGGGTGTAGCGTGTAGCGTGCAGAGTGTAGCGTGTAGGGTATAGAGTGTAGCGTGTTGCGTGTAGGGTGTAGAGTGTAGCGTGTAGCGTGTAGAGTGTAGAGTGTAGCGTGTAGAGTGTAGGGTGTAGAGTATAGCGTGTAGCGTGTAGGGTGTAGGGTGTAGAGTGTAGAGTGTAGCATGTAGCGTGTAGCGTGTAGAGTGTAGCGTGTAGCGTGTAGAGTGTAGGGTGTAGCGTGTAGCGTGTAGCGTGTAGAGTGTAGGGTGTAGAGTGTAGCGTGTAGCGTGTAGGGTGTAGCGTGTAGGGTGTAGCGTGTAGCGTGTAGGGTGTAGAGTGTAGCGTGTAGCGTGTAGCATGTAGGGTGTAGGGTGGAGTGTAGCGTTTAGGGTGTAGGGTGTAGAGTGTAGCGTGTAGCGTGTAGAGTGTACGGTGTGGAGTGTAGGGTGTAGCGTGTAGGGTGTAGCGTGTAGCGTGTAGGGTGTAGAGTGTAGCGTGTAGCGTGTAGCGTGTAGGGTGTAGAGTGTAGCGTGTAGCGTTTAGGGTGTAGGGTGTAGAGTGTAGCGTGTAGCGTGTAGAGTGTACGGTGTAGAGTGTAGGGTGTAGCGTGTAGGGTGTAGAGTGTAGCGTGTAGCGTGTAGCGTGTAGGGTTAAGCTACACACTACACACTAAACACAAAAAGAAAAGGATATGCAAACCAATGGGATCCACGTTAAATAGTCAATTTTATTGTACAAAAATAGTAATCCACAAACAGAACCAGGCAAAACATACATTTAAAAACATTTAAAACACTAGTATGGCTGAATAGGCCATAAGTAATTTTACCCGAGGGAATGAAGGAAGCTAATACTTTACAGCATATGTGAGACAGGAGAAATAACCAGAGAGAAAAAATTGCTAGGTATGCGGGTACACCAATCTTAGTCAAATCTACATATAAGAAGCCTATTGTTTACTGCCAACTGTGACCCCCTGAGTACTATGACAGGAAACATATACTCCAGCCTAGTATCTGGAAGAAATACATCATGGATCCTATTTTGTTCAACACAGCATGCGTGCGCACAGTTGGTAAGCAAATGAAAGCAGACCCCTATAGAAAGGTAATCAGGGAAATAGGTATGCTGCAGTACTACAAAATCCTAGTTATTTGGATAAATGTATGCATACAGACGCCTTGTGGAAATACAAAGAATCAGGATCCATTGTCCTAAGGCTTGGAAAAATGCCAGGCCATGCATGAAGTAAATAGGTGTAATTCCATAGCAGTTGTAAAGATAAGTTACCCAAGTCCTGTCCCTCGGGAAAAAAACAAAGGAAGCCCTGAACCCCACACGTATCGACGCTACTCAAGCGTCTTCATCAGAGGAAAAATTGACACCCTACACGCTACACGCTACACTCTACACCCTACACAATACACGCTACTTGCTACACCCTACATGCTACACTCTACACGCTACACGCTACACGCTACACCCTACACGGTACACGCTACTTGCTACACCCTACATGCTACACTCTACACGCTACACGCTACACGCTACACCCTACACCCTACACCCTACACGCTACACGCTACACCCTACACCCTACACCCTACACGCTACAATCTACACGCTACACGCTACACACTATACGCTACACGCTAGACGCTACACTCTACACGCTACACGATACACGCTACACCCTACACGCTACATCCTACACTCTACACCCTACACCCTACACGCTACACGCTACACGCTACACCCTACACGCTACACCCTACACTCTACACCCTACACCCTACACGCTACACGCTACACGATACACCCTACACGCTGCACCCTACACTCTACACCCTACACGCTACACCCTACACACTACACGCTACACTCTACACGCTAAACGCTACAGCTTATACCCTACACTCTACACCGTACACCCTACATGCTACACTCTACACCCTACACCCTACACCCTACACCCTACATGCTACACTCTACACCCTACACGCTACACCCTATGCCCTGCACGCCACACACTAAACTCTACACGCTACACCCTACACCCTACACTGTACACCCTACACCCTACACGCTACACGCTACACTCTACACGCTACACCCTACACTCTACACCCTACACCCTACACGCTATACGCTACACTCTACACCCTGC
Source organism: Ranitomeya variabilis (assembly GCF_051348905.1). Classification (NCBI taxonomy): domain Eukaryota; kingdom Metazoa; phylum Chordata; class Amphibia; order Anura; family Dendrobatidae; genus Ranitomeya; species Ranitomeya variabilis. The sequence continues at coordinate 242,282 of NW_027508203.1, forward strand.
ACGCTACACGCTACACCCTACACGCTACACTCTACACCCTACACACTACACGCTACTCGCTACACTCTACACCCCACACGCTACATTCTACACTCTACTCCCTACTCTCTACACGCTACACTCTATACCCTACACTCTACACGCTACACGATACACACTACACACAACACGCTACACTTTACACTCTACACGCTACACACTACACGCTACACGCTACACTCTACACCCTACACCCTTCTCTACATGCTACACGCTACACGGTACATGATACACGCTACACCCTACACGCTACACGCTACACCCTACACGCTACACGCTACACTCCACACCCTACACGCTACACCCTACACCCTACTCCCTACACTGTACACCCTACACCCTACATGCTACACTCTACACTCTGCTCCCTACTCTCTACACGCTACACTCTATACCCTACACTCTACACGCTACGCGCTACACGCTACACACTACACGCTACACCCTACACGCTACGCCCTACACCCTACACGCTACATGTTACACTCTACACCCTACACGTTACACTCTACACCCTACACGCTACACCCTACACCCTACACGCTACACACTACACGCTACACTCTACACCCTACACGCTGCACTCTATACGCTACACGGTACACGCTACACGCTACACCCTACACCCTACATGCTACACGCTACACCCTACACTGTACACCCTACACCCTACACGCTACACTCTACACGCTACATGCTACACCCTACACTCTACACCCTACACGCTATACGCTACACTCTACACACTGCACGCTACACGCTACACGCTACACCCTACACGCTACACTCTACACCCTACACGCTACACTCTACATGCTACACGCTACACGCTACATGCTACACGCTACACCCTACACGCTACACTCTACACCCTACACCCTACCCCCTACACGCTACACTCTTCACCCTACACGCTACACCCTACACTCTACACCCTACACCCTACACGCTGCTCGCTACACTCTACACCCTACCCGCTACACTCTACACGCTACACGCTACACTCTACACTCTACACGCTACACGCTACACTCTACACCCTACACGCAACACGCTACACTCTACACCCTACACGCTACACTCTGCATGCTACACGCTACACCCTACACCCTACACGCTACACTCTACACGCTACACGCTACACTCTACACCATACACGCTACACCCTACACTCTACACCCTACACCCTACACGCTATATCCGACACCCTACACCCTACATGCTTCACCCTACACGCTACACTCTACACTCTACACCCTACACGCTACATGCTACACTCTACACGCTACACTCTACACCCTACACGCTACACTCTACATCCTACACCCTACACGCTATACGCTACACTCTACACCCTACACCCTACACTCTACACCCTACACGCTACACGCTACACTCTACACCCTACACCCTACACACGCTACACGCTACACCCTACACTCTACACGCTACATGCTACACTCTACACCCTACACGATACATGCTACACCCTACACGCTACAGCCTACACGCTACACGCTACACTCTACACCCTACAAGCTACACGCTACACGCTACACCCTACACTCTACACCCTACACCGTACACGCTACACGCTACACTCTACACGCTACACCCTTCACTCTACACCCTACACCCTACATGCTACACTCTACACCCTACACGCTACACTCTACACCCTACACGCTACATGCTACACTCTACACCATACACCCTACACGCTACATGCTACACGCTACACTCTACACCCTACACGCTACACGCTAGGGTGTAGAGTGTAATATGTAGCGTGTAGTTTGTAGCGTTTAGCTTGTAGGGTGTAGAGTGTAGCGTGTAGGGTGTAGAGTGTAGGGTTTAGAGTGTAATTTGTAGCGTGTAGGGTGTAGCGTGTAGCATGTAGCGTGTAGCGTGTAGCATGTAGAGTATAGGGTGTAGGGTGTAGCATGTAGAGTGTAGGGTGTAGGGTGTAGCGTGTAGAGTGTAGGGTATAGAGTGTAGCGTCTAGGGTGTAGTGTAGCGTGTAGCGTGTAGGGTGTAGAGTGTAGCGTGTAGGGTGTAGAATATAGCGTGTAGAGAGTAGGGTGTAGGGTGTAGAGTGTAGGGTGTAGGGTGTAGAGTGTAACGTGTAGCTTGTAGGGTGTAGCATGTAGCGTGTAGGGTGTAGGGTGTAGAGTGTAGGGTGTAGCGTGTAGGGTGTAGCGTGTAGCGTGTAGGGTGTAGGGTGTAGAGTGTAGGGTGTAGCGTGTAGGGTGTAGCGTGTATCGTGTAGCGTGTAGAGTGTAGCGTCTAGCGTATAGGGTGTAGCGTGTAGCGTGTAGATTGTAGCGTGTAGGGTGTAGGGTGTAGGGTGTAGCGTGTAGCGTGTAGGGTGTAGAGTGTAGCGTGTAGTGTGTAGGGTGTAGGGTGTAGAGTGCAGAGTGTAGGGTGTAGAGTGTAGCGTGTAGAGTGTAGGGTGTAGAGTGTAGGGTGTAGAGTGTAACGTGTAGTGTGTAGGGTGTAGCGTGTAGCGTGTAGGGTGTAGCGTGTAGCGTGTAGGGTGCAGGGTGTAGAGTGTAACATGTAGCGTGTAGGGTGTAGCGTGTAGCGTGTATGGTGTAGCGTGTAGCGTGTAGTGTGTAGCGTGTAGGGTGTAGGGTGTAGAGTGTAGCGTGTAGGGTGTAGGGTGTAGAGTGCAGAGTGTAGGGTGTAGAGTGTAGCGTGTAGAGTGTAGGGTGTAGAGTGTAGGGTGTAGAGTGTAACGTGTAGTGTGTAGGGTGTAGCGTGTAGCGTGTAGGGTGTAGCGTGTAGCGTGTAGGGAGCAGGGTGTAGAGTGTAGCGTGTAGGGTGTAGAGTGTAACGTGTAGCGTGTAGGGTGTAGGGTGTAGCGTGTAGCGTGTAGAGTGTAGAGTGTAGCGTGTAGCATGTAGAGTTTAGAGTGTAGCGTGTAGGGTGTAGGGTGTAGAGTGTAGCGTGTAGGGTGTAGGGTGTAGAGTGTAGCGTGTAGCGTGTAGTGTACGGTGTAGAGTGTAGGGTGTAGCGTGTAGGGTATAGAGTGTAGCGTGTAGCGTGTAGCGTGTAGGGTGTAGGGTGTAGATTGTAGCGTGTAGGGTGTAGAGTGTAACGTGTAGCGTGTAGCGTGTAGCGTGTAGGGTGTTGGGTGTAGAGTGTAACGTGTAGCGTGTAGGGTGTAGCGTGTAGCGTGTAGGGTGTAGCGTGTAGCGTGTAGAGTGTAGGGTGTAGCGTGTAGCGTGTAGGGTGTAGCATGTAGCGTGTAGGGTGTAGGGTGTAGAGTGTAGCGTGTAGGGTGTAGCGTGTAGCATGTAGCGTGTAGCGTGTAGCATGTAGAGTGTAGCGTGTAGGGTGTAGAGTGTAGCGTGTAGGGTGTAGCGTGTAGCGTGTAGCGTGCAGTGTGTAGAGTGTAGCGTATAGCGTGTAGGGTGTAGAGTGTAGGGTGTAGCATGTAGCGTGTAGAGTGTAGCGTGTAGGGTGTAGGGTGTACAGTGTAGGGTGTAGCGTGTAGCATGTAGGGTGTAGGGTGTAGCGTGTAGCGTGTACCGTGTAGCGTATAGAGTGCAGCGTGTAGGGTGTAGAGTGTAGCGTGTAGTGTGTAGCGTGTAGGGTGTAGGGTGTAGCGTGTAGGGTGTAGAGTGTAACGTGTAGGGTGTAGAGTGTAACATGTAGCGTGTAGGGTGTAGGGCGTAGCGTGTAGCGTGTACCGTGTAGCGTATAGAGTGTAGTGTGTAGGGTGTAGAGTGTAGCGTGTAGGGTGTAGAGTGTAGCGTGTAGCGTGTAGCGTGTACAGTGTAGTGTGTAGGGTGTAGCGTGTAGAGTGTAGTGTGTGGCGTGCAGGGCGTAGGGTGTAGCGTGTAGGGTGTAGGGTGTAGAGTGTAGCGTGTTGCATGTAGGGTGTACAGTGTAGCGTGTAGCGTGTAGAGTGTAGGGTGTAGAGTGTAGCGTGTAGCGTGTAGAGTGTAGGGTGTAGAGTGTAGCGTGTTGCGTGTGGAGTGTAGCGTGTAGCGTGTAGGTTGTAGAGTGTAGCGTGTAGCGTGTAGGGTGTAGGGTGTAGCGTGTAGCGTGTAGAGTGTAGAGTGTAGCGTGTAGCATGTAGAGTTTAGTCTAGCGTGTAGGGTGTAGAGTGTAGCGCGTAGCGTGTAGGGTGTAGGGTGTAGAGTGTAGCGTGTAGCGTGTAGTGTACGGTGTAGAGTGTAGGGTGTAGCGTGTAGGGTGTAGAGTGTAGCGTGTAGCGTGTAGGGTGTAGGGTGTAGATTGTAGCGTGTAGGGTGCAGGGTGTAGAGTGTAGCGTGTAGGGTGTAGAGTGTAACGTGTAGCGTGTAGGGTGTAGCGTGTAGCGTGTAGGGTGTAGGGTGTAGAGTGTAACGTGTAGCGTGTAGGGTGTAGCGTGTAGCGTGTAGGGTGTAGCGTGTAGCGTGTAGTGTGTAGCGTGTAGAGTGTAGGGTGTAGAGTGTAGCGTGTAGGGTGTAGCATGTAGCGTGTAGGGTGTAGGGTGTAGAGTGTAGAGTGTAGCGTTTAGGGTGAAGCATGTAGGGTGTAGGGTGTCGGGTATAGCGTGTAGGGTGTAGGGTGTAGAGTGTAGGGTGTAGCGTGTATGGTGTAGAGTGTAGCGTGTAGCGTGCAGAGTATAGCGTGTAGGGTGTAGCGTGTAGCGTGCAGAGTGTAGCGTGTAGGGTATAGAGTGTAGCGTGTTGCGTGTAGGGTGTAGAGTGTAGCGTGTAGCGTGTAGAGTGTAGAGTGTAGCGTGTAGCGTGTAGAGTGTAGGGTGTAGAGTATAGCGTGTAGCGTGTAGGGTGTAGGGTGTAGAGTGTAGAGTGTAGCATGTAGCGTGTAGCGTGTAGAGTGTAGCGTGTAGCGTGTAGAGTGTAGGGTGTAGCGTGTAGCGTGTAGCGTGTAGAGTGTAGGGTGTAGAGTGTAGCGTGTAGCGTGTAGAGTGTAGAGTGTAGCGTGTAGGGTGTAGAGTGTAGCGTGTAGCGTTTAGGGTGTAGGGTGTAGAGTGTAGCGTGTAGAGTGTACGGTGTAGAGTGTAGGGTGTAGCGTGTAGGGTGTAGAGTGTAGCGTGTAGCGTGTAGGGTTAAGCTACACACTACACACTAAACACAAAAAGAAAAGCATATGCAAACCAATGGGATCCACGTTAAATAGTCAATTTTATTGTACAAAAATAGTAATCCACAAACAGAACCAGGCAAAACATACATTTAAAAACATTTAAAACACTAGTATGGCTGAATAGGCCATAAGTAATTTTACCCGAGGGAATGAAGGAAGCTAATACTTTACAGCATATGTGAGACAGGAGAAATAACCAGAGAGAAAAAATTGCTAGGTATGCGGGTACACCAATCTTAGTCAAATCTACATATAAGAAGCCTATTGTTTACTGCCAACTGTGACCCCCTGAGTACTATGACAGGAAACATATACTCCAGCCTAGTATCTGGAAGAAATACATCATGGATCCTATTTTGTTCAACACAGCATGCGTGCGCACAGTTGGTAAGCAAATGAAAGCAGACCCCTATAGAAAGGTAATCAGGGAAATAGGTATGCTGCAGTACTACAAAATCCTAGTTATTTGGATAAATGTATGCATACAGACGCCTTGTGGAAATACAAAGAATCAGGATCCATTGTCCTAAGGCTTGGAAAAATGCCAGGCCATGCATGAAGTAAATAGGTGTAATTCCATAGCAGTTGGAAAAATAAGTTACCCAAGTCCTGTCCCTCGGGAAAAAAACAAAGGAAGCCCTGAACCCCACGCGTATCGACGCTACTCAAGCGTCTTCATCAGAGGAAAAATTGACACCCTACACGCTACACGCTACACTCTACACCCTACACAATACACGCTACTTGCTACACCCTACATGCTACACTCTACACGCTACACGCTACACGCTACACCCTACACCCTACACCCTACACGCTACACGCTACACCCTACACCCTACACCCTACACGCTACAATCTACACGCTACACGCTACACACTATACGCTACACGCTAGACGCTACACTCTACACGCTACACGATACACGATACACGCTACACGCTACACCCTACACGCTACACCCTACACTCTACACCCTACACCCTACACGCTACACGCTACACGATACACCCTACACGCTGCACCCTACACTCTACACCCTACACGCTACACCCTACACGCTACACGCTACACTCTACACGCTAAACGCTACAGCTTATACCCTACACTCTACACCGTACACCCTACATGCTACACTCTACACCCTACACCCTACACCCTACACCCTACATGCTACACCCTACACTCTACACCCTACACGCTACACCCTATGCCCTGCACGCCACACACTAAACTCTACACGCTACACCCTACACCCTACACTGTACACCCTACACCCTACACGCTACACGCTACACTCTACACGCTACACCCTACACTCTACACCCTACACCCTACACGCTATACGCTACACTCTACACCCTGCACGCTACACGCTACACCCTACACGCTACACTCTACACCCTACACGCTACACCCTACACTCTACACCCTACACCCTACACACTACACGCTACTCGCTACACTCTACACCCTACACGCTACACTCTACACTCTACTCCCTACTCTCTACACGCTACACTCTATACCCTACACTCTACACGCTACACGCTACACACTACACACTACACGCTACACTTTACACTCTACACGCTACACACTACACGCTACACGCTACACTCTACACCCTACACCCTTCTCTACATGCTACACGCTACACGGTACATGATACACGCTACACCCTACACGCTACACGCTACACCCTACACGCTACACTCCACACCCTACACGCTACACCCTACACCCTACTCCCTACACTGTACACCCTACACCCTACATGCTACACTCTACACTCTGCTCCCTACTCTCTACACGCTACACTCTATACCCTACACTCTACACGCTACGCGCTACACGCTACACACTACACGCTACACCCTACACGCTACACTTTACACTCTACACGCTACACTCCACACTCTACACACTACACTCTACACCCTACACCCTACACCCTACTCTACATGCTACACGCTACACGCTACATGCTACACCCTACACGCTTCACCGTACACCCTACACGCTACACGCTACACGCTACACTCTACACCCTACACTCTACACCCTACACGCTACACGCTACACGCTACACTCTACACGCTAAACGCTACAGCTTATACCCTACACTCTACACCGTACACCCTACACGCTACACTCTACACCCTGCACGCTACACCCTACACCCTACATGCTACACCCTACACTCTACACCCTACACCCTACATGCTACACTCTACACCCTACACCCTACTCTACATGCTACACGGTACATGATACACGCTACACCCTACACGCTACACGCTACACCCTACAAGCTAAACGCTACACGCTACAATCTACACCCTACACGCTACACCCTACACCCTACTCCCTACACTCTACACGCTACACGCTACACCCTACACCCTACACTGTACACCCTACACCCTGCACGCTACACTCTACACTCTGCTCCCTACTCTCTACACGCTACACTCTATACCCTACACTCTACACGCTACGCGCTACACACTACACACTACACGCTACACCCTACACGCTACACTTTACACTCTACACGCTACACTCTACACTCTACACACTACACTCTACACCCTACACCCTACACCCTACTCTACATGCTACACGCTACACGCTACATGCTACACCCTACACGCTACACCCTACACCCTACACCCTACTCTACATGCTACACGCTACACGCTACATGCTACACCCTACACGCTACACTCTACACCCTACACTCTACACCCTACACGCTACACGCTACACGCTACACTCTACACGCTAAACGCTACAGCTTATACCCTACACTCTACACCGTACACCCTACACGCTACACTCTACACCCTACACGCTACACCCTACACCCTACACCCTACATGCTACACCCTACACTCTACACCCTACACCCTACACGCTACACCCTACGCCCTGCACGCCACACACTACACTCTACACGCTACACCCTACACACTACACTCTACACGCTACACGCTACACGCTACACTCTACACCCTACACGCTACACTCTACACCCTACACACTACACTCTATACGCTACACGGTACACGCTACACGCTACGCCCTACACCCTACACGCTACATGTTACACTCTACACCCTACACGCTACACTCTACACCCTACACACTACACCCTACACCCTACACGCTACACACTACACGCTACACTCTACACCCTACACGCTGCACTCTATACGCTACACGGTACACGCTACACGCTACACCCTACACCCTACATGCTACACGCTACACCCTACACTGTACACCCTACACCCTACACCGCTACACTCTACACGCTACATGCTACACCCTACACTCTACACCCTACACTCTATACGCTACACTCTACACACTGCACGCTACATGCTACACGCTACACCCTACACGCTACACTCTACACCCTACACGCTACACTCTACATGCTACACGCTACACGCTACATGCTACACGCTACACCCTACACGCTACACTCTACACCCTACACCCTACCCCCTACACGCTACACTCTTCACCCTACACGCTACACCCTACACTCTACACCCTACACCCTACACGCTGCTCGCTACACTCTACACCCTACCCGCTACACTCTACACGCTACACGCTACACTCTACACGCTACACTCTACACCCTACACGCAACACGCTACACTCTACACCCTACACGCTACACTCTGCATGCTACACGCTACACCCTACACCCTACACGCTACACTCTACACGCTACACGCTACACTCTACACCATACACGCTACACCCTACACTCTACACCCTACACCCTACACGCTATACCCGACACCCTACACCCTACATGCTTCACCCTACACGCTACACTCTACACTCTACACCCTACACGCTACATGCTACACTCTACACGCTACACTCTACACCCTACACGCTACACTCTACATCCTACACCCTACACGCTATACGCTACACTCTACACCCTACACCCTACACTCTACACCCTACACGCTACACGCTACACTCTACACCCTACACCCTACACACGCTACACGCTACACCCTACACTCTACACGCTACATGCTACACTCTACACCCTACACGATACATGCTACACCCTACACGCTACAGCCTACACGCTACACGCTACACTCTACACCCTACAAGCTACACGCTACACGCTACACGCTACACCCTACACTCTACACCCTACACTCTACACCGTACACGCTACACGCTACACTCTACACGCTACACCCTTCACTCTACACCCTACACCCTACATGCTACACTCTACACCCTACACGCTACACTCTACACCCTACACGCTACATGCTACACTCTACACCATACACCCTACACGCTACATGCTACACGCTACACTCTACACCCTACACGCTACACGCCAGGGTGTAGAGTGTAATATGTAGCGTGTAGTTTGTAGCGTTTAGCTTGTAGGGTGTAGCGTGTAGCGTGTAGGGTGTAGAGTGTAGCGTGTAGCGTGTAGCATGTAGGGTGTAGGGTGTAGAGTGTAGAGTGTAGCGTGTAGGGTGTAGAGTGTAGGGTGTAGGATGTAGAGTGTAGGGTTTAGAGTGTAATTTGTAGCGTGTAGGGTGTAGCGTGTAGCATGTAGGGTGTAGGGTGTGGAGTGTAGGGTGTAGCGTGTAGGGTGTAGAGTGTAGCGTGTAGCGTGTAGGGTGTAGAGTGTAGGGTGTAGCGTGTAGGGTGTAGGGTGTAGGGTGTAGCGTGTAGGGTGTAGAGTGTAGCGTGTAGCGTGTAGGGTGTAGGGTGTAGGGTGTAGCATGTAGAGTGTAGCGTGTAGGGTGTAGCGTGTAGCGTGCAGGGTGTAGAGTGTAGCGTATAGCATGTAGGGTGTAGAGTGTAGGGTGTAGCGTGTAGGGTGTAGAGTGTAGGGTGTAGCGTGTAGGGTGTAGAGTGTAGCGTGTAGCGTGTAGGGTGTAGGGTGTAGGGTGTAGCGTGTAGGGTGTAGAGTGTAGCGTGTAGCGTGTAGGGTGTAGGGTGTAGGGTGTAGCATGTAGTGTGTATCGTGTAGCGTGTAGGGTGTAGCGTGTAGCATGTAGCGTGTAGCGTGTAGCATGTAGAGTGTAGGGTGTAGGGTGTAGCATGTAGAGTGTAGGGTGTAGGGTGTAGCGTGTAGGGTGTAGAATATAGCGTGTAGAGAGTAGGGTGTAGAGTGTAGGGTGTAGGGTGTAGAGTGTAACGTGTAGCGTGTAGGGTGTAGCATGTAGCGTGTAGGGTGTAGGGTGTAGAGTGTAGGGTGTAGCGTGTAGGGTGTAGCGTGTAGCGTGTAGGGTGTAGGGTGTAGAGTGTAGGGTGTAGCGTGTAGGGTGTAGCGTGTATCGTGTAGCGTGTAGAGTGTAGCGTCTAGCGTATAGGGTGTAGCGTGTAGCGTGTAGGGTGTAGGGTGTAGAGTGTAGGGTGTAGCGTGTAGGGTGTAGCGTGTAGCGTGTAGGGTGTAGGGTGTAGAGTGTAGGGTGTAGCGTGTAGGGTGTAGCGTGTATCGTGTAGCGTGTAGAGTGTAGCGTCTAGCGTATAGGGTGTAGCGTGTAGCGTGTAGATTGTAGCGTGTAGGGTGTAGGGTGTAGGGTGTAGCGTGTAGCGTGTAGGGTGTAGTGTAGCGTGTAGTGTGTAGGGTGTAGGGTGTAGAGTGCAGAGTGTAGGGTGTAGAGTGTAGCGTGTAGAGTGTAGGGTGTAGAGTGTAGGGTGTAGAGTGTAACGTGTAGTGTGTAGGGTGTAGCGTGTAGCGTGTAGGGTGTAGCGCGTAGCGTGTAGGGTGCAGGGTGTAGAGTGTAGGGTGTAGAGTGTAACGTGTAGTGTGTAGGGTGTAGCGTCTAGCGTGTAGGGTGTAGCGTGTAGCGTGTAGGGTGTAGGGTGTAGAGTGTAGGGTGTAGCGTGTAGGGTGTAGCGTGTATCGTGTAGCGTGTAGAGTGTAGCGTCTAGCGTATAGGGTGTAGCGTGTAGCGTGTAGATTGTAGCGTGTAGGGTGTAGGGTGTAGGGTGTAGCGTGTAGCGTGTAGGGTGTAGTGTAGCGTGTAGTGTGTAGGGTGTAGGGTGTAGAGTGCAGAGTGTAGGGTGTAGAGTGTAGCGTGTAGAGTGTAGGGTGTAGCGTGTATGGTGTAGCGTGTAGCGTGTAGTGTGTAGCGTGTAGGGTGTAGGGTGTAGAGTGTAGCGTGTAGGGTGTAGGGTGTAGAGTGCAGAGTGTAGGGTGTAGAGTGTAGCGTGTAGAGTGTAGGGTGTAGAGTGTAGGGTGTAGAGTGTAACGTGTAGTGTGTAGGGTGTAGCGTGTAGCGTGTAGGGTGTAGCGTGTAGCGTGTAGGGAGCAGGGTGTAGAGTGTAGCGTGTAGGGTGTAGAGTGTAACGTGTAGCGTGTAGGGTGTAGTGTGTAGGGTGTAGGGTGTAGAGTGTAACGTGTAGCGTGTAGGGTGTAGCGTGTAGGGTGTAGAGTGTAGCGTGTTGCATGTAGGGTGTAGAGTGTAGCGTGTAGAGTGTAGCGTGTAGCGTGTAGCGTGTAGAGTGTAGCGTGTAGGGTGTAGAGTATAGTGTGTAGCGTGTAGGGTGTATGGTGTAGAGTGTAGAGTGTAGCATGTAGCGTGTAGCGTGTAGAGTGTAGCGTGTAGGGTGTAGAGTGTAGCGTGTTGCATGTAGTGTGTACAGTGTAGCGTGTAGCGTGTAGAGTGTAGGGTGTAGAGTGTAGCGTGTAGCGTGTAGAGTGTAGGGTGTAGAGTGTAGCGTGTTGCGTGTGGAGTGTAGCGTGTAGCGTGTAGGTTGTAGAGTGTAGCGTGTAGCGTGTAGGGTGTAGGGTGTAGCGTGTAGCGTGTAGAGTGTAGAGTGTAGCGTGTAGCATGTAGAGTTTAGAGTGTAGCGTGTAGGGTGTAGAGTGTAGCGCGTAGCGTGTAGAGTGTAGGGTGTAGAGTGTAGCGTGTTGCGTGTGGAGTGTAGCGTGTAGCGTGTAGGTTGTAGAGTGTAGCGTGTAGCGTGTAGGGTGTAGGGTGTAGCGTGTAGCGTGTAGAGTGTAGAGTGTAGCGTGTAGCATGTAGAGTTTAGAGTGTAGCGTGTAGGGTGTAGAGTGTAGCGCGTAGCGTGTAGGGTGTAGGGTGTAGAGTGTAGCGTGTAGCGTGTAGTGTACGGTGTAGAGTGTAGGGTGTAGCGTGTAGGGTGTAGAGTGTAGCGTGTAGCGTGTAGCGTGTAGGGTGTAGGGTGTAGATTGTAGCGTGTAGGGTGCAGGGTGTAGAGTGTAGCGTGTAGGGTGTAGAGTGTAACGTGTAGCGTGTAGGGTGTAGCGTGTAGCGTGTAGGGTGTAGGGTGTAGAGTGTAACGTGTAGCGTGTAGTGTGTAGCGTGTAGAGTGTAGGGTGTAGAGTGTAGCGTGTAGGGTGTAGCATGTAGCGTGTAGGGTGTAGGGTGTAGAGTGTAGAGTGTAGCGTTTAGGGTGAAGCATGTAGGGTGTAGGGTGTCGGGTATAGCGTGTAGGGTGTAGAGTGTAGAGTGTAGGGTGTAGCATGTATGGTGTAGAGTGTAGCGTGTAGCGTGCAGAGTATAGCGTGTAGGGTGTAGCGTGTAGCGTGCAGAGTGTAGCGTGTAGGGTATAGAGTGTAGCGTGTTGCGTGTAGGGTGTAGAGTGTAGCGTGTAGCGTGTAGAGTGTAGAGTGTAGCGTGTAGCGTGTAGAGTGTAGGGTGTAGAGTATAGCGTGTAGCGTGTAGGGTGTAGGGTGTAGAGTGTAGAGTGTAGCATGTAGCGTGTAGCGTGTAGAGTGTAGCGTGTAGCGTGTAGAGTGTAGGGTGTAGCGTGTAGCGTGTAGAGTGTAGGGTGTAGAGTGTAGCGTGTAGCGTGTAGAGTGTAGAGTGTAGCGTGTAGGGTGTAGAGTGTAGCGTGTAGCGTTTAGGGTGTAGGGTGTAGAGTGTAGCGTGTAGCGTGTAGAGTGTACGGTGTAGAGTGTAGGGTGTAGCGTGTAGGGTGTAGAGTGTAGCGTGTAGCGTGTAGGGTGTAGAGTGTAGCGTGTTGCGTGTGGAGTGTAGCGTGTAGCGTGTAGGTTGTAGAGTGTAGCGTGTAGCGTGTAGGGTGTAGGGTGTAGCGTGTAGCGTGTAGAGTGTAGAGTGTAGCGTGTAGCATGTAGAGTTTAGAGTGTAGCGTGTAGGGTGTAGAGTGTAGCGCGTAGCGTGTAGGGTGTAGGGTGTAGAGTGTAGCGTGTAGCGTGTAGTGTACGGTGTAGAGTGTAGGGTGTAGCGTGTAGGGTGTAGAGTGTAGCGTGTAGCGTGTAGCGTGTAGGGTGTAGGGTGTAGATTGTAGCGTGTAGGGTGCAGGGTGTAGAGTGTAGCGTGTAGGGTGTAGAGTGTAACGTGTAGCGTGTAGGGTGTAGCGTGTAGCGTGTAGGGTGTAGGGTGTAGAGTGTAACGTGTAGCGTGTAGTGTGTAGCGTGTAGAGTGTAGGGTGTAGAGTGTAGCGTGTAGGGTGTAGCATGTAGCGTGTAGGGTGTAGGGTGTAGAGTGTAGCGTTTAGGGTGAAGCATGTAGGGTGTAGGGTGTCGGGTATAGCGTGTAGGGTGTAGAGTGTAGAGTGTAGGGTGTAGCGTGTATGGTGTAGAGTGTAGCGTGTAGCGTGCAGAGTATAGCGTGTAGGGTGTAGCGTGTAGCGTGCAGAGTGTAGCGTGTAGGGTATAGAGTGTAGCGTGTTGCGTGTAGGGTGTAGAGTGTAGCGTGTAGCGTGTAGAGTGTAGAGTGTAGCGTGTAGCGTGTAGAGTGTAGGGTGTAGAGTATAGCGTGTAGCGTGTAGGGTGTAGGGTGTAGAGTGTAGAGTGTAGCATGTAGCGTGTAGCGTGTAGAGTGTAGCGTGTAGCGTGTAGAGTGTAGGGTGTAGCGTGTAGCGTGTAGCGTGTAGAGTGTAGGGTGTAGAGTGTAGCGTGTAGCGTGTAGAGTGTAGAGTGTAGCGTGTAGGGTGTAGAGTGTAGCGTTTAGGGTGTAGGGTGTAGAGTGTAGCGTGTAGCGTGTAGAGTGTACGGTGTAGAGTGTAGGGTGTAGCGTGTAGGGTGTAGAGTGTAGCGTGTAGCGTGTAGCGTGTAGCGTGTAGGGTTAAGCTACACACTACACACTAAACACAAAAAGAAAAGGATATGCAAACCAATGGGATCCACGTTAAATAGTCAATTTTATTGTACAAAAATAGTAATCCACAAACAGAACCAGGCAAAACATACATTTAAAAACATTTAAAACACTAGTATGGCTGAATAGGCCATAAGTAATTTTACCCGAGGGAATGAAGGAAGCTAATACTTTACAGCATATGTGAGACAGGAGAAATAACCAGAACGAAAAAATTGCTAGGTATGCGGGTACACCAATCTTAGTCAAATCTACATATAAGAAGCCTATTGTTTACTGCCAACTGTGACCCCCTGAGTACTATGACAGGAAACATATACTCCAGCCTAGTATCTGGAAGAAATACATCATGGATCCTATTTTGTTCAACACAGCATGCGTGCGCACAGTTGGTAAGCAAATGAAAGCAGACCCCTATAGAAAGGTAATCAGGGAAATAGGTATGCTGCAGTACTACAAAATCCTAGTTATTTGGATAAATGTATGCATACAGACGCCTTGTGGAAATACAAAGAATCAGGATCCATTGTCCTAAGGCTTGGAAAAATGCCAGGCCATGCATGAAGTAAATAGGTGTAATTCCATAGCAGTAGTAAAGATAAGTTACCCAAGTCCTGTCCCTCGGGAAAAAAACAAAGGAAGCCCTGAACCCCACGCGTATCGACGCTACTCAAGCGTCTTCATCAGAGGAAAAATTGACACCCTACACGCTACACGCTACACTCTACACCCTACACAATACACGCTACTTGCTACACCCTACATGATACACTCTACACGCTACACGCTACACGCTACACGGTACACGCTACTTGCTACACCCTACATGCTACACTCTACACGCTACACGCTACACGCTACACCCTACACCCTACACCCTACACCCTACACGCTACACGCTACACGATACACGCTACACCCTACACGCTACACCCTACACTCTACACCCTACACCCTACACGCTACACGCTACACGATACACCCTACACGCTGCACCCTACACTCTACACCCTACACGCTACACCCTACACGCTACACGCTACACTGTACACGCTAAACGCTACAGCTTATACCCTACACTCTACACCGTACACCCTACATGCTACACCCTACACCCTACACCTTACACCCTACATGCTACACCCTACACTCTACACCCTACACGCTACACCCTATGCCCTGCACGCCACACACTAAACTCTACACGCTACACCCTACACCCTACACTGTACACCCTACACCCTACACGCTACACGCTACACTCTACACGCTACACCCTACACTCTACACCCTACACCCTACACGCTATACGCTACACTCTACACCCTGCACGCTACACGCTACACCCTACACGCTACACTCTACACCCTACACGCTACACCCTACACTCTACACCCTACACACTACACGCTACTCGCTACACTCTACACCCTACACGCTACACTCTACACTCTACACGCTACACACTACACGCTACACGCTACACCCTACACCCTACTCTACATGCTACACGCTACACGGTACATGATACACGCTACACCCTACACGCTACACGCTACACCCTACACGCTACAGGCTACACTCCACACCCTACACGCTACACCCTACACCCTACTCCCTACACTCTACACGCTACACGCTACACCCTACACCCTACACTGTACACCCTACACCCTACATGCTACACTCTACACTCTGCTCCCTACTCTACACGCTACACTACCCTACACTCTACACGCTACGCGCTACACGCTACACACTACACGCTACACCCTACACGCTACACTTTACACTCTACACGCTACACTCCACACTCTACACACTACACTCTACACCCTACACCCTACACCCTACTCTACATGCTACACGCTACACGCTACATGCTACACCCTACACGCTTCACCCTACACCCTACACGCTACACGCTACACTCTACACCCTACACGCTACACGCTACACGCTACACTCTACGCGCTAAACGCTACAGCTTATACCCTACACTCTACACCGTACACCCTACACGCTACACTCTACACCCTGCACGCTACACCCTACACCCTACACCCTACATGCTACACCCTACACTCTACACCCTACATGCTACACTCTACACCCTACACCCTACTCTACATGCTACACGCTACACGGTACATGATACACGCTACACCCTACACGCTACACGCTACACCCTACACCCTACTCCCTACACTCTACACGCTACACGCTACACCCTACACCCTACACTGTACACCCTACACCCTGCACGCTACACTCTACACTCTGCTCCCTACTCTCTACACGCTACACTCTATACCCTACACTCTACACGCTACGCGCTACACGCTACACACTACACGCTACACCCTACACGCTACACTTTACACTCTACACGCTACACTCTACACTCTACACACTACACTCTACACCCTACACCCTACACCCTACTCTACATGCTACACGCTACACGCTACATGCTACACCCTACACGCTACACCCTACACCCTACACGCTACACCCTACACGCTACACTCTACACGCTACATGCTTCACCCTACACTCTACACCCTACACGCTATACGCTACACTCTACACACTGCACGCTACACGCTACACGCTACACCCTACACGCTACACTCTACACCCTACACGCTACACTCTACATGCTACACGCTACACGCTACATGCTACACGCTACACCCTACACGCTACACTCTACACCCTACACCCTACCCCCTACACGCTACACTCTTCACCCTACACGCTACACCCTACACTCTACACCCTACACCCTACACGCTACTCGCTACACTCTACACCCTACCCGCTACACTCTACACGCTACACGCTACACTCTACACTCTACACGCTACACGCTACAATCTACACCCTACACGCAACACGCTACACTCTACACCCTACACGCTACACTCTGCATGCTACACGCTACACCCTACACCCTACACGCTACACTCTACACGCTACACGCTACACGCTACACTCTACACCATACACGCTACACCCTACACTCTACACCCTACATCCTACACGCTATACCCGACACCCTACACCCTACATGCTTCACCCTACACGCTACACTCTACACTCTACACCCTACACGCTACATGCTACACTCTACACGCTACACTCTACACCCTACACGCTACACTCTACACGCTACACGCTACACTCTACACCATACACGCTACACCCTACACTCTACACCCTACACCCTACACGCTATACCCGACACCCTACACCCTACATGCTTCACCCTACACGCTACACTCTACACTCTACACGCTACATGCTACACTCTACACGCTACACTCTACATCCTACACCCTACACGCTATACGCTACACTCTACACCCTACACCCTACACTCTACACCCTACACGCTACACGCTACACTCTACACCCTACACCCTACACACGCTACACGCTACACCCTACACTCTACACGCTACATGCTACACTCTACACCCTACACGATACATGCTACACCCTACACGCTACAGCCTACACGCTACACGCTACACTCTACACCCTACAAGCTACACGCTACACCCTACACTCTACACCCTACACCGTACACGCTACACGCTACACTCTACACGCTACACCCTTCACTCTACATCCTACACCCTACATGGTACACTCTACACCCTACACGGTACACCCTACAATCTACATGCTACATGCTACACTCTACACTCTACACCCTACACCCTACACGCTACATGCTACACTCTACACCCTACACGCTACACTCTACACCCTACACGCTACATGCTGCACTCTACACCATACACCCTACACGCTACATGCTACACGCTACACTCTACACCCTACACGCTACACGCTAGGGTGTAGAGTGTAATATGTAGCGTGTAGTTTGTAGCGTTTAGCTTGTAGGGTGTAGCGTGTAGCGTGTAGGGTGTAGAGTGTAGCGTGTAGCGTGTAGCATGTAGGGTGTAGGGTGTAGAGTGTAGAGTGTAGCGTGTAGGGTGTAGAGTGTAGGGTGTAGGATGTAGAGTGTAGGGTTTAGAGTGTAATTTGTAGCGTGTAGGGTGTAGCGTGTAGCATGTAGGGTGTAGGGTGTGGAGTGTAGGGTGTAGCGTGTAGGGTGTAGAGTGTAGCGTGTAGCATGTAGGGTGTAGAGTGTAGGGTGTAGCGTGTAGGGTGTAGAGTGTAGCGTGTAGGGTGTAGCGTGTAGCGTGCAGGGTGTAGAGTGTAGCGTATAGCGTGTAGGGTGTAGAGTGTAGGGTGTAGCGTGTAGGGTGTAGAGTGTAGGGTGTAGCGTGTAGGGTGTAGAGTGTAGCGTGTAGCGTGTAGGGTGTAGGGTGTAGCGTGTAGGGTGTAGAGTGTAGCGTGTAGCGTGTAGGGTGTAGGGTGTAGGGTGTAGCATGTAGTGTGTAGCGTGTAGCGTGTAGGGTGTAGCGTGTAGCATGTAGCGTGTAGCGTGTAGCATGTAGAGTGTAGGGTGTAGGGTGTAGCATGTAGAGTGTAGGGTGTAGGGTGTAGCGTGTAGAGTGTAGGGTATAGAGTGTAGCGTCTAGGGTGTAGAGTGTAGCGTGTAGCGTGTAGGGTGTAGAGTGTAGCGTGTAGGGTGTAGAATATAGCGTGTAGAGAGTAGGGTGTAGGGTGTAGAGTGTAGGGTGTAGGGTGTAGAGTGTAACGTGTAGCGTGTAGGGTGTAGCATGTAGCGTGTAGGGTGTAGGGTGTAGAGTGTAGGGTGTAGCGTGTAGGGTGTAGCGTGTAGCGTGTAGGGTGTAGAGTGTAGGGTGTAGCGTGTAGGGTGTAGCGTGTATCGTGTAGCGTGTAGAGTGTAGCGTCTAGCGTATAGGGTGTAGCGTGTAGCGTGTAGATTGTAGCGTGTAGGGTGTAGCGTGTAGGGTGTAGCGTGTAGCGTGTAGGGTGTAGAGTGTAGCGTGTAGTGTGTAGGGTGTAGGGTGTAGAGTGCAGAGTGTAGGGTGTAGAGTGTAGCGTGTAGAGTGTAGGGTGTAGAGTGTAGGGTGTAGAGTGTAACGTGTAGTGTGTAGGGTGTAGCGTGTAGCGTGTAGGGTGTAGTGTGTAGGGTGCAGGGTGTAGAGTGTAACATGTAGCGTGTAGGGTGTAGCGTGTAGCGTGTATGGTGTAGCGTGTAGCGTGTAGTGTGTAGCGTGTAGGGTGTAGGGTGTAGAGTGTAGCGTGTAGGGTGTAGGGTGTAGAGTGCAGAGTGTAGGGTGTAGAGTGTAGCGTGTAGAGTGTAGGGTGTAGAGTGTAGGGTGTAGAGTGTAACGTGTAGTGTGTAGGGTGTAGCGTGTAGCGTGTAGGGTGTAGCGTGTAGCGTGTAGGGAGCAGGGTGTAGAGTGTAGCGTGTAGGGTGTAGAGTGTAACGTGTAGCGTGTAGGGTGTAGTGTGTAGGGTGTAGGGTGTAGAGTGTAACGTGTAGCGTGTAGGGTGTAGCGTGTAGCGTGTAGGGTGTAGGGTGTAGAGTGTAGCGTGTTGCATGTAGGGTGTAGAGTGTAGCGTGTAGAGTGTAGCGTGTAGCGTGTAGCGTGTAGGGTTAAGCTACACACTACACACTAAACACAAAAAGAAAAGGATATGCAAACCAATGGGATCCACGTTAAATAGTCAATTTTATTGTACAAAAATAGTAATCCACAAACAGAACAAGGCAAAACATACATTTAAAAACATTTAAAACACTAGTATGGCTGAATAGGCCATAAGTAATTTTACCCGAGGGAATGAAGGAAGCTAATTCTTTACAGCATATGTGAGACAGGAGAAATAACCAGAGAGAAAAAATTGCTAGGTATGCGGGTACACCAATCTTAGTCAAATCTACATATAAGAAGCCTATTGTTTACTGCCAACTGTGACCCCCTGAGTACTATGACAGGAAACATATACTCCAGCCTAGTATCTGGAAGAAATACATCATGGATCCTATTTTGTTCAACACAGCATGCGTGCGCACAGTTGGTAAGCAAATGAAAGCAGACCCCTATAGAAAGGTAATCAGGGAAATAGGTATGCTGCAGTACTACAAAATCCTAGTTATTTGGATAAATGTATGCATACAGACGCCTTGTGGAAATACAAAGAATCAGGATCCATTGTCCTAAGGCTTGGAAAAATGCCAGGCCATGCATGAAGTAAATAGGTGTAATTCCATAGCAGTTGTAAAGATAAGTTACCCAAGTCCTGTCCCTCGGGAAAAAAACAAAGGAAGCCCTGAACCCCACGCGTATCGACGCTACTCAAGCGTCTTCATCAGAGGAAAAATTGACACCCTACACGCTACACGCTACACTCTACACCCTACACAATACACGCTACTTGCTACACCCTACATGCTACACTCTACACGCTACACGCTACACGCTACACCCTACACGGTACACGCTACTTGCTACACCCTACATGCTACACTCTACACGCTACACGCTACACGCTACACCCTACACCCTACACCCTACACGCTACACGCTACACCCTACACCCTACACCCTACACGCTACAATCTACACGCTACACACTATACGCTACACGCTAGACGCTACACTCTACACGCTACACGATACACGCTACACGCTACACCCTACACGCTACACCCTACACTCTACACCCTACACCCTACACGCTACACGCTACACGATACACCCTACACGCTGCACCCTACACTCTACACCCTACACGCTACACCCTACACGCTACACGCTACACTCTACACGCTAAACGCTACAGCTTATACCCTACACTCTACACCGTACACCCTACATGCTACACTCTACACCCTACACCCTACACCCTACACCCTACATGCTACACCCTACACTCTACACCCTACACGCTACACCCTATGCCCTGCACGCCACACACTAAACTCTACACGCTACACCCTACACCCTACACTGTACACCCTACACCCTACACGCTACACGCTACACTCTACACGCTACACCCTACACTCTACACCCTACACCCTACACGCTATACGCTACACTCTACACCCTGCACGCTACACGCTACACCCTACACGCTACCCCCTACACTCTACACCCTACACCCTACACACTACACGCTACTCGCTACACTCTACACCCTACACGCTACACTCTACACTCTACTCCCTACTCTCTACACGCTACACTCTATACCCTACACTCTACACGCTACACGCTACACACTACACACTACACGCTACACTTTACACTCTACACGCTACACACTACACGCTACACTCTACACCCTACACCCTTCTCTACATGCTACACGCTACACGGTACATGATACACGCTACACCCTACACGCTACACGCTACACCCTACACGCTACACTCCACACCCTACACGCTACACCCTACACCCTACTCCCTACACTGTACACCCTACACCCTACATGCTACACTCTACACTCTGCTCCCTACTCTCTACACGCTACACTCTATACCCTACACTCTACACGCTACGCGCTACACGCTACACACTACACGCTAACACCCTACACGCTACACTTTACACTCTACACGCTACACTCCACACTCTACACACTACACTCTACACCCTACACCCTACACCCTACTCTACATGCTACACGCTACACGCTACATGCTACACCCTACACGCTTCACCGTACACCCTACACGCTACACGCTACACGCTACACTCTACACCCTACACTCTACACCCTACACGCTACACGCTACACGCTACACTCTACACGCTAAACGCTACAGCTTATACCCTACACTCTACACCGTACACCCTACACGCTACACTCTACACCCTGCACGCTACACCCTACACCCTACACCCTACATGCTACACCCTACACTCTACACCCTACACCCTACATGCTACACTCTACACCCTACACCCTACTCTACATGCTACACGGTACATGATACACGCTACACCCTACACGCTACACGCTACACCCTACAAGCTAAACGCTACACGCTACAATCTACACCCTACACGCTACACCCTACACCCTACTCCCTACACTCTACACGCTACACGCTACACCCTACACCCTACACTGTACACCCTACACCCTGCACGCTACACTCTACACTCTGCTCCCTACTCTCTACACGCTACACTCTATACCCTACACTCTACACGCTACGCGCTACACACTACACACTACACGCTACACCCTACACGCTACACTTTACACTCTACACGCTACACCTCTACACTCTACACACTACACTCTACACCCTACACCCTACACCCTACTCTACATGCTACACGCTACAACGCTACACGCTACACGCTACATGCTACACCCTACACGCTACACCCTACACCCTACACCTACTCTACATGCTACACGCTACACGCTACATGCTACACCCTACACACTACACTCTACACCCTACACTCTACACCCTACACGCTACACGCTACACGCTACACTCTACACGCTAAACGCTACAGCTTATACCCTACACTCTACACTGTACACCCTACACGCTACACTCTACACCCTACACGCTACACCCTACACCCTACACCCTACATGCTACACCCTACACTCTACACCCTACACCCTACACGCTACACCCTACGCCCTGCACGCCACACACTACACTCTACACGCTACACCCTACACACTACACTCTACACGCTACACGCTACACGCTACACTCTACACCCTACACGCTACACTCTACACCCTACACACTACACTCTATACGCTACACGGTACACGCTACACGCTACGCCCTACACCCTACACGCTACATGTTACACTCTACACCCTACACGCTACACTCTACACCCTACACGCTACACCCTACACCCTACACGCTACACTCTACACGCTACATGCTACACCCTACACGCTGCTCGCTACACTCTACACCCTACCCGCTACACTCTACACGCTACAACGCTACACTCTACACGCTACACTCTACACCCTACACGCAACACGCTACACTCTACACGCTACACCCTTCACTCTACATCCTACACCCTACATGGTACACTCTACACCCTACACGGTACACCCTACAATCTACATGCTACATGCTACACTCTACACTCTACACCCTACACCCTACACGCTACATGCTACACTCTACACCCTACACGCTACACTCTACACCTACACGCTACATGCTGCCACTCTACACCATACACCCTACACGCTACATGCTACACGCTACACTCTACACCCTACACGCTACACGCTAGGGTTGTAGAGTGTAATATGTAGCGTGTAGTTTGTAGCGTTTAGCTTGTAGGGTGTAGCGTGTAGCGTGTAGGGTGTAGAGTGTAGCGTGTAGCCGTGTAGCATGTAGGGTGTAGGGTGTAGAGTGTAGAGTGTAGCGTGTAGGGTGTAGAGTGTAGGGTGTAGGATGTAGAGTGTAGGGTTTAGAGTGTAATTTGTAGCGTGTAGGGTGTAGCGTGTAGCATGTAGGGTGTAGGGTGTGGAGTGTAGGGTGTAGCGTGTAGGGTGTAGAGTGTAGCGTGTAGCATGTAGGGTGTAGAGTGTAGGGTGTAGCGTGTAGGGTGTAGAGTGTAGCGTGTAGGGTGTAGCGTGTAGCGTGCAGGGTGTAGAGTGTAGCGTATAGCGTGTAGGGTGTAGAGTGTAGGGTGTAGCGTGTAGGGTGTAGAGTGTAGGGTGTAGCGTGTAGGGTGTAGAGTGTAGCGTGTAGCGTGTAGGGTGTAGGGTGTAGCGTGTAGGGTGTAGAGTGTAGCGTGTAGCGTGTAGGGTGTAGGGTGTAGGGTGTAGCATGTAGTGTGTAGCGTGTAGCGTGTAGGGTGTAGCGTGTAGCATGTAGCGTGTAGCATGTAGAGTGTAGGGTGTAGGGTGTAGCATGTAGAGTGTAGGGTGTAGGGTGTAGCGTGTAGAGTGTAGGGTATAGAGTGTAGCGTCTAGGGTGTAGAGTGTAGCGTGTAGCGTGTAGGGTGTAGAGTGTAGCGTGTAGGGTGTAGAATATAGCGTGTAGAGAGTAGGGTGTAGGGTGTAGAGTGTAGGGTGTAGGGTGTAGAGTGTAACGTGTAGCGTGTAGGGTGTAGCATGTAGCGTGTAGGGTGTAGGGTGTAGAGTGTAGGGTGTAGCGTGTAGGGTGTAGCGTGTAGCGTGTAGGGTGTAGGGTGTAGAGTGTAGGGTGTAGCGTGTAGGGTGTAGCGTGTATCGTGTAGCGTGTAGAGTGTAGCGTCTAGCGTATAGGGTGTAGCGTGTAGCGTGTAGATTGTAGCATGTAGGGTGTAGGGTGTAGGGTGTAGCGTGTAGCGTGTAGGGTGTAGAGTGTAGCGTGTAGTGTGTAGGGTGTAGGGTGTAGAGTGCAGAGTGTAGGGTGTAGAGTGTAGCGTGTAGAGTGTAGGGTGTAGAGTGTAACGTGTAGTGTGTAGGGTGTAGCGTGTAGCGTGTAGGGTGTAGCGTGTAGGGTGCAGGGTGTAGAGTGTAACATGTAGCGTGTAGGGTGTAGCGTGTAGCGTGTATGGTGTAGCGTGTAGCGTGTAGTGTGTAGCGTGTAGGGTGTAGGGTGTAGAGTGTAGCGTGTAGGGTGTAGGGTGTAGAGTGCAGAGTGTAGGGTGTAGAGTGTAGCGTGTAGAGTGTAGGGTGTAGAGTGTAGGGTGTAGAGTGTAACGTGTAGTGTGTAGGGTGTAGCGTGTAGCGTGTAGGGTGTAGCGTGTAGCGTGTAGGGAGCAGGGGTGTAGAGTGTAGCGTGTAGGGTGTAGAGTGTAACGTGTAGCGTGTAGGGTGTAGTGTGTAGGGTGTAGGGTGTAGAGTGTAACGTGTAGCGTGTAGGGTGTAGCGTGTAGCGTGTAGGGTGTAGGGTGTAGAGTGTAGCGTGTTGCATGTAGGGTTAAGCTACACACTACACACTAAACACAAAAAGAAAAGGATATGCAAACCAATGGGATCCACGTTAAATAGTCAATTTTATTGTACAAAAATAGTAATCCACAAACAGAACCAGGCAAAACATACATTTAAAAACATTTAAAACACTAGTATGGCTGAATAGGCCATAAGTAATTTTACCCGAGGGAATGAAGGAAGCTAATACTTTACAGCATATGTGAGACAGGAGAAATAACCAGAGAGAAAAAAATTGCTAGGTATGCGGGTACACCAATCTTAGTCAAATCTACATATAAGAAGCCTATTGTTTACTGCCAACTGTGACCCCCTGAGTACTATGACAGGAAACATATACTCCAGCCTAGTATCTGGAAGAAATACATCATGGATCCTATTTTGTTCAACACAGCATGCGTGCGCACAGTTGGTAAGCAAATGAAAGCAGACCCCTATAGAAAGGTAATCAGGGAAATAGGTATGCTGCAGTACTACAAAATCCTAGTTATTTGGATAAATGTATGCATACAGACGCCTTGTGGAAATACAAAGAATCAGGATCCATTGTCCTAAGGCTTGGAAAAATGCCAGGCCATGCATGAAGTAAATAGGTGTAATTCCATAGCAGTTGTAAAGATAAGTTACCCAAGTCCTGTCCCTCGGGAAAAAACAAAGGAAGCCCTGAACCCCACGCGTATCGACGCTACTCAAGCGTCTTCATCAGAGGAAAATTGACACCCTACACGCTACACGCTACACTCTACACCCTACACAATACACGCTACTTGCTACACCCTACATGCTACACTCTACACGCTACACGCTACACGCTACACCCTACACGGTACACGCTACTTGCTACACCCTACATGCTACACTCTACACGCTACACGCTACACGCTACACCCTACACCCTACACCCTACACGCTACACGCTACACCCTACACCCTACACCCTACACGCTACAATCTACACGCTACACGCTACACACTATACGCTACACGCTAGACGCTACACTCTACACGCTACACGATACACGCTACACGCTACACCCTACACGCTACACCCTACACTCTACACCCTACACCCTACACGCTACACGCTACACGATACACCCTACACGCTGCACCCTACACTCTACACCCTACACGCTACACCCTACACGCTACACGCTACACTCTACACGCTAAACGCTACAGCTTATACCCTACACTCTACACCGTACACCCTACATGCTACACTCTACACCCTACACCCTACACCCTACACCCTACATGCTACACCCTACACTCTACACCCTACACGCTACACCCTATGCCCTGCACGCCACACACTAAACTCTACACGCTACACCCTACACCCTACACTGTACACCCTACACCCTACACGCTACACGCTACACTCTACACGCTACACCCTACACTCTACACCCTACACCCTACACGCTATACGCTACACTCTACACCCTGCACGCTACACGCTACACCCTACACGCTACACTCTACACCCTACACGCTACACCCTACACTCTACACCCTACACCCTACACACTACACGCTACTCGCTACACTCTACACCCTACACGCTACACTCTACACTCTACTCCCTACTCTCTACACGCTACACTCTATACCCTACACTCTACACGCTACACGCTACACACTACACACTACACGCTACACTTTACACTCTACACGCTACACACTACACGCTACACGCTACACTCTACACCCTACACCCTTCTCTACATGCTACACGCTACACGGTACATGATACACGCTACACCCTACACGCTACACGCTACACCCTACACGCTACACGCTACACTCCACACCCTACACGCTACACCCTACACCCTACTCCCTACACTGTACACCCTACACCCTACATGCTACACTCTACACTCTGCTCCCTACTCTCTACACGCTACACTCTATACCCTACACTCTACACGCTACGCGCTACACGCTACACACTACACGCTACACCCTACACGCTACACTTTACACTCTACACGCTACACTCCACACTCTACACACTACACTCTACACCCTACACCCTACACCCTACTCTACATGCTACACGCTACACGCTACATGCTACACCCTACACGCTTCACCGTACACCCTACACGCTACACGCTACACGCTACACTCTACACCCTACACTCTACACCCTACACGCTACACGCTACACGCTACACTCTACACGCTAAACGCTACAGCTTATACCCTACACTCTACACCGTACACCCTACACGCTACACTCTACACCCTGCACGCTACACCCTACACCCTACACCCTACATGCTACACCCTACACTCTACACCCTACACCCTACATGCTACACTCTACACCCTACACCCTACTCTACATGCTACACGCTACACGGTACATGATACACGCTACACCCTACACGCTACACGCTACACCCTACAAGCTAAACGCTACACGCTACAATCTACACCCTACACGCTACACCCTACACCCTACTCCCTACACTCTACACGCTACACGCTACACCCTACACCCTACACTGTACACCCTACACCCTGCACGCTACACTCTACACTCTGCTCCCTACTCTCTACACGCTACACTCTATACCCTACACTCTACACGCTACGCGCTACACACTACACACTACACGCTACACCCTACACGCTACACTTTACACTCTACACGCTACACTCTACACTCTACACACTACACTCTACACCCTACACCCTACACCCTACTCTACATGCTACACGCTACACGCTACATGCTACACCCTACACGCTACACCCTACACCCTACACCCTACTCTACATGCTACACGCTACACGCTACATGCTACACCCTACACGCTACACTCTACACCCTACACTCTACACCCTACACGCTATACGCTACACGCTACACTCTACACGCTAAACGCTACAGCTTATACCCTACACTCTACACCGTACACCCTACACGCTACACTCTACACCCTACACGCTACACCCTACACCCTACACCCTACATGCTACACCCTACACTCTACACCCTACACCCTACACGCTACACCCTACGCCCTGCACGCCACACACTACACTCTACACGCTACACCCTACACACTACACTCTACACGCTACACGCTACACGCTACACGCTACACGCTACACTCTACACCCTACACGCTACACTCTACACCCTACACACTACACTCTATACGCTACACGGTACACGCTACACGCTACGCCCTACACCCTACACGCTACATGTTACACTCTACACCCTACACGCTACACTCTACACCCTACACGCTACACCCTACACCCTACACGCTACACACTACACGCTACACTCTACACCCTACACGCTGCACTCTATACGCTACACGGTACACGCTACACGCTACACCCTACACCCTACATGCTACACGCTACACCCTACACTGTACACCCTACACCCTACACGCTACACTCTACACGCTACATGCTACACCCTACACTCTACACCCTACACTCTATACGCTACACTCTACACACTGCACGCTACACGCTACACGCTACACCCTACACGCTACACTCTACACCCTACAAGCTACACTCTACATGCTACACGCTACACGCTACATGCTACACGCTACACCCTACACGCTACACTCTACACCCTACACCCTACCCCCTACACGCTACACTCTTCACCCTACACGCTACACCCTACACTCTACACCCTACACCCTACACGCTGCTCGCTACACTCTACACCCTACCCGCTACACTCTACACGCTACACGCTACACTCTACACGCTACACTCTACACCCTACACGCAACACGCTACACTCTACACCCTACACGCTACACTCTGCATGCTACACGCTACACCCTACACCCTACACGCTACACTCTACACGCTACACGCTACACTCTACACCATACACGCTACACCCTACACTCTACACCCTACACCCTACACGCTATACCCGACACCTTACACCCTACATGCTTCACCCTACACGCTACACTCTACACTCTACACCCTACACGCTACATGCTACACTCTACACGCTACACTCTACACCCTACACGCTACACTCTACATCCTACACCCTACACGCTATACGCTACACTCTACACCCTACACCCTACACTCTACACCCTACACGCTACACGCTACACTCTACACCCTACACCCTACACACGCTACACGCTACACCCTACACTCTACACGCTACATGCTACACTCTACACCCTACATGATACATGCTACACCCTACACGCTACAGCCTACACGCTACACGCTACACTCTACACCCTACAAGCTACACGCTACATGCTACACCCTACACTCTACACCCTACACTCTACACCGTACACGCTACACGCTACACTCTACACGCTACACCCTTCACTCTACACCCTACACCCTACATGCTACACTCTACACCCTACACGCTACACTCTACACCCTACACGCTACATGCTACACTCTACACCATACACCCTACACGCTACATGCTACACGCTACACTCTACACCCTACACGCTACACGCTAGGGTGTAGAGTGTAATATGTAGCGTGTAGTTTGTAGCGTTTAGCTTGTAGGGTGTAGCGTGTAGCGTGTAGGGTGTAGAGTGTAGCGTGTAGCGTGTAGCATGTAGGGTGTAGGGTGTAGAGTGTAGAGTGTAGCGTGTAGGGTGTAGAGTGTAGGGTGTAGGATGTAGAGTGTAGGGTTTAGAGTGTAATTTGTAGCGTGTAGGGTGTAGCGTGTAGCATGTACGGTGTAGGGTGTGGAGTGTAGGGTGTAGCGTGTAGGGTGTAGAGTGTAGCGTGTAGCGTGTAGGGTGTAGAGTGTAGGGTGTAGCGTGTAGGGTGTAGGGTGTAGGGTGTAGCGTGTAGGGTGTAGAGTGTAGCGTGTAGCGTGTAGGGTGTAGCGTGTAGCGTGTAGGGTGTAGGGTGTAGAGTGTAACGTGTAGCGTTTAGGGTGAAGCATGTAGGGTGTAGGGTGTCGGGTATAGCGTGTAGGGTGTAGGGTGTAGAGTGTAGGGTGTAGCGTGTATGGTGTAGAGTGTAGCGTGTAGCATGCAGAGTATAGCGTGTAGGGTGTAGCGTGTAGCGTGCAGAGTGTAGCGTGTAGGGTATAGAGTGTAGCGTGTTGCGTGTAGGGTGTAGAGTGTAGCGTGTAGCGTGTAGAGTGTAGGGTGTAGCGTGTAGCGTGTAGAGTGTAGGGTGTAGAGTGTAGCGTGTAGCGTGTAGAGTGTAGAGTGTAGCGTGTAGGGTGTAGAGTGTAGCGTGTAGCGTTTAGGGTGTAGGGTGTAGAGTGTAGCGTGTAGCGTGTAGAGTGTACGGTGTAGAGTGTAGGGTGTAGCGTGTAGGGTGTAGAGTGTAGCGTGTAGCGTGTAGCGTGTATGGTGTAGAGTGTAGCGTGTTGCGTGTGGAGTGTAGCGTGTAGCGTGTAGGTTGTAGAGTGTAGCGTGTAGCGTGTAGGGTGTAGGGTGTAGCGTGTAGCGTGTAGAGTGTAGAGTGTAGCGTGTAGCATGTAGAGTTTAGAGTGTAGCGTGTAGGGTGTAGAGTGTAGCGCGTAGCGTGTAGGGTGTAGGGTGTAGAGTGTAGCGTGTAGCGTGTAGTGTACGGTGTAGAGTGTAGGGTGTAGCGTGTAGGGTGTAGAGTGTAGCGTGTAGCGTGTAGCGTGTAGGGTGTAGGGTGTAGATTGTAGCGTGTAGGGTGCAGGGTGTAGAGTGTAGCGTGTAGGGTGTAGAGTGTAACGTGTAGCGTGTAGGGTGTAGCGTGTAGCGTGTAGGGTGTAGGGTGTAGAGTGTAACGTGTAGCATGTAGTGTGTAGCGTGTAGAGTGTAGGGTGTAGAGTGTAGCGTGTAGGGTGTCGGGTATAGCGTGTAGGGTGTAGAGTGTAGAGTGTAGGGTGTAGCGTGTATGGTGTAGAGTGTAGCGTGTAGCGTGCAGAGTATAGCGTGTAGGGTGTAGCGTGTAGCGTGCAGAGTGTAGCGTGTAGGGTATAGAGTGTAGCGTGTTGCGTGTAGGGTGTAGAGTGTAGCGTGTAGCGTGTAGAGTGTAGAGTGTAGCGTGTAGCGTGTAGAGTGTAGGGTGTAGAGTATAGCGTGTAGCGTGTAGGGTGTAGGGTGTAGAGTGTAGAGTGTAGCATGTAGCGTGTAGCGTGTAGAGTGTAGCGTGTAGCGTGTAGAGTGTAGGGTGTAGCGTGTAGCGTGTAGCGTGTAGAGTGTAGGGTGTAGAGTGTAGCGTGTAGCGTGTAGAGTGTAGAGTGTAGCGTGTAGGGTGTAGAGTGTAGCGTGTAGCGTTTAGGGTGTAGGGTGTAGAGTGTAGCGTGTAGCGTGTAGAGTGTACGGTGTAGAGTGTAGGGTGTAGCGTGTAGGGTGTAGAGTGTAGCGTGTAGCGTGTAGCGTGTAGGGTTAAGCTACACACTACACACTAAACACAAAAAGAAAAGGATATGCAAACCAATGGGATCCACGTTAAATAGTCAATTTTATTGTACAAAAATAGTAATCCACAAACAGAACCAGGCAAAACATACATTTAAAAACATTTAAAACACTAGTATGGCTGAATAGGCCATAAGTAATTTTACCCGAGGGAATGAAGGAAGCTAATACTTTACAGCATATGTGAGACAGGAGAAATAACCAGAGAGAAAAAATTGCTAGGTATGCGGGTACACCAATCTTAGTCAAATCTACATATAAGAAGCCTATTGTTTACTGCCAACTGTGACCCCCTGAGTACTATGACAGGAAACATATACTCCAGCCTAGTATCTGGAAGAAATACATCATGGATCCTATTTTGTTCAACACAGCATGCGTGCGTACAGTTGGTAAGCAAATGAAAGCAGACCCCTATAGAAAGGTAATCAGGGAAATAGGTATGCTGCAGTACTACAAAATCCTAGTTATTTGGATAAATGTATGCATACAGACGCCTTGTGGAAATACAAAGAATCAGGATCCATTGTCCTAAGGCTTGGAAAAATGCCAGGCCATGCATGAAGTAAATAGGTGTAATTCCATAGCAGTAGTAAAGATAAGTTACCCAAGTCCTGTCCCTCGGGAAAAAAACAAAGGAAGCCCTGAACCCCACGCGTATCGACGCTACTCAAGCGTCTTCATCAGAGGAAAAATTGACACCCTACACGCTACACGCTACACTCTACACCCTACACAATACACGCTACTTGCTACACCCTACATGCTACACTCTACACGCTACACGCTACACGCTACACGGTACACGCTACTTGCTACACCCTACATGCTACACTCTACACGCTACACGCTACACGCTACACCCTACACCCTACACCCTACACCCTACACGCTACACGCTACACGATACACGCTACACCCTACACGCTACACCCTACACTCTACACCCTACACCCTACACGCTACACGCTACACGATACACCCTACACGCTGCACCCTACACTCTACACCCTACACGCTACACCCTACACGCTACACGCTACACTGTACACGCTAAACGCTACAGCTTATACCCTACACTCTACACCGTACACCCTACATGCTACACCCTACACCCTACACCTTACACCCTACATGCTACACCCTACACTCTACACCCTACACGCTACACCCTATGCCCTGCACGCCACACACTAAACTCTACACGCTACACCCTACACCCTACACTGTACACC
The DNA here is from genome assembly GCF_051348905.1 of Ranitomeya variabilis. Classification (NCBI taxonomy): domain Eukaryota; kingdom Metazoa; phylum Chordata; class Amphibia; order Anura; family Dendrobatidae; genus Ranitomeya; species Ranitomeya variabilis. The sequence goes on from NW_027508203.1 coordinate 275,016, forward strand.
CTACACCCTACACGCTACACGCTACACTCTACACGCTACACCCTACACTCTACACCCTACACCCTACACGCTATACGCTACACTCTACACCCTGCACGCTACACGCTACACCCTACACGCTACACTCTACACCCTACACGCTACACCCTACACTCTACACCCTACACACTACACGCTACTCGCTACACTCTACACCCTACACGCTACACTCTACACTCTACTCCCTACTCTCTACACGCTACACTCTATACCCTACACTCTACACGCTACGCGCTACACGCTACACACTACACACTACACGCTACACTTTACACTCTACACGCTACACACTACACGCTACACGCTACACCCTACACCCTACTCTACATGCTACACGCTACACGGTACATGATACACGCTACACCCTACACGCTACACGCTACACCCTACACGCTACAGGCTACACTCCACACCCTACACGCTACACCCTACACCCTACTCCCTACACTCTACACGCTACACGCTACACCCTACACCCTACACTGTACACCCTACACCCTACATGCTACACTCTACACTCTGCTCCCTACTCTACACGCTACACTCTATACCCTACACTCTACACGCTACGCGCTACACGCTACACACTACACGCTACACCCTACACGCTACACTTTACACTCTACACGCTACACTCCACACTCTACACACTACACTCTACACCCTACACCCTACACCCTACTCTACATGCTACACGCTACACGCTACATGCTACACCCTACACGCTTCACCCTACACCCTACACGCTACACGCTACACTCTACACCCTACACGCTACACGCTACACGCTACACTCTACGCGCTAAACGCTACAGCTTATACCCTACACTCTACACCGTACACCCTACACGCTACACTCTACACCCTGCACGCTACACCCTACACCCTACACCCTACATGCTACACCCTACACTCTACACCCTACACCCTACATGCTACACTCTACACCCTACACCCTACTCTACATGCTACACGCTACACGGTACATGATACACGCTACACCCTACACGCTACACGCTACACCCTACACCCTACTCCCTACACTCTACACGCTACACGCTACACCCTACACCCTACACTGTACACCCTACACCCTGCACGCTACACTCTACACTCTGCTCCCTACTCTCTACACGCTACACTCTATACCCTACACTCTACACGCTACGCGCTACACGCTACACACTACACGCTACACCCTACACGCTACACTTTACACTCTACACGCTACACTCTACACTCTACACACTACACTCTACACCCTACACCCTACACCCTACTCTACATGCTACACGCTACACGCTACATGCTACACCCTACACGCTACACCCTACACCCTACACGCTACACGCTACACGCTACACTCTACACCCTACACTCTACACCCTACACGCTACACGCTACACGCTACACGCTACACGCTACACGCTACACTCTACACGCTAAACGCTACAGCTTATACCCTACACTCTACACCGTACACCCTACACGCTACACTCTACACCCTACACGCTACACCCTACACCCTACACCCTACATGCTACACCCTACACTCTACACCCTACACCCTACACGCTACACCCTACGCCCTGCACGCCACACACTACACTCTACACGCTACACCCTACACACTACACTCTACACGCTACACGCTACACGCTACACGCTACACTCTACACCCTACACGCTACACTCTACACCCTACACACTACACTCTATACGCTACACGGTACACGCTACACGCTACGCCCTACTCCCTACACGCTACATGTTACACTCTACACCCTACACGCTACACTCTACACCCTACACGCTACACCCTACACCCTACACGCTACACACTACACGCTACACTCTACACCCTACACGCTGCACTCTATACGCTACACGGTACACGCTACACGCTACACCCTACACCCTACATGCTACACGCTACACCCTACACTGTACACCCTACACCCTACACGCTACACTCTACACGCTACATGCTACACCCTACACTCTACACCCTACACGCTATACGCTACACTCTACACACTGCACGCTACACGCTACACGCTACACCCTACACGCTACACTCTACACCCTACACGCTACACTCTACATGCTACACGCTACACGCTACATGCTACACGCTACACCCTACACGCTACACTCTACACCCTACACCCTACCCCCTACACGCTACACTCTTCACCCTACACGCTACACCCTACACTCTACACCCTACACCCTACACGCTACTCGCTACACTCTACACCCTACCCGCTACACTCTACACGCTACACGCTACACTCTACACTCTACACGCTACACGCTACAATCTACACCCTACACGCAACACGCTACACTCTACACCCTACACGCTACACTCTGCATGCTACACGCTACACCCTACACCCTACACGCTACACTCTACACGCTACACGCTACACTCTACACCATACACGCTACACCCTACACTCTACACCCTACACCCTACACGCTATACCCGACACCCTACACCCTACATGCTTCACCCTACACGCTACACTCTACACTCTACACCCTACACGCTACATGCTACACTCTACACGCTACACTCTACACCCTACACGCTACACTCTACACGCTACACGCTACACTCTACACCATACACGCTACACCCTACACTCTACACCCTACACCCTACACGCTATACCCGACACCCTACACCCTACATGCTTCACCCTACACGCTACACTCTACACTCTACACCCTACACGCTACATGCTACACTCTACATGCTACACTCTACATCCTACACCCTACACGCTATACGCTACACTCTACACCCTACACCCTACACTCTACACCCTACACGCTACACGCTACACTTTACACCCTACACCCTACACACGCTACACGCTACACCCTACACTCTACACGCTACATGCTACACTCTACACCCTACACGATACATGCTACACCCTACACGCTACAGCCTACACGCTACACGCTACACTCTACACCCTACAAGCTACACGCTACACGCTACACCCTACACTCTACACCCTACACCGTACACGCTACACGCTACACTCTACACGCTACACCCTTCACTCTACATCCTACACCCTACATGGTACACTCTACACCCTACACGGTACACCCTACAATCTACATGCTACATGCTACACTCTACACTCTACACCCTACACCCTACACGCTACATGCTACACTCTACACCCTACACGCTACACTCTACACCCTACACGCTACATGCTGCACTCTACACCATACACCCTACACGCTACATGCTACACGCTACACTCTACACCCTACACGCTACACGCTAGGGTGTAGAGTGTAATATGTAGCGTGTAGTTTGTAGCGTTTAGCTTGTAGGGTGTAGCGTGTAGCGTGTAGGGTGTAGAGTGTAGCGTGTAGCGTGTAGCATGTAGGGTGTAGGGTGTAGAGTGTAGAGTGTAGCGTGTAGGGTGTAGAGTGTAGGGTGTAGGATGTAGAGTGTAGGGTTTAGAGTGTAATTTGTAGCGTGTAGGGTGTAGCGTGTAGCATGTAGGGTGTAGGGTGTGGAGTGTAGGGTGTAGCGTGTAGGGTGTAGAGTGTAGCGTGTAGCATGTAGGGTGTAGAGTGTAGGGTGTAGCGTGTAGGGTGTAGAGTGTAGCGTGTAGGGTGTAGCGTGTAGCGTGCAGGGTGTAGAGTGTAGCGTATAGCGTGTAGGGTGTAGAGTGTAGGGTGTAGCGTGTAGGGTGTAGAGTGTAGGGTGTAGCGTGTAGGGTGTAGAGTGTAGCGTGTAGCGTGTAGGGTGTAGGGTGTAGGGTGTAGCATGTAGTGTGTAGCGTGTAGCGTGTAGGGTGTAGCGTGTAGCATGTAGCGTGTAGCGTGTAGCATGTAGAGTGTAGGGTGTAGGGTGTAGCATGTAGAGTGTAGGGTGTAGGGTGTAGCGTGTAGAGTGTAGGGTATAGAGTGTAGCGTCTAGGGTGTAGAGTGTAGCGTGTAGCGTGTAGGGTGTAGAGTGTAGCGTGTAGGGTGTAGAATATAGCGTGTAGAGAGTAGGGTGTAGGGTGTAGAGTGTAGGGTGTAGGGTGTAGAGTGTAACGTGTAGCGTGTAGGGTGTAGCATGTAGCGTGTAGGGTGTAGGGTGTAGAGTGTAGGGTGTAGCGTGTAGGGTGTAGCGTGTAGCGTGTAGGGTGTAGGGTGTAGAGTGTAGGGTGTAGCGTGTAGGGTGTAGCGTGTATCGTGTAGCGTGTAGAGTGTAGCGTCTAGCGTATAGGGTGTAGCGTGTAGCGTGTAGATTGTAGCGTGTAGGGTGTAGGGTGTAGGGTGTAGCGTGTAGCGTGTAGGGTGTAGAGTGTAGCGTGTAGTGTGTAGGGTGTAGGGTGTAGAGTGCAGAGTGTAGGGTGTAGAGTGTAGCGTGTAGAGTGTAGGGTGTAGAGTGTAGGGTGTAGAGTGTAACGTGTAGTGTGTAGGGTGTAGCGTGTAGCGTGTAGGGTGTAGCGTGTAGGGTGCAGGGTGTAGAGTGTAACATGTAGCGTGTAGGGTGTAGCGTGTAGCGTGTATGGTGTAGCGTGTAGCGTGTAGTGTGTAGCGTGTAGGGTGTAGGGTGTAGAGTGTAGCGTGTAGGGTGTAGGGTGTAGAGTGCAGAGTGTAGGGTGTAGAGTGTAGCGTGTAGAGTGTAGGGTGTAGAGTGTAGGGTGTAGAGTGTAACGTGTAGTGTGTAGGGTGTAGCGTGTAGCGTGTAGGGTGTAGCGTGTAGCGTGTAGGGAGCAGGGTGTAGAGTGTAGCGTGTAGGGTGTAGAGTGTAACGTGTAGCGTGTAGGGTGTAGTGTGTAGGGTGTAGGGTGTAGAGTGTAACGTGTAGCGTGTAGGGTGTAGCGTGTAGCGTGTAGGGTGTAGGGTGTAGAGTGTAGCGTGTTGCATGTAGGGTGTAGAGTGTAGCGTGTAGAGTGTAGCGTGTAGCGTGTAGCGTGTAGGGTTAAGCTACACACTACACACTAAACACAAAAAGAAAAGGATATGCAAACCAATGGGATCCACGTTAAATAGTCAATTTTATTGTACAAAAATAGTAATCCACAAACAGAACCAGGCAAAACATACATTTAAAAACATTTAAAACACTAGTATGGCTGAATAGGCCATAAGTAATTTTACCCGAGGGAATGAAGGAAGCTAATACTTTACAGCATATGTGAGACAGGAGAAATAACCAGAGAGAAAAAATTGCTAGGTATGCGGGTACACCAATCTTAGTCAAATCTACATATAAGAAGCCTATTGTTTACTGCCAACTGTGACCCCCTGAGTACTATGACAGGAAACATATACTCCAGCCTAGTATCTGGAAGAAATACATCATGGATCCTATTTTGTTCAACACAGCATGCGTGCGCACAGTTGGTAAGCAAATGAAAGCAGACCCCTATAGAAAGGTAATCAGGGAAATAGGTATGCTGCAGTACTACAAAATCCTAGTTATTTGGATAAATGTATGCATACAGACGCCTTGTGGAAATACAAAGAATCAGGATCCATTGTCCTAAGGCTTGGAAAAATGCCAGGCCATGCATGAAGTAAATAGGTGTAATTCCATAGCAGTTGTAAAGATAAGTTACCCAAGTCCTGTCCCTCGGGAAAAAAACAAAGGAAGCCCTGAACCCCACGCGTATCGACGCTACTCAAGCGTCTTCATCAGAGGAAAAATTGACACCCTACACGCTACACGCTACACTCTACACCCTACACAATACACGCTACTTGCTACACCCTACATGCTACACTCTACACGCTACACGCTACACGCTACACCCTACACGGTACACGCTACTTGCTACACCCTACATGCTACACTCTACACGCTACACGCTACACGCTACACCCTACACCCTACACCCTACACGCTACACGCTACACCCTACACCCTACACCCTACACGCTACAATCTACACGCTACACGCTACACACTATACGCTACACGCTAGACGCTACACTCTACACGCTACACGATACACGCTACACGCTACACCCTACACGCTACACCCTACACTCTACACCCTACACCCTACACGCTACACGCTACACGATACACCCTAGACGCTGCACCCTACACTCTACACCCTACACGCTACACCCTACACGCTACACGCTACACTCTACACGCTAAACGCTACAGCTTATACCCTACACTCTACACCGTACACCCTACATGCTACACTCTACACCCTACACCCTACACCCTACACCCTACATGCTACACCCTACACTCTACACCCTACACGCTACACCCTATGCCCTGCACGCCACACACTAAACTCTACACGCTACACCCTACACCCTACACTGTACACCCTACACCCTACACGCTACACGCTACACTCTACACGCTACACCCTACACTCTACACCCTACACCCTACACGCTATACGCTACACTCTACACCCTGCACGCTACACGCTACACCCTACACGCTACACCCTACACTCTACACCCTACACCCTACACACTACACGCTACTCGCTACACTCTACACCCTACACGCTACACTCTACACTCTACTCCCTACTCTCTACACGCTACACTCTATACCCTACACTCTACACGCTACACGCTACACACTACACACTACACGCTACACTTTACACTCTACACGCTACACACTACACGCTACACGCTACACTCTACACCCTACACCCTTCTCTACATGCTACACGCTACACGGTACATGATACACGCTACACCCTACACGCTACACGCTACACCCTACACGCTACACTCCACACCCTACACGCTACACCCTACACCCTACTCCCTACACTGTACACCCTACACCCTACATGCTACACTCTACACTCTGCTCCCTACTCTCTACACGCTACACTCTATACCCTACACTCTACACGCTACGCGCTACACGCTACACACTACACGCTACACCCTACACGCTACACTTTACACTCTACACGCTACACTCCACACTCTACACACTACACTCTACACCCTACACCCTACACCCTACTCTACATGCTACACGCTACACGCTACATGCTACACCCTACACGCTTCACCGTACACCCTACACGCTACACGCTACACGCTACACTCTACACCCTACACTCTACATTCTACACGCTACACGCTACACGCTACACTCTACACGCTAAACGCTACAGCTTATACCCTACACTCTACACCGTACACCCTACACGCTATACCCGACACCCTACACCCTACATGCTTCACCCTACACGCTACACTCTACACTCTACACCCTACACGCTACATGCTACACTCTACACGCTACACTCTACACCCTACACGCTACACTCTACACGCTACACGCTACACTCTACACCATACACGCTACACCCTACACTCTACACCCTACACCCTACACGCTATACCCGACACCCTACACCCTACATGCTTCACCCTACACGCTACACTCTACACTCTACACCCTACACGCTACATGCTACACTCTACATGCTACACTCTACATCCTACACCCTACACGCTATACGCTACACTCTACACCCTACACCCTACACTCTACACCCTACACGCTACACGCTACACTTTACACCCTACACCCTACACACGCTACACGCTACACCCTACACTCTACACGCTACATGCTACACTCTACACCCTACACGATACATGCTACACCCTACACGCTACAGCCTACACGCTACACGCTACACTCTACACCCTACAAGCTACACGCTACACGCTACACCCTACACTCTACACCCTACACCGTACACGCTACACGCTACACTCTACACGCTACACCCTTCACTCTACATCCTACACCCTACATGGTACACTCTACACCCTACACGGTACACCCTACAATCTACATGCTACATGCTACACTCTACACTCTACACCCTACACCCTACACGCTACATGCTACACTCTACACCCTACACGCTACACTCTACACCCTACACGCTACATGCTGCACTCTACACCATACACCCTACACGCTACATGCTACACGCTACACTCTACACCCTACACGCTACACGCTAGGGTGTAGAGTGTAATATGTAGCGTGTAGTTTGTAGCGTTTAGCTTGTAGGGTGTAGCGTGTAGCGTGTAGGGTGTAGAGTGTAGCGTGTAGCGTGTAGCATGTAGGGTGTAGGGTGTAGAGTGTAGAGTGTAGCGTGTAGGGTGTAGAGTGTAGGGTGTAGGATGTAGAGTGTAGGGTTTAGAGTGTAATTTGTAGCGTGTAGGGTGTAGCGTGTAGCATGTAGGGTGTAGGGTGTGGAGTGTAGGGTGTAGCGTGTAGGGTGTAGAGTGTAGCGTGTAGCATGTAGGGTGTAGAGTGTAGGGTGTAGCGTGTAGGGTGTAGAGTGTAGCGTGTAGGGTGTAGCGTGTAGCGTGCAGGGTGTAGAGTGTAGCGTATAGCGTGTAGGGTGTAGAGTGTAGGGTGTAGCGTGTAGGGTGTAGAGTGTAGGGTGTAGCGTGTAGGGTGTAGAGTGTAGCGTGTAGCGTGTAGGGTGTAGGGTGTAGGGTGTAGCATGTAGTGTGTAGCGTGTAGCGTGTAGGGTGTAGCGTGTAGCATGTAGCGTGTAGCGTGTAGCATGTAGAGTGTAGGGTGTAGGGTGTAGCATGTAGAGTGTAGGGTGTAGGGTGTAGCGTGTAGAGTGTAGGGTATAGAGTGTAGCGTCTAGGGTGTAGAGTGTAGCGTGTAGCGTGTAGGGTGTAGAGTGTAGCGTGTAGGGTGTAGAATATAGCGTGTAGAGAGTAGGGTGTAGGGTGTAGAGTGTAGGGTGTAGGGTGTAGAGTGTAACGTGTAGCGTGTAGGGTGTAGCATGTAGCGTGTAGGGTGTAGGGTGTAGAGTGTAGGGTGTAGCGTGTAGGGTGTAGCGTGTAGCGTGTAGGGTGTAGGGTGTAGAGTGTAGGGTGTAGCGTGTAGGGTGTAGCGTGTATCGTGTAGCGTGTAGAGTGTAGCGTCTAGCGTATAGGGTGTAGCGTGTAGCGTGTAGATTGTAGCGTGTAGGGTGTAGGGTGTAGGGTGTAGCGTGTAGCGTGTAGGGTGTAGAGTGTAGCGTGTAGTGTGTAGGGTGTAGGGTGTAGAGTGCAGAGTGTAGGGTGTAGAGTGTAGCGTGTAGAGTGTAGGGTGTAGAGTGTAGGGTGTAGAGTGTAACGTGTAGTGTGTAGGGTGTAGCGTGTAGCGTGTAGGGTGTAGCGTGTAGGGTGCAGGGTGTAGAGTGTAACATGTAGCGTGTAGGGTGTAGCGTGTAGCGTGTATGGTGTAGCGTGTAGCGTGTAGTGTGTAGCGTGTAGGGTGTAGGGTGTAGAGTGTAGCGTGTAGGGTGTAGGGTGTAGAGTGCAGAGTGTAGGGTGTAGAGTGTAGCGTGTAGAGTGTAGGGTGTAGAGTGTAGGGTGTAGAGTGTAACGTGTAGTGTGTAGGGTGTAGCGTGTAGCGTGTAGGGTGTAGCGTGTAGCGTGTAGGGAGCAGGGTGTAGAGTGTAGCGTGTAGGGTGTAGAGTGTAACGTGTAGCGTGTAGGGTGTAGTGTGTAGGGTGTAGGGTGTAGAGTGTAACGTGTAGCGTGTAGGGTGTAGCGTGTAGCGTGTAGGGTGTAGGGTGTAGAGTGTAGCGTGTTGCATGTAGGGTGTAGAGTGTAGCGTGTAGAGTGTAGCGTGTAGCGTGTAGCGTGTAGGGTTAAGCTACACACTACACACTAAACACAAAAAGAAAAGGATATGCAAACCAATGGGATCCACGTTAAATAGTCAATTTTATTGTACAAAAATAGTAATCCACAAACAGAACCAGGCAAAACATACATTTAAAAACATTTAAAACACTAGTATGGCTGAATAGGCCATAAGTAATTTTACCCGAGGGAATGAAGGAAGCTAATACTTTACAGCATATGTGAGACAGGAGAAATAACCAGAGAGAAAAAATTGCTAGGTATGCGGGTACACCAATCTTAGTCAAATCTACATATAAGAAGCCTATTGTTTACTGCCAACTGTGACCCCCTGAGTACTATGACAGGAAACATATACTCCAGCCTAGTATCTGGAAGAAATACATCATGGATCCTATTTTGTTCAACACAGCATGCGTGCGCACAGTTGGTAAGCAAATGAAAGCAGACCCCTATAGAAAGGTAATCAGGGAAATAGGTATGCTGCAGTACTACAAAATCCTAGTTATTTGGATAAATGTATGCATACAGACGCCTTGTGGAAATACAAAGAATCAGGATCCATTGTCCTAAGGCTTGGAAAAATGCCAGGCCATGCATGAAGTAAATAGGTGTAATTCCATAGCAGTTGTAAAGATAAGTTACCCAAGTCCTGTCCCTCGGGAAAAAAACAAAGGAAGCCCTGAACCCCACGCGTATCGACGCTACTCAAGCGTCTTCATCAGAGGAAAAATTGACACCCTACACGCTACACGCTACACTCTACACCCTACACAATACACGCTACTTGCTACACCCTACATGCTACACTCTACACGCTACACGCTACACGCTACACCCTACACGGTACACGCTACTTGCTACACCCTACATGCTACACTCTACACGCTACACGCTACACGCTACACCCTACACCCTACACCCTACACGCTACACGCTACACCCTACACCCTACACCCTACACGCTACAATCTACACGCTACACGCTACACACTATACGCTACACGCTAGACGCTACACTCTACACGCTACACGATACACGCTACACGCTACACCCTACACGCTACACCCTACACTCTACACCCTACACCCTACACGCTACACGCTACACGATACACCCTAGACGCTGCACCCTACACTCTACACCCTACACGCTACACCCTACACGCTACACGCTACACTCTACACGCTAAACGCTACAGCTTATACCCTACACTCTACACCGTACACCCTACATGCTACACTCTACACCCTACACCCTACACCCTACACCCTACATGCTACACCCTACACTCTACACCCTACACGCTACACCCTATGCCCTGCACGCCACACACTAAACTCTACACGCTACACCCTACACCCTACACTGTACACCCTACACCCTACACGCTACACGCTACACTCTACACGCTACACCCTACACTCTACACCCTACACCCTACACGCTATACGCTACACTCTACACCCTGCACGCTACACGCTACACCCTACACGCTACACCCTACACTCTACACCCTACACCCTACACACTACACGCTACTCGCTACACTCTACACCCTACACGCTACACTCTACACTCTACTCCCTACTCTCTACACGCTACACTCTATACCCTACACTCTACACGCTACACGCTACACACTACACACTACACGCTACACTTTACACTCTACACGCTACACACTACACGCTACACGCTACACTCTACACCCTACACCCTTCTCTACATGCTACACGCTACACGGTACATGATACACGCTACACCCTACACGCTACACGCTACACCCTACACGCTACACTCCACACCCTACACGCTACACCCTACACCCTACTCCCTACACTGTACACCCTACACCCTACATGCTACACTCTACACTCTGCTCCCTACTCTCTACACGCTACACTCTATACCCTACACTCTACACGCTACGCGCTACACGCTACACACTACACGCTACACCCTACACGCTACACTTTACACTCTACACGCTACACTCCACACTCTACACACTACACTCTACACCCTACACCCTACACCCTACTCTACATGCTACACGCTACACGCTACATGCTACACCCTACACGCTTCACCGTACACCCTACACGCTACACGCTACACGCTACACTCTACACCCTACACTCTACATTCTACACGCTACACGCTACACGCTACACTCTACACGCTAAACGCTACAGCTTATACCCTACACTCTACACCGTACACCCTACACGCTACACTCTACACCCTGCACGCTACACCCTACACCCTACACCCTACATGCTACACCCTACACTCTACACCCTACACCCTACATGCTACACTCTACACCCTACACCCTACTCTACATGCTACACGGTACATGATACACGCTACACCCTACACGCTACACGCTACACCCTACAAGCTAAACGCTACACGCTACAATCTACACCCTACACGCTACACCCTACACCCTACTCCCTACACTCTACACGCTACACGCTACACCCTACACCCTACACTGTACACCCTACACCCTGCACGCTACACTCTACACTCTGCTCCCTACTCTCTACACGCTACACTCTATACCCTACACTCTACACGCTACGCGCTACACACTACACACTACACGCTACACCCTACACGCTACACTTTACACTCTACACGCTACACTCTACACTCTACACACTACACTCTACACCCTACACCCTACACCCTACTCTACATGCTACACGCTACACGCTACATGCTACACCCTACACGCTACACCCTACACCCTACACCCTACTCTACATGCTACACGCTACACGCTACATGCTACACCCTACACACTACACTCTACACCCTACACTCTACACCCTACACGCTACACGCTACACGCTACACTCTACACGCTAAACGCTACAGCTTATACCCTACACTCTACACTGTACACCCTACACGCTACACTCTACACCCTACACGCTACACCCTACACCCTACACCCTACATGCTACACCCTACACTCTACACCCTACACCCTACACGCTACACCCTACGCCCTGCACGCCACACACTACACTCTACACGCTACACCCTACACACTACACTCTACACGCTACACGCTACACGCTACACTCTACACCCTACACGCTACACTCTACACCCTACACACTACACTCTATACGCTACACGGTACACGCTACACGCTACGCCCTACACCCTACACGCTACATGTTACACTCTACACCCTACACGCTACACTCTACACCCTACACGCTACACCCTACACCCTACACGCTACACTCTACACGCTACATGCTACACCCTACACGCTGCTCGCTACACTCTACACCCTACCCGCTACACTCTACACGCTACACGCTACACTCTACACGCTACACTCTACACCCTACACGCAACACGCTACACTCTACACGCTACACCCTTCACTCTACATCCTACACCCTACATGGTACACTCTACACCCTACACGGTACACCCTACAATCTACATGCTACATGCTACACTCTACACTCTACACCCTACACCCTACACGCTACATGCTACACTCTACACCCTACACGCTACACTCTACACCCTACACGCTACATGCTGCACTCTACACCATACACCCTACACGCTACATGCTACACGCTACACTCCACACCCTACACGCTACACGCTAGGGTGTAGAGTGTAATATGTAGCGTGTAGTTTGTAGCGTTTAGCTTGTAGGGTGTAGCGTGTAGCGTGTAGGGTGTAGAGTGTAGCGTGTAGCGTGTAGCATGTAGGGTGTAGGGTGTAGAGTGTAGAGTGTAGCGTGTAGGGTGTAGAGTGTAGGGTGTAGGATGTAGAGTGTAGGGTTTAGAGTGTAATTTGTAGCGTGTAGGGTGTAGCGTGTAGCATGTAGGGTGTAGGGTGTGGAGTGTAGGGTGTAGCGTGTAGGGTGTAGAGTGTAGCGTGTAGCATGTAGGGTGTAGAGTGTAGGGTGTAGCGTGTAGGGTGTAGAGTGTAGCGTGTAGGGTGTAGCGTGTAGCGTGCAGGGTGTAGAGTGTAGCGTATAGCATGTAGGGTGTAGAGTGTAGGGTGTAGCGTGTAGGGTGTAGAGTGTAGGGTGTAGCGTGTAGGGTGTAGAGTGTAGCGTGTAGCGTGTAGGGTGTAGGGTGTAGCGTGTAGGGTGTAGAGTGTAGCGTGTAGCGTGTAGGGTGTAGGGTGTAGGGTGTAGCATGTAGTGTGTAGCGTGTAGCGTGTAGGGTGTAGCGTGTAGCATGTAGCGTGTAGCATGTAGAGTGTAGGGTGTAGGGTGTAGCATGTAGAGTGTAGGGTGTAGGGTGTAGCGTGTAGAGTGTAGGGTATAGAGTGTAGCGTCTAGGGTGTAGAGTGTAGCGTGTAGCGTGTAGGGTGTAGAGTGTAGCGTGTAGGGTGTAGAATATAGCGTGTAGAGAGTAGGGTGTAGGGTGTAGAGTGTAGGGTGTAGGGTGTAGAGTGTAACGTGTAGCGTGTAGGGTGTAGCATGTAGCGTGTAGGGTGTAGGGTGTAGAGTGTAGGGTGTAGCGTGTAGGGTGTAGCGTGTAGCGTGTAGGGTGTAGGGTGTAGAGTGTAGGGTGTAGCGTGTAGGGTGTAGCGTGTATCGTGTAGCGTGTAGAGTGTAGCGTCTAGCGTATAGGGTGTAGCGTGTAGCGTGTAGATTGTAGCATGTAGGGTGTAGGGTGTAGCGTGTAGCGTGTAGGGTGTAGAGTGTAGCGTGTAGTGTGTAGGGTGTAGGGTGTAGAGTGCAGAGTGTAGGGTGTAGAGTGTAGCGTGTAGAGTGTAGGGTGTAGAGTGTAACGTGTAGTGTGTAGGGTGTAGCGTGTAGCGTGTAGGGTGTAGCGTGTAGGGTGCAGGGTGTAGAGTGTAACATGTAGCGTGTAGGGTGTAGCGTGTAGCGTGTATGGTGTAGCGTGTAGCGTGTAGTGTGTAGCGTGTAGGGTGTAGGGTGTAGAGTGTAGCGTGTAGGGTGTAGGGTGTAGAGTGCAGAGTGTAGGGTGTAGAGTGTAGCGTGTAGAGTGTAGGGTGTAGAGTGTAGGGTGTAGAGTGTAACGTGTAGTGTGTAGGGTGTAGCGTGTAGCGTGTAGGGTGTAGCGTGTAGCGTGTAGGGAGCAGGGTGTAGAGTGTAGCGTGTAGGGTGTAGAGTGTAACGTGTAGCGTGTAGGGTGTAGTGTGTAGGGTGTAGGGTGTAGAGTGTAACGTGTAGCGTGTAGGGTGTAGCGTGTAGCGTGTAGGGTGTAGGGTGTAGAGTGTAGCGTGTTGCATGTAGGGTGTAGAGTGTAGCGTGTAGAGTGTAGCGTGTAGCGTGTAGGGTTAAGCTACACACTACACACTAAACACAAAAAGAAAAGGATATGCAAACCAATGGGATCCACGTTAAATAGTCAATTTTATTGTACAAAAATAGTAATCCACAAACAGAACCAGGCAAAACATACATTTAAAAACATTTAAAACACTAGTATGGCTGAATAGGCCATAAGTAATTTTACCCGAGGGAATGAAGGAAGCTAATACTTTACAGCATATGTGAGACAGGAGAAATAACCAGAGAGAAAAAATTGCTAGGTATGCGGGTACACCAATCTTAGTCAAATCTACATATAAGAAGCCTATTGTTTACTGCCAACTGTGACCCCCTGAGTACTATGACAGGAAACATATACTCCAGCCTAGTATCTGGAAGAAATACATCATGGATCCTATTTTGTTCAACACAGCATGCGTGCGCACAGTTGGTAAGCAAATGAAAGCAGACCCCTATAGAAAGGTAATCAGGGAAATAGGTATGCTGCAGTACTACAAAATCCTAGTTATTTGGATAAATGTATGCATACAGACGCCTTGTGGAAATACAAAGAATCAGGATCCATTGTCCTAAGGCTTGGAAAAATGCCAGGCCATGCATGAAGTAAATAGGTGTAATTCCATAGCAGTTGTAAAGATAAGTTACCCAAGTCCTGTCCCTCGGGAAAAAAACAAAGGAAGCCCTGAACCCCACGCGTATCGACGCTACTCAAGCGTCTTCATCAGAGGAAAAATTGACACCCTACACGCTACACGCTACACTCTACACCCTACACAATACACGCTACTTGCTACATCCTACATGCTACACTCTACACGCTACACGCTACACGCTACACCCTACACGGTACACGCTACTTGCTACACCCTACATGCTACACTCTACACGCTACACGCTACACGCTACACCCTACACCCTACACCCTACACGCTACACGCTACACCCTACACCCTACACCCTACACGCTACAATCTACACGCTACACGCTACACACTATACGCTACACGCTAGACGCTACACTCTACACGCTACACGATACACGCTACACGCTACACCCTACACGCTACACCCTACACTCTACACCCTACACCCTACACGCTACACGCTACACGATACACCCTACACGCTGCACCCTACACTCTACACCCTACACGCTACACCCTACACGCTACACGCTACACTCTACACGCTAAACGCTACAGCTTATACCCTACACTCTACACCGTACACCCTACATGCTACACTCTACACCCTACACCCTACACCCTACACCCTACATGCTACACCCTACACTCTACACCCTACACGCTACACCCTATGCCCTGCACGCCACACACTAAACTCTACACGCTACACCCTACACCCTACACTGTACACCCTACACCCTACACGCTACACGCTACACTCTACACGCTACACCCTACACTCTACACCCTACACCCTACACGCTATACGCTACACTCTACACCCTGCACGCTACACGCTACACCCTACACGCTACACTCTACACCCTACACGCTACACCCTACACTCTACACCCTACACCCTACACACTACACGCTACTCGCTACACTCTACACCCTACACGCTACACTCTACACTCTACTCCCTACTCTCTACACGCTACACTCTATACCCTACACTCTACACGCTACACGCTACACACTACACACTACACGCTACACTTTACACTCTACACGCTACACACTACACGCTACACGCTACACTCTACACCCTACACCCTTCTCTACATGCTACACGCTACACGGTACATGATACACGCTACACCCTACACGCTACACGCTACACCCTACACGCTACACGCTACACTCCACACCCTACACGCTACACCCTACACCCTACTCCCTACACTGTACACCCTACACCCTACATGCTACACTCTACACTCTGCTCCCTACTCTCTACACGCTACACTCTATACCCTACACTCTACACGCTACGCGCTACACGCTACACACTACACGCTACACCCTACACGCTACACTTTACACTCTACACGCTACACTCCACACTCTACACACTACACTCTACACCCTACACCCTACACCCTACTCTACATGCTACACGCTACACGCTACATGCTACACCCTACACGCTTCACCGTACACCCTACACGCTACACGCTACACGCTACACTCTACACCCTACACTCTACACCCTACACGCTACACGCTACACGCTACACTCTATACCCTACACTCTACACGCTACGCGCTACACGCTACACACTACACGCTACACCCTACACGCTACACTTTACACTCTACACGCTACACTCCACACTCTACACACTACACTCTACACCCTACACCCTACACCCTACTCTACATGCTACACGCTACACGCTACATGCTACACCCTACACGCTTCACCGTACACCCTACACGCTACACGCTACACGCTACACTCTACACCCTACACTCTACACCCTACACGCTACACGCTACACGCTACACTCTACACGCTAAACGCTACAGCTTATACCCTACACTCTACACCGTACACCCTACACGCTACACTCTACACCCTGCACGCTACACCCTACACCCTACACCCTACATGCTACACCCTACACTCTACACCCTACACCCTACATGCTACACTCTACACCCTACACCCTACTCTACATGCTACACGCTACACGGTACATGATACACGCTACACCCTACACGCTACACGCTACACCCTACAAGCTAAACGCTACACGCTACAATCTACACCCTACACGCTACACCCTACACCCTACTCCCTACACTCTACACGCTACACGCTACACCCTACACCCTACACTGTACACCCTACACCCTGCACGCTACACTCTACACTCTGCTCCCTACTCTCTACACGCTACACTCTATACCCTACACTCTACACGCTACGCGCTACACACTACACACTACACGCTACACCCTACACGCTACACTTTACACTCTACACGCTACACTCTACACTCTACACACTACACTCTACACCCTACACCCTACACCCTACTCTACATGCTACACGCTACACGCTACATGCTACACCCTACACGCTACACCCTACACCCTACACCCTACTCTACATGCTACACGCTACACGCTACATGCTACACCCTACACGCTACACTCTACACCCTACACTCTACACCCTACACGCTATACGCTACACGCTACACTCTACACGCTAAACGCTACAGCTTATACCCTACACTCTACACCGTACACCCTACACGCTACACTCTACACCCTACACGCTACACCCTACACCCTACACCCTACATGCTACACCCTACACTCTACACCCTACACCCTACACGCTACACCCTACGCCCTGCACGCCACACACTACACTCTACACGCTACACCCTACACACTACACTCTACACGCTACACGCTACACGCTACACGCTACACGCTACACTCTACACCCTACACGCTACACTCTACACCCTACACACTACACTCTATACGCTACACGGTACACGCTACACGCTACGCCCTACACCCTACACGCTACATGTTACACTCTACACCCTACACGCTACACTCTACACCCTACACGCTACACCCTACACCCTACACGCTACACACTACACGCTACACTCTACACCCTACACGCTGCACTCTATACGCTACACGGTACACGCTACACGCTACACCCTACACCCTACATGCTACACGCTACACCCTACACTGTACACCCTACACCCTACACGCTACACTCTACACGCTACATGCTACACCCTACACTCTACACCCTACACTCTATACGCTACACTCTACACACTGCACGCTACACGCTACACGCTACACCCTACACGCTACACTCTACACCCTACAAGCTACACTCTACATGCTACACGCTACACGCTACATGCTACACGCTACACCCTACACGCTACACTCTACACCCTACACCCTACCCCCTACACGCTACACTCTTCACCCTACACGCTACACCCTACACTCTACACCCTACACCCTACACGCTGCTCGCTACACTCTACACCCTACCCGCTACACTCTACACGCTACACGCTACACTCTACACGCTACACTCTACACCCTACACGCAACACGCTACACTCTACACCCTACACGCTACACTCTGCATGCTACACGCTACACCCTACACCCTACACGCTACACTCTACACGCTACACGCTACACTCTACACCATACACGCTACACCCTACACTCTACACCCTACACCCTACACGCTATACCCGACACCTTACACCCTACATGCTTCACCCTACACGCTACACTCTACACTCTACACCCTACACGCTACATGCTACACTCTACACGCTACACTCTACACCCTACACGCTACACTCTACATCCTACACCCTACACGCTATACGCTACACTCTACACCCTACACCCTACACTCTACACCCTACACGCTACACGCTACACTCTACACCCTACACCCTACACACGCTACACGCTACACCCTACACTCTACACGCTACATGCTACACTCTACACCCTACACGATACATGCTACACCCTACACGCTACAGCCTACACGCTACACGCTACACTCTACACCCTACAAGCTACACGCTACATGCTACACCCTACACTCTACACCCTACACTCTACACCGTACACGCTACACGCTACACTCTACACGCTACACCCTTCACTCTACACCCTACACCCTACATGCTACACTCTACACCCTACACGCTACACTCTACACCCTACACGCTACATGCTACACTCTACACCATACACCCTACACGCTACATGCTACACGCTACACTCTACACCCTACACGCTACACGCTAGGGTGTAGAGTGTAATATGTAGCGTGTAGTTTGTAGCGTTTAGCTTGTAGGGTGTAGCGTGTAGCGTGTAGGGTGTAGAGTGTAGCGTGTAGCGTGTAGCATGTAGGGTGTAGGGTGTAGAGTGTAGAGTGTAGCGTGTAGGGTGTAGAGTGTAGGGTGTAGGATGTAGAGTGTAGGGTTTAGAGTGTAATTTGTAGCGTGTAGGGTGTAGCGTGTAGCATGTACGGTGTAGGGTGTGGAGTGTAGGGTGTAGCGTGTAGGGTGTAGAGTGTAGCGTGTAGCGTGTAGGGTGTAGAGTGTAGGGTGTAGCGTGTAGGGTGTAGGGTGTAGGGTGTAGCGTGTAGGGTGTAGAGTGTAGCGTGTAGCGTGTAGGGTGTAGCGTGTAGCGTGTAGGGTGTAGGGTGTAGAGTGTAACGTGTAGCGTTTAGGGTGAAGCATGTAGGGTGTAGGGTGTCGGGTATAGCGTGTAGGGTGTAGGGTGTAGAGTGTAGGGTGTAGCGTGTATGGTGTAGAGTGTAGCGTGTAGCGTGCAGAGTATAGCGTGTAGGGTGTAGCGTGTAGCGTGCAGAGTGTAGCGTGTAGGGTATAGAGTGTAGCGTGTTGCGTGTAGGGTGTAGAGTGTAGCGTGTAGCGTGTAGAGTGTAGGGTGTAGCGTGTAGCGTGTAGAGTGTAGGGTGTAGAGTGTAGCGTGTAGCGTGTAGAGTGTAGAGTGTAGCGTGTAGGGTGTAGAGTGTAGCGTGTAGCGTTTAGGGTGTAGGGTGTAGAGTGTAGCGTGTAGCGTGTAGAGTGTACGGTGTAGAGTGTAGGGTGTAGCGTGTAGGGTGTAGAGTGTAGCGTGTAGCGTGTAGCGTGTAGGGTGTAGAGTGTAGCGTGTTGCGTGTGGAGTGTAGCGTGTAGCGTGTAGGTTGTAGAGTGTAGCGTGTAGCGTGTAGGGTGTAGGGTGTAGCGTGTAGCGTGTAGAGTGTAGAGTGTAGCGTGTAGCATGTAGAGTTTAGAGTGTAGCGTGTAGGGTGTAGAGTGTAGCGCGTAGCGTGTAGGGTGTAGGGTGTAGAGTGTAGCGTGTAGCGTGTAGTGTACGGTGTAGAGTGTAGGGTGTAGCGTGTAGGGTGTAGAGTGTAGCGTGTAGCGTGTAGCGTGTAGGGTGTAGGGTGTAGATTGTAGCGTGTAGGGTGCAGGGTGTAGAGTGTAGCGTGTAGGGTGTAGAGTGTAACGTGTAGCGTGTAGGGTGTAGCGTGTAGCGTGTAGGGTGTAGGGTGTAGAGTGTAACGTGTAGCATGTAGTGTGTAGCGTGTAGAGTGTAGGGTGTAGAGTGTAGCGTGTAGGGTGTAGCATGTAGCGTGTAGGGTGTAGGGTGTAGAGTGTAGCGTTTAGGGTGAAGCATGTAGGGTGTAGGGTGTCGGGTATAGCGTGTAGGGTGTAGAGTGTAGAGTGTAGGGTGTAGCGTGTATGGTGTAGAGTGTAGCGTGTAGCGTGCAGAGTATAGCGTGTAGGGTGTAGCGTGTAGCGTGCAGAGTGTAGCGTGTAGGGTATAGAGTGTAGCGTGTTGCGTGTAGGGTGTAGAGTGTAGCGTGTAGCGTGTAGAGTGTAGAGTGTAGCGTGTAGCGTGTAGAGTGTAGGGTGTAGAGTATAGCGTGTAGCGTGTAGGGTGTAGGGTGTAGAGTGTAGAGTGTAGCATGTAGCGTGTAGCGTGTAGAGTGTAGCGTGTAGCGTGTAGAGTGTAGGGTGTAGCGTGTAGCGTGTAGCGTGTAGAGTGTAGGGTGTAGAGTGTAGCGTGTAGCGTGTAGAGTGTAGAGTGTAGCGTGTAGGGTGTAGAGTGTAGCGTGTAGCGTTTAGGGTGTAGGGTGTAGAGTGTAGCGTGTAGCGTGTAGAGTGTACGGTGTAGAGTGTAGGGTGTAGCGTGTAGGGTGTAGAGTGTAGCGTGTAGCGTGTAGCGTGTAGGGTTAAGCTACACACTACACACTAAACACAAAAAGAAAAGGATATGCAAACCAATGGGATCCACGTTAAATAGTCAATTTTATTGTACAAAAATAGTAATCCACAAACAGAACCAGGCAAAACATACATTTAAAAACATTTAAAACACTAGTATGGCTGAATAGGCCATAAGTAATTTTACCCGAGGGAATGAAGGAAGCTAATACTTTACAGCATATGTGAGACAGGAGAAATAACCAGAGAGAAAAAATTGCTAGGTATGCGGGTACACCAATCTTAGTCAAATCTACATATAAGAAGCCTATTGTTTACTGCCAACTGTGACCCCCTGAGTACTATGACAGGAAACATATACTCCAGCCTAGTATCTGGAAGAAATACATCATGGATCCTATTTTGTTCAACACAGCATGCGTGCGCACAGTTGGTAAGCAAATGAAAGCAGACCCCTATAGAAAGGTAATCAGGGAAATAGGTATGCTGCAGTACTACAAAATCCTAGTTATTTGGATAAATGTATGCATACAGACGCCTTGTGGAAATACAAAGAATCAGGATCCATTGTCCTAAGGCTTGGAAAAATGCCAGGCCATGCATGAAGTAAATAGGTGTAATTCCATAGCAGTAGTAAAGATAAGTTACCCAAGTCCTGTCCCTCGGGAAAAAAACAAAGGAAGCCCTGAACCCCACGCGTATCGACGCTACTCAAGCGTCTTCATCAGAGGAAAAATTGACACCCTACACGCTACACGCTACACTCTACACCCTACACAATACACGCTACTTGCTACACCCTACATGCTACACTCTACACGCTACACGCTACACGCTACACGGTACACGCTACTTGCTACACCCTACATGCTACACTCTACACGCTACACGCTACACGCTACACCCTACACCCTACACCCTACACCCTACACGCTACACGCTACACGATACACGCTACACCCTACACGCTACACCCTACACTCTACACCCTACACCCTACACGCTACACGCTACACGATACACCCTACACGCTGCACCCTACACTCTACACCCTACACGCTACACCCTACACGCTACACGCTACACTGTACACGCTAAACGCTACAGCTTATACCCTACACTCTACACCGTACACCCTACATGCTACACCCTACACCCTACACCTTACACCCTACATGCTACACCCTACACTCTACACCCTACACGCTACACCCTATGCCCTGCACGCCACACACTAAACTCTACACGCTACACCCTACACCCTACACTGTACACCCTACACCCTACACGCTACACGCTACACTCTACACGCTACACCCTACACTCTACACCCTACACCCTACACGCTATACGCTACACTCTACACCCTGCACGCTACACGCTACACCCTACACGCTACACTCTACACCCTACACGCTACACCCTACACTCTACACCCTACACACTACACGCTACTCGCTACACTCTACACCCTACACGCTACACTCTACACTCTACTCCCTACTCTCTACACGCTACACTCTATACCCTACACTCTACACGCTACGCGCTACACGCTACACACTACACACTACACGCTACACTTTACACTCTACACGCTACACACTACACGCTACACGCTACACCCTACACCCTACTCTACATGCTACACGCTACACGGTACATGATACACGCTACACCCTACACGCTACACGCTACACCCTACACGCTACAGGCTACACTCCACACCCTACACGCTACACCCTACACCCTACTCCCTACACTCTACACGCTACACGCTACACCCTACACCCTACACTGTACACCCTACACCCTACATGCTACACTCTACACTCTGCTCCCTACTCTACACGCTACACTCTATACCCTACACTCTACACGCTACGCGCTACACGCTACACACTACACGCTACACCCTACACGCTACACTTTACACTCTACACGCTACACTCCACACTCTACACACTACACTCTACACCCTACACCCTACACCCTACTCTACATGCTACACGCTACACGCTACATGCTACACCCTACACGCTTCACCCTACACCCTACACGCTACACGCTACACTCTACACCCTACACGCTACACGCTACACGCTACACTCTACGCGCTAAACGCTACAGCTTATACCCTACACTCTACACCGTACACCCTACACGCTACACTCTACACCCTGCACGCTACACCCTACACCCTACACCCTACATGCTACACCCTACACTCTACACCCTACACCCTACATGCTACACTCTACACCCTACACCCTACTCTACATGCTACACGCTACACGGTACATGATACACGCTACACCCTACACGCTACACGCTACACCCTACACCCTACTCCCTACACTCTACACGCTACACGCTACACCCTACACCCTACACTGTACACCCTACACCCTGCACGCTACACTCTACACTCTGCTCCCTACTCTCTACACGCTACACTCTATACCCTACACTCTACACGCTACGCGCTACACGCTACACACTACACGCTACACCCTACACGCTACACTTTACACTCTACACGCTACACTCTACACTCTACACACTACACTCTACACCCTACACCCTACACCCTACTCTACATGCTACACGCTACACGCTACATGCTACACCCTACACGCTACACCCTACACCCTACACGCTACACGCTACACGCTACACTCTACACCCTACACTCTACACCCTACACGCTACACGCTACACGCTACACGCTACACGCTACACTCTACACGCTAAACGCTACAGCTTATACCCTACACTCTACACCGTACACCCTACACGCTACACTCTACACCCTACACGCTACACCCTACACCCTACACCCTACATGCTACACCCTACACTCTACACCCTACACCCTACACGCTACACCCTACGCCCTGCACGCCACACACTACACTCTACACGCTACACCCTACACACTACACTCTACACGCTACACGCTACACGCTACACGCTACACTCTACACCCTACACGCTACACTCTACACCCTACACACTACACTCTATACGCTACACGGTACACGCTACACGCTACGCCCTACACCCTACACGCTACATGTTACACTCTACACCCTACACGCTACACTCTACACCCTACACGCTACACCCTACACCCTACACGCTACACACTACACGCTACACTCTACACCCTACACGCTGCACTCTATACGCTACACGGTACACGCTACACCCTACACCCTACATGCTACACGCTACACCCTACACTGTACACCCTACACCCTACACGCTACACTCTACACGCTACATGCTACACCCTACACTCTACACCCTACACGCTATACGCTACACTCTACACACTGCACGCTACACGCTACACGCTACACCCTACACGCTACACTCTACACCCTACACGCTACACTCTACATGCTACACGCTACACGCTACATGCTACACGCTACACCCTACACGCTACACTCTACACCCTACACCCTACCCCCTACACGCTACACTCTTCACCCTACACGCTACACCCTACACTCTACACCCTACACCCTACACGCTACTCGCTACACTCTACACCCTACCCGCTACACTCTACACGCTACACGCTACACTCTACACTCTACACGCTACACGCTACAATCTACACC
Organism: Ranitomeya variabilis; assembly: GCF_051348905.1. Classification (NCBI taxonomy): domain Eukaryota; kingdom Metazoa; phylum Chordata; class Amphibia; order Anura; family Dendrobatidae; genus Ranitomeya; species Ranitomeya variabilis. The sequence continues at coordinate 300,377 of NW_027508203.1, forward strand.
CTACACGCAACACGCTACACTCTACACCCTACACGCTACACTCTGCATGCTACACGCTACACCCTACACCCTACACGCTACACTCTACACGCTACACGCTACACTCTACACCATACACGCTACACCCTACACTCTACACCCTACACCCTACACGCTATACCCGACACCCTACACCCTACATGCTTCACCCTACACGCTACATGCTACACTCTACACGCTACACTCTACACCCTACACGCTACACTCTACACGCTACACGCTACACTCTACACCATACACGCTACACCCTACACTCTACACCCTACACCCTACACGCTATACCCGACACCCTACACCCTACATGCTTCACCCTACACGCTACACTCTACACTCTACACCCTACACGCTACATGCTACACTCTACATGCTACACTCTACATCCTACACCCTACACGCTATACGCTACACTCTACACCCTACACCCTACACTCTACACCCTACACGCTACACGCTACACTTTACACCCTACACCCTACACACGCTACACGCTACACCCTACACTCTACACGCTACATGCTACACTCTACACCCTACACGATACATGCTACACCCTACACGCTACAGCCTACACGCTACACGCTACACTCTACACCCTACAAGCTACACGCTACACGCTACACCCTACACTCTACACCCTACACCGTACACGCTACACGCTACACTCTACACGCTACACCCTTCACTCTACATCCTACACCCTACATGGTACACTCTACACCCTACACGGTACACCCTACAATCTACATGCTACATGCTACACTCTACACTCTACACCCTACACCCTACACGCTACATGCTACACTCTACACCCTACACGCTACACTCTACACCCTACACGCTACATGCTGCACTCTACACCATACACCCTACACGCTACATGCTACACGCTACACTCTACACCCTACACGCTACACGCTAGGGTGTAGAGTGTAATATGTAGCGTGTAGTTTGTAGCGTTTAGCTTGTAGGGTGTAGCGTGTAGCGTGTAGGGTGTAGAGTGTAGCGTGTAGCGTGTAGCATGTAGGGTGTAGGGTGTAGAGTGTAGAGTGTAGCGTGTAGGGTGTAGAGTGTAGGGTGTAGGATGTAGAGTGTAGGGTTTAGAGTGTAATTTGTAGCGTGTAGGGTGTAGCGTGTAGCATGTAGGGTGTAGGGTGTGGAGTGTAGGGTGTAGCGTGTAGGGTGTAGAGTGTAGCGTGTAGCATGTAGGGTGTAGAGTGTAGGGTGTAGCGTGTAGGGTGTAGAGTGTAGCGTGTAGGGTGTAGCGTGTAGCGTGCAGGGTGTAGAGTGTAGCGTATAGCGTGTAGGGTGTAGAGTGTAGGGTGTAGCGTGTAGGGTGTAGAGTGTAGGGTGTAGCGTGTAGGGTGTAGAGTGTAGCGTGTAGCGTGTAGGGTGTAGGGTGTAGGGTGTAGCATGTAGTGTGTAGCGTGTAGCGTGTAGGGTGTAGCGTGTAGCATGTAGCGTGTAGCGTGTAGCATGTAGAGTGTAGGGTGTAGGGTGTAGCATGTAGAGTGTAGGGTGTAGGGTGTAGCGTGTAGAGTGTAGGGTATAGAGTGTAGCGTCTAGGGTGTAGAGTGTAGCGTGTAGCGTGTAGGGTGTAGAGTGTAGCGTGTAGGGTGTAGAATATAGCGTGTAGAGAGTAGGGTGTAGGGTGTAGAGTGTAGGGTGTAGGGTGTAGAGTGTAACGTGTAGCGTGTAGGGTGTAGCATGTAGCGTGTAGGGTGTAGGGTGTAGAGTGTAGGGTGTAGCGTGTAGGGTGTAGCGTGTAGCGTGTAGGGTGTAGGGTGTAGAGTGTAGGGTGTAGCGTGTAGGGTGTAGCGTGTATCGTGTAGCGTGTAGAGTGTAGCGTCTAGCGTATAGGGTGTAGCGTGTAGCGTGTAGATTGTAGCGTGTAGGGTGTAGGGTGTAGGGTGTAGCGTGTAGCGTGTAGGGTGTAGAGTGTAGCGTGTAGTGTGTAGGGTGTAGGGTGTAGAGTGCAGAGTGTAGGGTGTAGAGTGTAGCGTGTAGAGTGTAGGGTGTAGAGTGTAGGGTGTAGAGTGTAACGTGTAGTGTGTAGGGTGTAGCGTGTAGCGTGTAGGGTGTAGCGTGTAGGGTGCAGGGTGTAGAGTGTAACATGTAGCGTGTAGGGTGTAGCGTGTAGCGTGTATGGTGTAGCGTGTAGCGTGTAGTGTGTAGCGTGTAGGGTGTAGGGTGTAGAGTGTAGCGTGTAGGGTGTAGGGTGTAGAGTGCAGAGTGTAGGGTGTAGAGTGTAGCGTGTAGAGTGTAGGGTGTAGAGTGTAGGGTGTAGAGTGTAACGTGTAGTGTGTAGGGTGTAGCGTGTAGCGTGTAGGGTGTAGCGTGTAGCGTGTAGGGAGCAGGGTGTAGAGTGTAGCGTGTAGGGTGTAGAGTGTAACGTGTAGCGTGTAGGGTGTAGTGTGTAGGGTGTAGGGTGTAGAGTGTAACGTGTAGCGTGTAGGGTGTAGCGTGTAGCGTGTAGGGTGTAGGGTGTAGAGTGTAGCGTGTTGCATGTAGGGTGTAGAGTGTAGCGTGTAGAGTGTAGCGTGTAGCGTGTAGCGTGTAGGGTTAAGCTACACACTACACACTAAACACAAAAAGAAAAGGATATGCAAACCAATGGGATCCACGTTAAATAGTCAATTTTATTGTACAAAAATAGTAATCCACAAACAGAACCAGGCAAAACATACATTTAAAAACATTTAAAACACTAGTATGGCTGAATAGGCCATAAGTAATTTTACCCGAGGGAATGAAGGAAGCTAATACTTTACAGCATATGTGAGACAGGAGAAATAACCAGAGAGAAAAAATTGCTAGGTATGCGGGTACACCAATCTTAGTCAAATCTACATATAAGAAGCCTATTGTTTACTGCCAACTGTGACCCCCTGAGTACTATGACAGGAAACATATACTCCAGCCTAGTATCTGGAAGAAATACATCATGGATCCTATTTTGTTCAACACAGCATGCGTGCGCACAGTTGGTAAGCAAATGAAAGCAGACCCCTATAGAAAGGTAATCAGGGAAATAGGTATGCTGCAGTACTACAAAATCCTAGTTATTTGGATAAATGTATGCATACAGACGCCTTGTGGAAATACAAAGAATCAGGATCCATTGTCCTAAGGCTTGGAAAAATGCCAGGCCATGCATGAAGTAAATAGGTGTAATTCCATAGCAGTTGTAAAGATAAGTTACCCAAGTCCTGTCCCTCGGGAAAAAAACAAAGGAAGCCCTGAACCCCACGCGTATCGACGCTACTCAAGCGTCTTCATCAGAGGAAAAATTGACACCCTACACGCTACACGCTACACTCTACACCCTACACAATACACGCTACTTGCTACACCCTACATGCTACACTCTACACGCTACACGCTACACGCTACACCCTACACGGTACACGCTACTTGCTACACCCTACATGCTACACTCTACACGCTACACGCTACACGCTACACCCTACACCCTACACCCTACACGCTACACGCTACACCCTACACCCTACACCCTACACGCTACAATCTACACGCTACACGCTACACACTATACGCTACACGCTAGACGCTACACTCTACACGCTACACGATACACGCTACACGCTACACCCTACACGCTACACCCTACACTCTACACCCTACACCCTACACGCTACACGCTACACGATACACCCTAGACGCTGCACCCTACACTCTACACCCTACACGCTACACCCTACACGCTACACGCTACACTCTACACGCTAAACGCTACAGCTTATACCCTACACTCTACACCGTACACCCTACATGCTACACTCTACACCCTACACCCTACACCCTACACCCTACATGCTACACCCTACACTCTACACCCTACACGCTACACCCTATGCCCTGCACGCCACACACTAAACTCTACACGCTACACCCTACACCCTACACTGTACACCCTACACCCTACACGCTACACGCTACACTCTACACGCTACACCCTACACTCTACACCCTACACCCTACACGCTATACGCTACACTCTACACCCTGCACGCTACACGCTACACCCTACACGCTACACCCTACACTCTACACCCTACACCCTACACACTACACGCTACTCGCTACACTCTACACCCTACACGCTACACTCTACACTCTACTCCCTACTCTCTACACGCTACACTCTATACCCTACACTCTACACGCTACACGCTACACACTACACACTACACGCTACACTTTACACTCTACACGCTACACACTACACGCTACACGCTACACTCTACACCCTACACCCTTCTCTACATGCTACACGCTACACGGTACATGATACACGCTACACCCTACACGCTACACGCTACACCCTACACGCTACACTCCACACCCTACACGCTACACCCTACACCCTACTCCCTACACTGTACACCCTACACCCTACATGCTACACTCTACACTCTGCTCCCTACTCTCTACACGCTACACTCTATACCCTACACTCTACACGCTACGCGCTACACGCTACACACTACACGCTACACCCTACACGCTACACTTTACACTCTACACGCTACACTCCACACTCTACACACTACACTCTACACCCTACACCCTACACCCTACTCTACATGCTACACGCTACACGCTACATGCTACACCCTACACGCTTCACCGTACACCCTACACGCTACACGCTACACGCTACACTCTACACCCTACACTCTACACCCTACACGCTACACGCTACACTCTACACGCTAAACGCTACAGCTTATACCCTACACTCTACACCGTACACCCTACACGCTACACTCTACACCCTGCACGCTACACCCTACACCCTACACCCTACATGCTACACCCTACACTCTACACCCTACACCCTACATGCTACACTCTACACCCTACACCCTACTCTACATGCTACACGGTACATGATACACGCTACACCCTACACGCTACACGCTACACCCTACAAGCTAAACGCTACACGCTACAATCTACACCCTACACGCTACACCCTACACCCTACTCCCTACACTCTACACGCTACACGCTACACCCTACACCCTACACTGTACACCCTACACCCTGCACGCTACACTCTACACTCTGCTCCCTACTCTCTACACGCTACACTCTATACCCTACACTCTACACGCTACGCGCTACACACTACACACTACACGCTACACCCTACACGCTACACTTTACACTCTACACGCTACACTCTACACTCTACACACTACACTCTACACCCTACACCCTACACCCTACTCTACATGCTACACGCTACACGCTACATGCTACACCCTACACGCTACACCCTACACCCTACACCCTACTCTACATGCTACACGCTACACGCTACATGCTACACCCTACACACTACACTCTACACCCTACACTCTACACCCTACACGCTACACGCTACACGCTACACTCTACACGCTAAACGCTACAGCTTATACCCTACACTCTACACTGTACACCCTACACGCTACACTCTACACCCTACACGCTACACCCTACACCCTACACCCTACATGCTACACCCTACACTCTACACCCTACACCCTACACGCTACACCCTACGCCCTGCACGCCACACACTACACTCTACACGCTACACCCTACACACTACACTCTACACGCTACACGCTACACGCTACACTCTACACCCTACACGCTACACTCTACACCCTACACACTACACTCTATACGCTACACGGTACACGCTACACGCTACGCCCTACACCCTACACGCTACATGTTACACTCTACACCCTACACGCTACACTCTACACCCTACACGCTACACCCTACACCCTACACGCTACACACTACACGCTACACTCTACACCCTACACGCTGCACTCTATACGCTACACGGTACACGCTACACGCTACACCCTACACCCTACATGCTACACGCTACACCCTACACTGTACACCCTACACCCTACACGCTACACTCTACACGCTACATGCTACACCCTACACTCTACACCCTACACTCTATACGCTACACTCTACACACTGCACGCTACATGCTACACGCTACACCCTACACGCTACACTCTACACCCTACACGCTACACTCTACATGCTACACGCTACACGCTACATGCTACACGCTACACCCTACACGCTACACTCTACACCCTACACCCTACCCCCTACACGCTACACTCTTCACCCTACACGCTACACCCTACACTCTACACCCTACACCCTACACGCTGCTCGCTACACTCTACACCCTACCCGCTACACTCTACACGCTACACGCTACACTCTACACGCTACACTCTACACCCTACACGCAACACGCTACACTCTACACGCTACACCCTTCACTCTACATCCTACACCCTACATGGTACACTCTACACCCTACACGGTACACCCTACAATCTACATGCTACATGCTACACTCTACACTCTACACCCTACACCCTACACGCTACATGCTACACTCTACACCCTACACGCTACACTCTACACCCTACACGCTACATGCTGCACTCTACACCATACACCCTACACGCTACATGCTACACGCTACACTCTACACCCTACACGCTACACGCTAGGGTGTAGAGTGTAATATGTAGCGTGTAGTTTGTAGCGTTTAGCTTGTAGGGTGTAGCGTGTAGCGTGTAGGGTGTAGAGTGTAGCGTGTAGCGTGTAGCATGTAGGGTGTAGGGTGTAGAGTGTAGAGTGTAGCGTGTAGGGTGTAGAGTGTAGGGTGTAGGATGTAGAGTGTAGGGTTTAGAGTGTAATTTGTAGCGTGTAGGGTGTAGCGTGTAGCATGTAGGGTGTAGGGTGTGGAGTGTAGGGTGTAGCGTGTAGGGTGTAGAGTGTAGCGTGTAGCATGTAGGGTGTAGAGTGTAGGGTGTAGCGTGTAGGGTGTAGAGTGTAGCGTGTAGGGTGTAGCGTGTAGCGTGCAGGGTGTAGAGTGTAGCGTATAGCGTGTAGGGTGTAGAGTGTAGGGTGTAGCGTGTAGGGTGTAGAGTGTAGGGTGTAGCGTGTAGGGTGTAGAGTGTAGCGTGTAGCGTGTAGGGTGTAGGGTGTAGCGTGTAGGGTGTAGAGTGTAGCGTGTAGCGTGTAGGGTGTAGGGTGTAGGGTGTAGCATGTAGTGTGTAGCGTGTAGCGTGTAGGGTGTAGCGTGTAGCATGTAGCGTGTAGCATGTAGAGTGTAGGGTGTAGGGTGTAGCATGTAGAGTGTAGGGTGTAGGGTGTAGCGTGTAGAGTGTAGGGTATAGAGTGTAGCGTCTAGGGTGTAGAGTGTAGCGTGTAGCGTGTAGGGTGTAGAGTGTAGCGTGTAGGGTGTAGAATATAGCGTGTAGAGAGTAGGGTGTAGGGTGTAGAGTGTAGGGTGTAGGGTGTAGAGTGTAACGTGTAGCGTGTAGGGTGTAGCATGTAGCGTGTAGGGTGTAGGGTGTAGAGTGTAGGGTGTAGCGTGTAGGGTGTAGCGTGTAGCGTGTAGGGTGTAGGGTGTAGAGTGTAGGGTGTAGCGTGTAGGGTGTAGCGTGTATCGTGTAGCGTGTAGAGTGTAGCGTCTAGCGTATAGGGTGTAGCGTGTAGCGTGTAGATTGTAGCATGTAGGGTGTAGGGTGTAGGGTGTAGCGTGTAGCGTGTAGGGTGTAGAGTGTAGCGTGTAGTGTGTAGGGTGTAGGGTGTAGAGTGCAGAGTGTAGGGTGTAGAGTGTAGAGTGTAGAGTGTAGGGTGTAGAGTGTAGGGTGTAGAGTGTAACGTGTAGTGTGTAGGGTGTAGCGTGTAGCGTGTAGGGTGTAGCGTGTAGGGTGCAGGGTGTAGAGTGTAACATGTAGCGTGTAGGGTGTAGCGTGTAGCGTGTATGGTGTAGCGTGTAGCGTGTAGTGTGTAGCGTGTAGGGTGTAGGGTGTAGAGTGTAGCGTGTAGGGTGTAGGGTGTAGAGTGCAGAGTGTAGGGTGTAGAGTGTAGCGTGTAGAGTGTAGGGTGTAGAGTGTAGGGTGTAGAGTGTAACGTGTAGTGTGTAGGGTGTAGCGTGTAGCGTGTAGGGTGTAGCGTGTAGCGTGTAGGGAGCAGGGTGTAGAGTGTAGCGTGTAGGGTGTAGAGTGTAACGTGTAGCGTGTAGGGTGTAGTGTGTAGGGTGTAGGGTGTAGAGTGTAACGTGTAGCGTGTAGGGTGTAGGGTGTAGGGTGTAGCATGTAGTGTGTAGCGTGTAGCGTGTAGGGTGTAGCGTGTAGCATGTAGCGTGTAGCGTGTAGCATGTAGAATGTAGGGTGTAGGGTGTAGCATGTAGAGTGTAGGGTGTAGGGTGTAGCGTGTAGAGTGTAGGGTATAGAGTGTAGCGTCTAGGGTGTAGAGTGTAGCGTGTAGCGTGTAGGGTGTAGAGTGTAGCGTGTAGGGTGTAGAATATAGCGTGTAGAGAGTAGGGTGTAGGGTGTAGAGTGTAGGGTGTAGGGTGTAGAGTGTAACGTGTAGCGTGTAGGGTGTAGCATGTAGCGTGTAGGGTGTAGGGTGTAGAGTGTAGGGTGTAGCGTGTAGGGTGTAGCGTGTAGCGTGTAGGGTGTAGGGTGTAGAGTGTAGGGTGTAGCGTGTAGGGTGTAGCGTGTATCGTGTAGCGTGTAGAGTGTAGCGTCTAGCGTATAGGGTGTAGCGTGTAGCGTGTAGATTGTAGCGTGTAGGGTGTAGGGTGTAGGGTGTAGCGTGTAGCGTGTAGGGTGTAGAGTGTAGCGTGTAGTGTGTAGGGTGTAGGGTGTAGAGTGCAGAGTGTAGGGTGTAGAGTGTAGCGTGTAGAGTGTAGGGTGTAGAGTGTAGGGTGTAGAGTGTAACGTGTAGTGTGTAGGGTGTAGCGTGTAGCGTGTAGGGTGTAGCGTGTAGGGTGCAGGGTGTAGAGTGTAACATGTAGCGTGTAGGGTGTAGCGTGTAGCGTGTATGGTGTAGCGTGTAGCATGTAGTGTGTAGCGTGTAGGGTGTAGGGTGTAGAGTGTAGCGTGTAGGGTGTAGGGTGTAGAGTGCAGAGTGTAGGGTGTAGAGTGTAGCGTGTAGAGTGTAGGGTGTAGAGTGTAGGGTGTAGAGTGTAACGTGTAGTGTGTAGGGTGTAGCGTGTAGCGTGTAGGGTGTAGCGTGTAGCGTGTAGGGAGCAGGGTGTAGAGTGTAGCGTGTAGGGTGTAGAGTGTAACGTGTAGCGTGTAGGGTGTAGTGTGTAGGGTGTAGGGTGTAGAGTGTAACGTGTAGCGTGTAGGGTGTAGCGTGTAGCGTGTAGGGTGTAGGGTGTAGAGTGTAGCGTGTTGCATGTAGGGTGTAGAGTGTAGCGTGTAGAGTGTAGCGTGTAGCGTGTAGCGTGTAGGGTTAAGCTACACACTACACACTAAACACAAAAAGAAAAGGATATGCAAACCAATGGGATCCACGTTAAATAGTCAATTTTATTGTACAAAAATAGTAATCCACAAACAGAACCAGGCAAAACATACATTTAAAAACATTTAAAACACTAGTATGGCTGAATAGGCCATAAGTAATTTTACCCGAGGGAATGAAGGAAGCTAATACTTTACAGCATATGTGAGACAGGAGAAATAACCAGAGAGAAAAAATTGCTAAGTATGCGGGTACACCAATCTTAGTCAAATCTACATATAAGAAGCCTATTGTTTACTGCCAACTGTGACCCCCTGAGTACTATGACAGGAAACATATACTCCAGCCTAGTATCTGGAAGAAATACATCATGGATCCTATTTTGTTCAACACAGCATGCGTGCGCACAGTTGGTAAGCAAATGAAAGCAGACCCCTATAGAAAGGTAATCAGGGAAATAGGTATGCTGCAGTACTACAAAATCCTAGTTATTTGGATAAATGTATGCATACAGACGCCTTGTGGAAATACAAAGAATCAGGATCCATTGTCCTAAGGCTTGGAAAAATGCCAGGCCATGCATGAAGTAAATAGGTGTAATTCCATAGCAGTTGTAAAGATAAGTTACCCAAGTCCTGTCCCTCGGGAAAAAAACAAAGGAAGCCCTGAACCCCACGCGTATCGACGCTACTCAAGCGTCTTCATCAGAGGAAAAATTGACACCCTACACGCTACACGCTACACTCTACACCCTACACAATACACGCTACTTGCTACACCCTACATGCTACACTCTACACGCTACACGCTACACGCTACACCCTACACGGTACACGCTACTTGCTACACCCTACATGCTACACTCTACACGCTACACGCTACACGCTACACCCTACACCCTACACCCTACACGCTACACGCTACACCCTACACCCTACACCCTACACGCTACAATCTACACGCTACACGCTACACACTATACGCTACACGCTAGACGCTACACTCTACACGCTACACGATACACGCTACACGCTACACCCTACACGCTACACCCTACACTCTACACCCTACACCCTACACGCTACACGCTACACGATACACCCTACACGCTGCACCCTACACTCTACACCCTACACGCTACACCCTACACGCTACACGCTACACTCTACACGCTAAACGCTACAGCTTATACCCTACACTCTACACCGTACACCCTACATGCTACACTCTACACCCTACACCCTACACCCTACACCCTACATGCTACACCCTACACTCTACACCCTACACGCTACACCCTATGCCCTGCACGCCACACACTAAACTCTACACGCTACACCCTACACCCTACACTGTACACCCTACACCCTACACGCTACACGCTACACTCTACACGCTACACCCTACACTCTACACCCTACACCCTACACGCTATACGCTACACTCTACACCCTGCACGCTACACGCTACACCCTACACGCTACACCCTACACTCTACACCCTACACCCTACACACTACACGCTACTCGCTACACTCTACACCCTACACGCTACACTCTACACTCTACTCCCTACTCTCTACACGCTACACTCTATACCCTACACTCTACACGCTACACGCTACACACTACACACTACACGCTACACTTTACACTCTACACGCTACACACTACACGCTACACGCTACACTCTACACCCTACACCCTTCTCTACATGCTACACGCTACACGGTACATGATACACGCTACACCCTACACGCTACACGCTACACCCTACACGCTACACTCCACACCCTACACGCTACACCCTACACCCTACTCCCTACACTGTACACCCTACACCCTACATGCTACACTCTACACTCTGCTCCCTACTCTCTACACGCTACACTCTATACCCTACACTCTACACGCTACGCGCTACACGCTACACACTACACGCTACACCCTACACGCTACACTTTACACTCTACACGCTACACTCCACACTCTACACACTACACTCTACACCCTACACCCTACACCCTACTCTACATGCTACACGCTACACGCTACATGCTACACCCTACACGCTTCACCGTACACCCTACACGCTACACGCTACACGCTACACTCTACACCCTACACTCTACACCCTACACGCTACACGCTACACGCTACACTCTACACGCTAAACGCTACAGCTTATACCCTACACTCTACACCGTACACCCTACACGCTACACTCTACACCCTGCACGCTACACCCTACACCCTACACCCTACATGCTACACCCTACACTCTACACCCTACACCCTACATGCTACACTCTACACCCTACACCCTACTCTACATGCTACACGGTACATGATACACGCTACACCCTACACGCTACACGCTACACCCTACAAGCTAAACGCTACACGCTACAATCTACACCCTACACGCTACACCCTACACCCTACTCCCTACACTCTACACGCTACACGCTACACCCTACACCCTACACTGTACACCCTACACCCTGCACGCTACACTCTACACTCTGCTCCCTACTCTCTACACGCTACACTCTATACCCTACACTCTACACGCTACGCGCTACACACTACACACTACACGCTACACCCTACACGCTACACTTTACACTCTACACGCTACACTCTACACTCTACACACTACACTCTACACCCTACACCCTACACCCTACTCTACATGCTACACGCTACACGCTACATGCTACACCCTACACGCTACACCCTACACCCTACACCCTACTCTACATGCTACACGCTACACGCTACATGCTACACCCTACACACTACACTCTACACCCTACACTCTACACCCTACACCCTACACGCTACACGCTACACGCTACACTCTACACGCTAAACGCTACAGCTTATACCCTACACTCTACACTGTACACCCTACACGCTACACTCTACACCCTACACGCTACACCCTACACCCTACACCCTACATGCTACACCCTACACTCTACACCCTACACCCTACACGCTACACCCTACGCCCTGCACGCCACACACTACACTCTACACGCTACACCCTACACACTACACTCTACACGCTACACGCTACACGCTACACTCTACACCCTACACGCTACACTCTACACCCTACACACTACACTCTATACGCTACACGGTACACGCTACACGCTACGCCCTACACCCTACACGCTACATGTTACACTCTACACCCTACACGCTACACTCTACACCCTACACGCTACACCCTACACCCTACACGCTACACACTACACGCTACACTCTACACCCTACACGCTGCACTCTATACGCTACACGGTACACGCTACACGCTACACCCTACACCCTACATGCTACACGCTACACCCTACACTGTACACCCTACACCCTACACGCTACACTCTACACGCTACATGCTACACCCTACACTCTACACCCTACACTCTATACGCTACACTCTACACACTGCACGCTACATGCTACACGCTACACCCTACACGCTACACTCTACACCCTACACGCTACACTCTACATGCTACACGCTACACGCTACATGCTACACGCTACACCCTACACGCTACACTCTACACCCTACACCCTACCCCCTACACGCTACACTCTTCACCCTACACGCTACACCCTACACTCTACACCCTACACCCTACACGCTGCTCGCTACACTCTACACCCTACCCGCTACACTCTACACGCTACACGCTACACTCTACACGCTACACTCTACACCCTACACGCAACACGCTACACTACACGCTACACCCTTCACTCTACATCCTACACCCTACATGGTACACTCTACACCCTACACGGTACACCCTACAATCTACATGCTACATGCTACACTCTACACTCTACACCCTACACCCTACACGCTACATGCTACACTCTACACCCTACACGCTACACTCTACACCCTACACGCTACATGCTGCACTCTACACCATACACCCTACACGCTACATGCTACACGCTACACTCTACACCCTACACGCTACACGCTAGGGTGTAGAGTGTAATATGTAGCGTGTAGTTTGTAGCGTTTAGCTTGTAGGGTGTAGCGTGTAGCGTGTAGGGTGTAGAGTGTAGCGTGTAGCGTGTAGCATGTAGGGTGTAGGGTGTAGAGTGTAGAGTGTAGCGTGTAGGGTGTAGAGTGTAGGGTGTAGGATGTAGAGTGTAGGGTTTAGAGTGTAATTTGTAGCGTGTAGGGTGTAGCGTGTAGCATGTAGGGTGTAGGGTGTGGAGTGTAGGGTGTAGCGTGTAGGGTGTAGAGTGTAGCGTGTAGCATGTAGGGTGTAGAGTGTAGGGTGTAGCGTGTAGGGTGTAGAGTGTAGCGTGTAGGGTGTAGCGTGTAGCGTGCAGGGTGTAGAGTGTAGCGTATAGCGTGTAGGGTGTAGAGTGTAGGGTGTAGCGTGTAGGGTGTAGAGTGTAGGGTGTAGCGTGTAGGGTGTAGAGTGTAGCGTGTAGCGTGTAGGGTGTAGGGTGTAGCGTGTAGGGTGTAGAGTGTAGCGTGTAGCGTGTAGGGTGTAGGGTGTAGGGTGTAGCATGTAGTGTGTAGCGTGTAGCGTGTAGGGTGTAGCGTGTAGCATGTAGCGTGTAGCATGTAGAGTGTAGGGTGTAGGGTGTAGCATGTAGAGTGTAGGGTGTAGGGTGTAGCGTGTAGAGTGTAGGGTATAGAGTGTAGCGTCTAGGGTGTAGAGTGTAGCGTGTAGCGTGTAGGGTGTAGAGTGTAGCGTGTAGGGTGTAGAATATAGCGTGTAGAGAGTAGGGTGTAGGGTGTAGAGTGTAGGGTGTAGGGTGTAGAGTGTAACGTGTAGCGTGTAGGGTGTAGCATGTAGCGTGTAGGGTGTAGGGTGTAGAGTGTAGGGTGTAGCGTGTAGGGTGTAGCGTGTAGCGTGTAGGGTGTAGGGTGTAGAGTGTAGGGTGTAGCGTGTAGGGTGTAGCGTGTATCGTGTAGCGTGTAGAGTGTAGCGTCTAGCGTATAGGGTGTAGCGTGTAGCGTGTAGATTGTAGCATGTAGGGTGTAGGGTGTAGGGTGTAGCGTGTAGCGTGTAGGGTGTAGAGTGTAGCGTGTAGTGTGTAGGGTGTAGGGTGTAGAGTGCAGAGTGTAGGGTGTAGAGTGTAGAGTGTAGAGTGTAGGGTGTAGAGTGTAGGGTGTAGAGTGTAACGTGTAGTGTGTAGGGTGTAGCGTGTAGCGTGTAGGGTGTAGCGTGTAGGGTGCAGGGTGTAGAGTGTAACATGTAGCGTGTAGGGTGTAGCGTGTAGCGTGTATGGTGTAGCGTGTAGCGTGTAGTGTGTAGCGTGTAGGGTGTAGGGTGTAGAGTGTAGCGTGTAGGGTGTAGGGTGTAGAGTGCAGAGTGTAGGGTGTAGAGTGTAGCGTGTAGAGTGTAGGGTGTAGAGTGTAGGGTGTAGAGTGTAACGTGTAGTGTGTAGGGTGTAGCGTGTAGCGTGTAGGGTGTAGCGTGTAGCGTGTAGGGAGCAGGGTGTAGAGTGTAGCGTGTAGGGTGTAGAGTGTAACGTGTAGCGTGTAGGGTGTAGTGTGTAGGGTGTAGGGTGTAGAGTGTAACGTGTAGCGTGTAGGGTGTAGCGTGTAGCGTGTAGGGTGTAGGGTGTAGAGTGTAGCGTGTTGCATGTAGGGTGTAGAGTGTAGCGTGTAGAGTGTAGCGTGTAGCGTGTAGCGTGTAGGGTTAAGCTACACACTACACACTAAACACAAAAAGAAAAGGATATGCAAACCAATGGGATCCACGTTAAATAGTCAATTTTATTGTACAAAAATAGTAATCCACAAACAGAACCAGGCAAAACATACATTTAAAAACATTTAAAACACTAGTATGGCTGAATAGGCCATAAGTAATTTTACCCGAGGGAATGAAGGAAGCTAATACTTTACAGCATATGTGAGACAGGAGAAATAACCAGAGAGAAAAAATTGCTAGGTATGCGGGTACACCAATCTTAGTCAAATCTACATATAAGAAGCCTATTGTTTACTGCCAACTGTGACCCCCTGAGTACTATGACAGGAAACATATACTCCAGCCTAGTATCTGGAAGAAATACATCATGGATCCTATTTTGTTCAACACAGCATGCGTGCGCACAGTTGGTAAGCAAATGAAAGCAGACCCCTATAGAAAGGTAATCAGGGAAATAGGTATGCTGCAGTACTACAAAATCCTAGTTATTTGGATAAATGTATGCATACAGACGCCTTGTGGAAATACAAAGAATCAGGATCCATTGTCCTAAGGCTTGGAAAAATGCCAGGCCATGCATGAAGTAAATAGGTGTAATTCCATAGCAGTAGTAAAGATAAGTTACCCAAGTCCTGTCCCTCGGGAAAAATACAAAGGAAGCCCTGAACCCCACGCGTATCGACGTTACTCAAGCGTCTTCATCAGAGGAAAAATTGACACCCTACACGCTACACGCTACACTCTACACCCTACACAATACACGCTACTTGCTACACCCTACATGATACACTCTACACGCTACACGCTACACGGTACACGCTACTTGCTACACCCTACATGCTACACTCTACACGCTACACGCTACACGCTACACCCTACACCCTACACCCTACACCCTACACGCTACACGCTACACGATACACGCTACACCCTACACGCTACACCCTACACTCTACACCCTACAACCTACACGCTACACGCTACACGATACACCCTACACGCTGCACCCTACACTCTACACCCTACACGCTACACCCTACACGCTACACGCTACACTGTACACGCTAAACGCTACAGCTTATACCCTACACTCTACACCGTACACCCTACATGCTACACCCTACACCCTACACCTTACACCCTACATGCTACACCCTACACTCTACACCCTACACGCTACACCCTATGCCCTGCACGCCACACACTAAACTCTACACGCTACACCCTACACCCTACACTGTACACCCTACACCCTACACGCTACACGCTACACTCTACACGCTACACCCTACACTCTACACCCTACACCCTACACGCTATACGCTACACTCTACACCCTGCACGCTACACGCTACACCCTACACGCTACACTCTACACCCTACACGCTACACCCTACACTCTACACCCTACACACTACACGCTACTCGCTACACTCTACACCCTACACGCTACACTCTACACTCTACTCCCTACTCTCTACACGCTACACTCTATACCATACACTCTACACGCTACGCGCTACACGCTACACACTACACACTACACGCTACACTTTACACTCTACACGCTACACACTACACGCTACACGCTACACCCTACACCCTACTCTACATGCTACACGCTACACGGTACATGATACACGCTACACCCTACACGCTACACGCTACACCCTACACGCTACACGCTACACTCCACACCCTACACGCTACACCCTACACCCTACTCCCTACACTCTACACGCTACACGCTACACCCTACACCCTACACTGTACACCCTACACCCTACATGCTACACTCTACACTCTGCTCCCTACTCTACACGCTACACTCTATACCCTACACTCTACACGCTACGCGCTACACGCTACACACTACACGCTACACCCTACACGCTACACTTTACACTCTACACGCTACACTCCACACTCTACACACTACACTCTACACCCTACACCCTACACCCTACTCTACATGCTACACGCTACACGCTACATGCTACACCCTACACGCTTCACCCTACACCCTACACGCTACACGCTACACTCTACACCCTACACGCTACACGCTACACGCTACACTCTACACGCTAAACGCTACAGCTTATACCCTACACTCTACACCGTACACCCTACACGCTACACTCTACACCCTGCACGCTACACCCTACACCCTACACCCTACATGCTACACCCTACACTCTACACCCTACACCCTACATGCTACACTCTACACCCTACACCCTACTCTACATGCTACACGCTACACGGTACATGATACACGCTACACCCTACACGCTACACGCTACACCCTACACCCTACTCCCTACACTCTACACGCTACACGCTACACCCTACACCCTACACTGTACACCCTACACCCTGCACGCTACACTCTACACTCTGCTCCCTACTCTCTACACGCTACACTCTATACCCTACACTCTACACGCTACGCGCTACACGCTACACACTACACGCTACACCCTACACGCTACACTTTACACTCTACACGCTACACTCTACACTCTACACACTACACTCTACACCCTACACCCTACACCCTACTCTACATGCTACACGCTACACGCTACATGCTACACCCTACACGCTACACCCTACACCCTACACGCTACACGCTACACGCTACACTCTACACCCTACACTCTACACCCTACACGCTACACGCTACACGCTACACGCTACACGCTAAACGCTACAGCTTATACCCTACACTCTACACCGTACACCCTACACGCTACACTCTACACCCTACACGCTACACCCTACACCCTACACCCTACATGCTACACCCTACACTCTACACCCTACACCCTACACGCTACACCCTACGCCCTGCACGCCACACACTACACTCTACACGCTACACCCTACACACTACACTCTACACGCTACACGCTACACGCTACACGCTACACTCTACACCCTACACGCTACACTCTACACCCTACACACTACACTCTATACGCTACACGGTACACGCTACACGCTACGCCCTACACCCTACACGCTACATGTTACACTCTACACCCTACACGCTACACTCTACACCCTACACGCTACACCCTACACCCTACACGCTACACACTACACGCTACACTCTACACCCTACACGCTGCACTCTATACGCTACACGGTACACGCTACACGCTACACCCTACACCCTACATGCTACACGCTACACCCTACACTGTACACCCTACACCCTACACGCTACACTCTACACGCTACATGCTACACCCTACACTCTACACGCTATACGCTACACTCTACACACTGCACGCTACACGCTACACGCTACACCCTACACGCTACACTCTACACCCTACACGCTACACTCTACATGCTACACGCTACACGCTACATGCTACACGCTACACCCTACACGCTACACTCTACACCCTACACCCTACCCCCTACACGCTACACTCTTCACCCTACACGCTACACCCTACACTCTACACCCTACACCCTACACGCTACTCGCTACACTCTACACCCTACCCGCTACACTCTACACGTTACACGCTACACTCTACACTCTACACGCTACACGCTACAATCTACACCCTACACGCAACACGCTACACTCTACACCCTACACGCTACACTCTGCATGCTACACGCTACACCCTACACCCTACACGCTACACTCTACACGCTACACGCTACACTCTACACCATACACGCTACATCCTACACTCTACACCCTACACCCTACACGCTATACCCGACACCCTACACCCTACATGCTTCACCCTACACGCTACACTCTACACTCTACACCCTACACGCTACATGCTACACTCTACACGCTACACTCTACACCCTACACGCTACACTCTACATCCTACACCCTACACGCTATACGCTACACTCTACACCCTACACCCTACACTCTACACCCTACACGCTACACGCTACACTCTACACCCTACACCCTACACACGCTACACGCTACACCCTACACTCTACACGCTACATGCTACACTCTACACCCTACACGATACATGCTACACCCTACACGCTACAGCCTACACGCTACACGCTACACTCTACACCCTACAAGCTACACGCTACACGCTACACCCTACACTCTACACCCTACACCGTACACGCTACACGCTACACTCTACACGCTACACCCTTCACTCTACATCCTACACCCTACATGGTACACTCTACACCCTACACGGTACACCCTACAATCTACATGCTACATGCTACACTCTACACTCTACACCCTACACCCTACACGCTACATGCTACACTCTACACCCTACACGCTACACTCTACACCCTACACGCTACATGCTGCACTCTACACCATACACCCTACACGCTACATGCTACACGCTACACTCTACACCCTACACGCTACACGCTAGGGTGTAGATTGTAATATGTAGCGTGTAGTTTGTAGCGTTTAGCTTGTAGGGTGTAGCGTGTAGCGTGTAGGGTGTAGAGTGTAGCGTGTAGCGTGTAGCATGTAGGGTGTAGGGTGTAGAGTGTAGAGTGTAGCGTGTAGGGTGTAGAGTGTAGGGTGTAGGATGTAGAGTGTAGGGTTTAGAGTGTAATTTGTAGCGTGTAGGGTGTAGCGTGTAGCATGTAGGGTGTAGGGTGTGGAGTGTAGGGTGTAGCGTGTAGGGTGTAGAGTGTAGCGTGTAGCATGTAGGGTGTAGAGTGTAGGGTGTAGCGTGTAGGGTGTAGAGTGTAGCGTGTAGGGTGTAGCGTGTAGCGTGCAGGGTGTAGAGTGTAGCGTATAGCGTGTAGGGTGTAGAGTGTAGGGTGTAGCGTGTAGGGTGTAGAGTGTAGGGTGTAGCGTGTAGGGTGTAGAGTGTAGCGTGTAGCGTGTAGGGTGTAGGGTGTAGCGTGTAGGGTGTAGAGTGTAGCGTGTAGCGTGTAGGGTGTAGGGTGTAGGGTGTAGAATGTAGTGTGTAGCGTGTAGCGTGTAGGGTGTAGCGTGTAGCATGTAGCGTGTAGCGTGTAGCATGTAGAGTGTAGGGTGTAGGGTGTAGCATGTAGAGTGTAGGGTGTAGGGTGTAGCGTGTAGAGTGTAGGGTATAGAGTGTAGCGTCTAGGGTGTAGAGTGTAGCGTGTAGCGTGTAGGGTGTAGAGTGTAGCGTGTAGGGTGTAGAATATAGCGTGTAGAGAGTAGGGTGTAGGGTGTAGAGTGTAGGGTGTAGGGTGTAGAGTGTAACGTGTAGCGTGTAGGGTGTAGCATGTAGCGTGTAGGGTGTAGGGTGTAGAGTGTAGGGTGTAGCGTGTAGGGTGTAGCGTGTAGCGTGTAGGGTGTAGGGTGTAGAGTGTAGGGTGTAGCGTGTAGGGTGTAGCGTGTATCGTGTAGCGTGTAGAGTGTAGCGTCTAGCGTATAGGGTGTAGCGTGTAGATTGTAGCGTGTAGGGTGTAGGGTGTAGGGTGTAGCGTGTAGCGTGTAGGGTGTAGAGTGTAGCGTGTAGTGTGTAGGGTGTAGGGTGTAGAGTGCAGAGTGTAGGGTGTAGAGTGTAGCGTGTAGAGTGTAGGGTGTAGAGTGTAGGGTGTAGAGTGTAACGTGTAGTGTGTAGGGTGTAGCGTGTAGCGTGTAGGGTGTAGCGTGTAGGGTGCAGGGTGTAGAGTGTAACATGTAGCGTGTAGGGTGTAGCGTGTAGCGTGTATGGTGTAGCGTGTAGCGTGTAGTGTGTAGCGTGTAGGGTGTAGGGTGTAGAGTGTAGCGTGTAGGGTGTAGGGTGTAGAGTGCAGAGTGTAGGGTGTAGAGTGTAGCGTGTAGAGTGTAGGGTGTAGAGTGTAGGGTGTAGAGTGTAACGTGTAGTGTGTAGGGTGTAGCGTGTAGCGTGTAGGGTGTAGCGTGTAGCGTGTAGGGAGCAGGGTGTAGAGTGTAGCGTGTAGGGTGTAGAGTGTAACGTGTAGCGTGTAGGGTGTAGTGTGTAGGGTGTAGGGTGTAGAGTGTAACGTGTAGCGTGTAGGGTGTAGCGTGTAGCGTGTAGGGTGTAGGGTGTAGAGTGTAGCGTGTTGCATGTAGGGTGTAGAGTGTAGCGTGTAGAGTGTAGCGTGTAGCGTGTAGCGTGTAGGGTTAAGCTACACACTACACACTAAACACAAAAAGAAAAGGATATGCAAACCAATGGGATCCACGTTAAATAGTCAATTTTATTGTACAAAAATAGTAATCCACAAACAGAACCAGGCAAAACATACATTTAAAAACATTTAAAACACTAGTATGGCTGAATAGGCCATAAGTAATTTTACCCGAGGGAATGAAGGAAGCTAATACTTTACAGCATATGTGAGACAGGAGAAATAACCAGAGAGAAAAAATTGCTAGGTATGCGGGTACACCAATCTTAGTCAAATCTACATATAAGAAGCCTATTGTTTACTGCCAACTGTGACCCCCTGAGTACTATGACAGGAAACATATACTCCAGCCTAGTATCTGGAAGAAATACATCATGGATCCTATTTTGTTCAACACAGCATGCGTGCGCACAGTTGGTAAGCAAATGAAAGCAGACCCCTATAGAAAGGTAATCAGGGAAATAGGTATGCTGCAGTACTACAAAATCCTAGTTATTTGGATAAATGTATGCATACAGACGCCTTGTGGAAATACAAAGAATCAGGATCCATTGTCCTAAGGCTTGGAAAAATGCCAGGCCATGCATGAAGTAAATAGGTGTAATTCCATAGCAGTTGTAAAGATAAGTTACCCAAGTCCTGTCCCTCGGGAAAAAAACAAAGGAAGCCCTGAACCCCACGCGTATCGACGCTACTCAAGCGTCTTCATCAGAGGAAAAATTGACACCCTACACGCTACACGCTACACTCTACACCCTACACAATACACGCTACTTGCTACACCCTACATGCTACACTCTACACGCTACACGCTACACCCTACACGGTACACGCTACTTGCTACACCCTACATGCTACACTCTACACGCTACACGCTACACGCTACACCCTACACCCTACACCCTACACGCTACACGCTACACCCTACACCCTACACCCTACACGCTACAATCTACACGCTACACGCTACACACTATACGCTACACGCTAGACGCTACACTCTACACGCTACACGATACACGCTACACGCTACACCCTACACGCTACACCCTACACTCTACACCCTACACCCTACACGCTACACGCTACACGATACACCCTACACGCTGCACCCTACACTCTACACCCTACACGCTACACCCTACACGCTACACGCTACACTCTACACGCTAAACGCTACAGCTTATACCCTACACTCTACACCGTACACCCTACATGCTACACTCTACACCCTACACCCTACACCCTACATGCTACACCCTACACTCTACACCCTACACGCTACACCCTATGCCCTGCACGCCACACACTAAACTCTACACGCTACACCCTACACCCTACACTGTACACCCTACACCCTACACGCTACACGCTACACTCTACACGCTACACCCTACACGCTACACTCTACACCCTACACGCTACACCCTACACTCTACACCCTACACCCTACACACTACACGCTACTCGCTACACTCTACACCCTACACGCTACACTCTACACTCTACTCCCTACTCTCTACACGCTACACTCTATACCCTACACTCTACACGCTACACGCTACACACTACACACTACACGCTACACTTTACACTCTACACGCTACACACTACACGCTACACGCTACACTCTACACCCTACACCCTTCTCTACATGCTACACGCTACACGGTACATGATACACGCTACACCCTACACGCTACACGCTACACCCTACACGCTACACGCTACACTCCACACCCTACACGCTACACCCTACACCCTACTCCCTACACTGTACACCCTACACCCTACATGCTACACTCTACACTCTGCTCCCTACTCTCTACACGCTACACTCTATACCCTACACTCTACACGCTACGCGCTACACGCTACACACTACACGCTACACCCTACACGCTACACTTTACACTCTACACGCTACACTCCACACTCTACACACTACACTCTACACCCTACACCCTACACCCTACTCTACATGCTACACGCTACACGCTACATGCTACACCCTACACGCTTCACCGTACACCCTACACGCTACACGCTACACGCTACACTCTACACCCTACACTCTACACCCTACACGCTACACGCTACACGCTACACTCTACACGCTAAACGCTACAGCTTATACCCTACACTCTACACCGTACACCCTACACGCTACACTCTACACCCTGCACGCTACACCCTACACCCTACACCCTACATGCTACACCCTACACTCTACACCCTACACCCTACATGCTACACTCTACACCCTACACCCTACTCTACATGCTACACGCTACACGGTACATGATACACGCTACACCCTACACGCTACACGCTACACCCTACAAGCTAAACGCTACACGCTACAATCTACACCCTACACGCTACACCCTACACCCTACTCCCTACACTCTACACGCTACACGCTACACCCTACACCCTACACTGTACACCCTACACCCTGCACGCTACACTCTACACTCTGCTCCCTACTCTCTACACGCTACACTCTATACCCTACACTCTACACGCTACGCGCTACACACTACACACTACACGCTACACCCTACACGCTACACTTTACACTCTACACGCTACACTCTACACTCTACACACTACACTCTACACCCTACACCCTACACCCTACTCTACATGCTACACGCTACACGCTACATGCTACACCCTACACGCTACACCCTACACCCTACACCCTACTCTACATGCTACACGCTACACGCTACATGCTACACCCTACACGCTACACTCTACACCCTACACTCTACACCCTACACGCTACACGCTACACGCTACACTCTACACGCTAAACGCTACAGCTTATACCCTACACTCTACACCGTACACCCTACACGCTACACTCTACACCCTACACGCTACACCCTACACCCTACACCCTACATGCTACACCCTACACTCTACACCCTACACCCTACACGCTACACCCTACGCCCTGCACGCCACACACTACACTCTACACGCTACACCCTACACACTACACTCTACACGCTACACGCTACACGCTACACGCTACACGCTACACTCTACACCCTACACGCTACACTCTACACCCTACACACTACACTCTATACGCTACACGGTACACGCTACACGCTATGCCCTACACCCTACACGCTACATGTTACACTCTACACCCTACACGCTACACTCTACACCCTACACGCTACACCCTACACCCTACACGCTACACACTACACGCTACACTCTACACCCTACACGCTGCACTCTATACGCTACACGGTACACGCTACACGCTACACCCTACACCCTACATGCTACACGCTACACCCTACACTGTACACCCTACACCCTACACGCTACACTCTACACGCTACATGCTACACCCTACACTCTACACCCTACACTCTATACGCTACACTCTACACACTGCACGCTACACGCTACACGCTACACCCTACACGCTACACTCTACACCCTACAAGCTACACTCTACATGCTACACGCTACACGCTACATGCTACACGCTACACCCTACACGCTACACTCTACACCCTACACCCTACCCCCTACACGCTACACTCTTCACCCTACACGCTACACCCTACACTCTACACCCTACACCCTACACGCTGCTCGCTACACTCTACACCCTACCCGCTACACTCTACACGCTACACGCTACACTCTACACGCTACACTCTACACCCTACACGCAACACGCTACACTCTACACCCTACACGCTACACTCTGCATGCTACACGCTACACCCTACACCCTACACGCTACACTCTACACGCTACACGCTACACTCTACACCATACACGCTACACCCTACACTCTACACCCTACACCCTACACGCTATACCCGACACCCTACACCCTACATGCTTCACCCTACACGCTACACTCTACACTCTACACCCTACACGCTACATGCTACACTCTACACGCTACACTCTACACCCTACACGCTACACTCTACATCCTACACCCTACACGCTATACGCTACACTCTACACCCTACACCCTACACTCTACACCCTACACGCTACACGCTACACTCTACACCCTACACCCTACACACGCTACACGCTACACCCTACACTCTACACGCTACATGCTACACTCTACACCCTACACGATACATGCTACACCCTACACGCTACAGCCTACACGCTACACGCTACACTCTACACCCTACAAGCTACACGCTACACGCTACACCCTACACTCTACACCCTACACTCTACACCGTACACGCTACACGCTACACTCTACACGCTACACCCTTCACTCTACACCCTACACCCTACATGCTACACTCTACACCCTACACGCTACACTCTACACCCTACACGCTACATGCTACACTCTACACCATACACCCTACACGCTACATGCTACACGCTACACTCTACACCCTACACGCTACACGCTAGGGTGTAGAGTGTAATATGTAGCGTGTAGTTTGTAGCGTTTAGCTTGTAGGGTGTAGCGTGTAGCGTGTAGGGTGTAGAGTGTAGCGTGTAGCGTGTAGCATGTAGGGTGTAGGGTGTAGAGTGTAGAGTGTAGCGTGTAGGGTGTAGAGTGTAGGGTGTAGGATGTAGAGTGTAGGGTTTAGAGTGTAATTTGTAGCGTGTAGGGTGTAGCGTGTAGCATGTACGGTGTAGGGTGTGGAGTGTAGGGTGTAGCGTGTAGGGTGTAGAGTGTAGCGTGTAGCGTGTAGGGTGTAGAGTGTAGGGTGTAGCGTGTAGGGTGTAGGGTGTAGGGTGTAGCGTGTAGGGTGTAGAGTGTAGCGTGTAGCGTGTAGGGTGTAGGGTGTAGGGTGTAGCATGTAGAGTGTAGCGTGTAGGGTGTAGCGTGTAGCGTGCAGGGTGTAGAGTGTAGCGTATAGCGTGTAGGGTGTAGAGTGTAGGGTGTAGCGTGTAGGGTGTAGAGTGTAGGGTGTAGCGTGTAGGGTGTAGAGTGTAGCGTGTAGCGTGTAGGGTGTAGGGTGTAGGGTGTAGCGTGTAGGGTGTAGAGTGTAGCGTGTAGCGTGTAGGGTGTAGGGTGTAGGGTGTAGCATGTAGTGTGTAGCGTGTAGCGTGTAGGGTGTAGCGTGTAGCATGTAGCGTGTAGCGTGTAGCATGTAGAGTGTAGGGTGTAGGGTGTAGCATGTAGAGTGTAGGGTGTAGGGTGTAGCGTGTAGGGTGTAGAATATAGCGTGTAGAGAGTAGGGTGTAGAGTGTAGGGTGTAGGGTGTAGAGTGTAACGTGTAGCGTGTAGGGTGTAGCATGTAGCATGTAGGGTGTAGGGTGTAGAGTGTAGGGTGTAGCGTGTAGGGTGTAGCGTGTAGCGTGTAGGGTGTAGGGTGTAGAGTGTAGGGTGTAGCGTGTAGGGTGTAGCGTGTATCGTGTAGCGTGTAGAGTGTAGCGTCTAGCGTATAGGGTGTAGCGTGTAGCGTGTAGGGTGTAGGGTGTAGAGTGTAGGGTGTAGCGTGTAGGGTGTAGCGTGTAGCGTGTAGGGTGTAGGGTGTAGAGTGTAGGGTGTAGCGTGTAGGGTGTAGCGTGTATCGTGTAGCGTGTAGAGTGTAGCGTCTAGCGTATAGGGTGTAGCGTGTAGCGTGTAGATTGTAGCGTGTAGGGTGTAGGGTGTAGGGTGTAGCGTGTAGCGTGTAGGGTGTAGTGTAGCGTGTAGTGTGTAGGGTGTAGGGTGTAGAGTGCAGAGTGTAGGGTGTAGAGTGTAGCGTGTAGAGTGTAGGGTGTAGCGTGTATGGTGTAGCGTGTAGCGTGTAGTGTGTAGCGTGTAGGGTGTAGGGTGTAGAGTGTAGCGTGTAGGGTGTAGGGTGTAGAGTGCAGAGTGTAGGGTGTAGAGTGTAGCGTGTAGAGTGTAGGGTGTAGAGTGTAGGGTGTAGAGTGTAACGTGTAGTGTGTAGGGTGTAGCGTGTAGCGTGTAGGGTGTAGCGTGTAGCGTGTAGGGAGCAGGGTGTAGAGTGTAGCGTGTAGGGTGTAGAGTGTAACGTGTAGCGTGTAGGGTGTAGTGTGTAGGGTGTAGGGTGTAGAGTGTAACGTGTAGGGTGTAGGGTGTAGCATGTAGAGTGTAGGGTGTAGGGTGTAGCGTGTAGGGTGTAGAATATAGCGTGTAGAGAGTAGGGTGTAGAGTGTAGGGTGTAGGGTGTAGAGTGTAACGTGTAGCGTGTAGGGTGTAGCATGTAGCGTGTAGGGTGTAGGGTGTAGAGTGTAGGGTGTAGCGTGTAGGGTGTAGCGTGTAGCGTGTAGGGTGTAGGGTGTAGAGTGTAGGGTGTAGCGTGTAGGGTGTAGCGTGTATCGTGTAGCGTGTAGAGTGTAGCGTCTAGCGTATAGGGTGTAGCGTGTAGCGTGTAGGGTGTAGGGTGTAGAGTGTAGGGTGTAGCGTGTAGGGTGTAGCGTGTAGCGTGTAGGGTGTAGGGTGTAGAGTGTAGGGTGTAGCGTGTAGGGTGTAGCGTGTATCGTGTAGCGTGTAGAGTGTAGCGTCTAGCGTATAGGGTGTAGCGTGTAGCGTGTAGATTGTAGCGTGTAGGGTGTAGGGTGTAGGGTGTAGCGTGTAGCGTGTAGGGTGTAGTGTAGCGTGTAGTGTGTAGGGTGTAGGGTGTAGAGTGCAGAGTGTAGGGTGTAGAGTGTAGCGTGTAGAGTGTAGGGTGTAGCGTGTATGGTGTAGCGTGTAGCGTGTAGTGTGTAGCGTGTAGGGTGTAGGGTGTAGAGTGTAGCGTGTAGGGTGTAGGGTGTAGAGTGCAGAGTGTAGGGTGTAGAGTGTAGCGTGTAGAGTGTAGGGTGTAGAGTGTAGGGTGTAGAGTGTAACGTGTAGTGTGTAGGGTGTAGCGTGTAGCGTGTAGGGTGTAGCGTGTAGCGTGTAGGGAGCAGGGTGTAGAGTGTAGCGTGTAGGGTGTAGAGTGTAACGTGTAGCGTGTAGGGTGTAGTGTGTAGGGTGTAGGGTGTAGAGTGTAACGTGTAGCGTGTAGGGTGTAGCGTGTAGCGTGTAGGGTGTAGGGTGTAGAGTGTAGCGTGTTGCATGTAGGGTGTAGAGTGTAGCGTGTAGAGTGTAGCGTGTAGCGTGTAGCGTGTAGAGTGTAGCGTGTAGGGTGTAGAGTATAGTGTGTAGAGTGTAGGGTGTATGGTGTAGAGTGTAGAGTGTAGCATGTAGCGTGTAGCGTGTAGAGTGTAGCGTGTAGGGTGTAGAGTGTAGCGTGTTGCATGTAGGGTGTACAGTGTAGCGTGTAGCGTGTAGAGTGTAGGGTGTAGAGTGTAGCGTGTAGCGTGTAGAGTGTAGGGTGTAGAGTGTAGCGTGTTGCGTGTGGAGTGTAGCGTGTAGCGTGTAGGTTGTAGAGTGTAGCGTGTAGCGTGTAGGGTGTAGGGTGTATCGTGTAGCGTGTAGAGTGTAGCGTCTAGCGTATAGGGTGTAGCGTGTAGCGTGTAGGGTGTAGGGTGTAGAGTGTAGGGTGTAGCGTGTAGGGTGTAGCGTGTAGCGTGTAGGGTGTAGGGTGTAGAGTGTAGGGTGTAGCGTGTAGGGTGTAGCGTGTATCGTGTAGCGTGTAGAGTGTAGCGTCTAGCGTATAGGGTGTAGCGTGTAGCGTGTAGATTGTAGCGTGTAGGGTGTAGGGTGTAGGGTGTAGCGTGTAGCGTGTAGGGTGTAGTGTAGCGTGTAGTGTGTAGGGTGTAGGGTGTAGAGTGCAGAGTGTAGGGTGTAGAGTGTAGCGTGTAGAGTGTAGGGTGTAGCGTGTATGGTGTAGCGTGTAGCGTGTAGTGTGTAGCGTGTAGGGTGTAGGGTGTAGAGTGTAGCGTGTAGGGTGTAGGGTGTAGAGTGCAGAGTGTAGGGTGTAGAGTGTAGCGTGTAGAGTGTAGGGTGTAGAGTGTAGGGTGTAGAGTGTAACGTGTAGTGTGTAGGGTGTAGCGTGTAGCGTGTAGGGTGTAGCGTGTAGCGTGTAGGGAGCAGGGTGTAGAGTGTAGCGTGTAGGGTGTAGAGTGTAACGTGTAGCGTGTAGGGTGTAGGGTGTAGCGTGTAGGGTGTAGAGTGTAGCGTGTAGCGTGTAGGGTGTAGGGTGTAGGGTGTAGAATGTAGTGTGTAGCGTGTAGCGTGTAGGGTGTAGCGTGTAGCATGTAGCGTGTAGCGTGTAGCATGTAGAGTGTAGGGTGTAGGGTGTAGCATGTAGAGTGTAGGGTGTAGGGTGTAGCGTGTAGAGTGTAGGGTATAGAGTGTAGCGTCTAGGGTGTAGAGTGTAGCGTGTAGCGTGTAGGGTGTAGAGTGTAGCGTGTAGGGTGTAGAATATAGCGTGTAGAGAGTAGGGTGTAGGGTGTAGAGTGTAGGGTGTAGGGTGTAGAGTGTAACGTGTAGCGTGTAGGGTGTAGCATGTAGCGTGTAGGGTGTAGGGTGTAGAGTGTAGGGTGTAGCGTGTAGGGTGTAGCGTGTAGCGTGTAGGGTGTAGGGTGTAGAGTGTAGGGTGTAGCGTGTAGGGTGTAGCGTGTATCGTGTAGCGTGTAGAGTGTAGCGTCTAGCGTATAGGGTGTAGCGTGTAGATTGTAGCGTGTAGGGTGTAGGGTGTAGGGTGTAGCGTGTAGCGTGTAGGGTGTAGAGTGTAGCGTGTAGTGTGTAGGGTGTAGGGTGTAGAGTGCAGAGTGTAGGGTGTAGAGTGTAGCGTGTAGAGTGTAGGGTGTAGAGTGTAGGGTGTAGAGTGTAACGTGTAGTGTGTAGGGTGTAGCGTGTAGCGTGTAGGGTGTAGCGTGTAGGGTGCAGGG
The DNA here is from genome assembly GCF_051348905.1 of Ranitomeya variabilis. Classification (NCBI taxonomy): domain Eukaryota; kingdom Metazoa; phylum Chordata; class Amphibia; order Anura; family Dendrobatidae; genus Ranitomeya; species Ranitomeya variabilis. Next base: position 330,294 of record NW_027508203.1, read on the forward strand.
TGTAGAGTGTAACATGTAGCGTGTAGGGTGTAGCGTGTAGCGTGTATGGTGTAGCGTGTAGCGTGTAGTGTGTAGCGTGTAGGGTGTAGGGTGTAGAGTGTAGCGTGTAGGGTGTAGGGTGTAGAGTGCAGAGTGTAGGGTGTAGAGTGTAGCGTGTAGAGTGTAGGGTGTAGAGTGTAGGGTGTAGAGTGTAACGTGTAGTGTGTAGGGTGTAGCGTGTAGCGTGTAGGGTGTAGCGTGTAGCGTGTAGGGAGCAGGGTGTAGAGTGTAGCGTGTAGGGTGTAGAGTGTAACGTGTAGCGTGTAGGGTGTAGTGTGTAGGGTGTAGGGTGTAGAGTGTAACGTGTAGCGTGTAGGGTGTAGCGTGTAGCGTGTAGGGTGTAGGGTGTAGAGTGTAGCGTGTTGCATGTAGGGTGTAGAGTGTAGCGTGTAGAGTGTAGCGTGTAGCGTGTAGCGTGTAGGGTTAAGCTACACACTACACACTAAACACAAAAAGAAAAGGATATGCAAACCAATGGGATCCACGTTAAATAGTCAATTTTATTGTACAAAAATAGTAATCCACAAACAGAACCAGGCAAAACATACATTTAAAAACATTTAAAACACTAGTATGGCTGAATAGGCCATAAGTAATTTTACCCGAGGGAATGAAGGAAGCTAATACTTTACAGCATATGTGAGACAGGAGAAATAACCAGAGAGAAAAAATTGCTAGGTATGCGGGTACACCAATCTTAGTCAAATCTACATATAAGAAGCCTATTGTTTACTGCCAACTGTGACCCCCTGAGTACTATGACAGGAAACATATACTCCAGCCTAGTATCTGGAAGAAATACATCATGGATCCTATTTTGTTCAACACAGCATGCGTGCGCACAGTTGGTAAGCAAATGAAAGCAGACCCCTATAGAAAGGTAATCAGGGAAATAGGTATGCTGCAGTACTACAAAATCCTAGTTATTTGGATAAATGTATGCATACAGACGCCTTGTGGAAATACAAAGAATCAGGATCCATTGTCCTAAGGCTTGGAAAAATGCCAGGCCATGCATGAAGTAAATAGGTGTAATTCCATAGCAGTTGTAAAGATAAGTTACCCAAGTCCTGTCCCTCGGGAAAAAAACAAAGGAAGCCCTGAACCCCACGCGTATCGACGCTACTCAAGCGTCTTCATCAGAGGAAAAATTGACACCCTACACGCTACACGCTACACTCTACACCCTACACAATACACGCTACTTGCTACACCCTACATGCTACACTCTACACGCTACACGCTACACCCTACACGGTACACGCTACTTGCTACACCCTACATGCTACACTCTACACGCTACACGCTACACGCTACACCCTACACCCTACACCCTACACGCTACACGCTACACCCTACACCCTACACCCTACACGCTACAATCTACACGCTACACGCTACACACTATACGCTACACGCTAGACGCTACACTCTACACGCTACACGATACACGCTACACGCTACACCCTACACGCTACACCCTACACTCTACACCCTACACCCTACACGCTACACGCTACACGATACACCCTAGACGCTGCACCCTACACTCTACACCCTACACGCTACACCCTACACGCTACACGCTACACTCTACACGCTAAACGCTACAGCTTATACCCTACACGCTACAATCTACACGCTACACGCTACACACTATACGCTACACGCTAGACGCTACACTCTACACGCTACACGATACACGCTACACGCTACACCCTACACGCTACACCCTACACTCTACACCCTACACCCTACACGCTACACGCTACACGATACACCCTAGACGCTGCACCCTACACTCTACACCCTACACGCTACACGATACACGCTACACGCTACACCCTACACGCTACACCCTACACTCTACACCCTACACCCTACACGCTACACGCTACACGATACACCCTAGACGCTGCACCCTACACTCTACACCCTACACGCTACACCCTACACCCTACATGCTACACCCTACACTCTACACCCTACACGCTACACCCTATGCCCTGCACGCCACACACTAAACTCTACACGCTACACCCTACACCCTACACTGTACACCCTACACCCTACACGCTACACGCTACACTCTACACGCTACACCCTACACTCTACACCCTACACCCTACACGCTATACGCTACACTCTACACCCTGCACGCTACACGCTACACCCTACACGCTACACCCTACACTCTACACCCTACACCCTACACACTACACGCTACTCGCTACACTCTACACCCTACACGCTACACTCTACACTCTACTCCCTACTCTCTACACGCTACACTCTATACCCTACACTCTACACGCTACACGCTACACACTACACACTACACGCTACACTTTACACTCTACACGCTACACACTACACGCTACACGCTACACTCTACACCCTACACCCTTCTCTACATGCTACACGCTACACGGTACATGATACACGCTACACCCTACACGCTACACGCTACACCCTACACGCTACACTCCACACCCTACACGCTACACCCTACACCCTACTCCCTACACTGTACACCCTACACCCTACATGCTACACTCTACACTCTGCTCCCTACTCTCTACACGCTACACTCTATACCCTACACTCTACACGCTACGCGCTACACGCTACACACTACACGCTACACCCTACACGCTACACTTTACACTCTACACGCTACACTCCACACTCTACACACTACACTCTACACCCTACACCCTACACCCTACTCTACATGCTACACGCTACACGCTACATGCTACACCCTACACGCTTCACCGTACACCCTACACGCTACACGCTACACGCTACACTCTACACCCTACACTCTACACCCTACACGCTACACGCTACACGCTACACTCTACACGCTAAACGCTACAGCTTATACCCTACACTCTACACCGTACACCCTACACGCTACACTCTACACCCTGCACGCTACACCCTACACCCTACACCCTACATGCTACACCCTACACTCTACACCCTACACCCTACATGCTACACTCTACACCCTACACCCTACTCTACATGCTACACGGTACATGATACACGCTACACCCTACACGCTACACGCTACACCCTACAAGCTAAACGCTACACGCTACAATCTACACCCTACACGCTACACCCTACACCCTACTCCCTACACTCTACACGCTACACGCTACACCCTACACCCTACACTGTACACCCTACACCCTGCACGCTACACTCTACACTCTGCTCCCTACTCTCTACACGCTACACTCTATACCCTACACTCTACACGCTACGCGCTACACACTACACACTACACGCTACACCCTACACGCTACACTTTACACTCTACACGCTACACTCTACACTCTACACACTACACTCTACACCCTACACCCTACACCCTACTCTACATGCTACACGCTACACGCTACATGCTACACCCTACACGCTACACCCTACACCCTACACCCTACTCTACATGCTACACGCTACACGCTACATGCTACACCCTACACACTACACTCTACACCCTACACTCTACACCCTACACGCTACACGCTACACGCTACACTCTACACGCTAAACGCTACAGCTTATACCCTACACTCTACACTGTACACCCTACACGCTACACTCTACACCCTACACGCTACACCCTACACCCTACACCCTACATGCTACACCCTACACTCTACACCCTACACCCTACACGCTACACCCTACGCCCTGCACGCCACACACTACACTCTACACGCTACACCCTACACACTACACTCTACACGCTACACGCTACACGCTACACTCTACACCCTACACGCTACACTCTACACCCTACACACTACACTCTATACGCTACACGGTACACGCTACACGCTACGCCCTACACCCTACACGCTACATGTTACACTCTACACCCTACACGCTACACTCTACACCCTACACGCTACACCCTACACCCTACACGCTACACACTACACGCTACACTCTACACCCTACACGCTGCACTCTATACGCTACACGGTACACGCTACACGCTACACCCTACACCCTACATGCTACACGCTACACCCTACACTGTACACCCTACACCCTACACGCTACACTCTACACGCTACATGCTACACCCTACACTCTACACCCTACACTCTATACGCTACACTCTACACACTGCACGCTACATGCTACACGCTACACCCTACACGCTACACTCTACACCCTACACGCTACACTCTACATGCTACACGCTACACGCTACATGCTACACGCTACACCCTACACGCTACACTCTACACCCTACACCCTACCCCCTACACGCTACACTCTTCACCCTACACGCTACACCCTACACTCTACACCCTACACCCTACACGCTGCTCGCTACACTCTACACCCTACCCGCTACACTCTACACGCTACACGCTACACTCTACACGCTACACTCTACACCCTACACGCAACACGCTACACTCTACACGCTACACCCTTCACTCTACATCCTACACCCTACATGGTACACTCTACACCCTACACGGTACACCCTACAATCTACATGCTACATGCTACACTCTACACTCTACACCCTACACCCTACACGCTACATGCTACACTCTACACCCTACACGCTACACTCTACACCCTACACGCTACATGCTGCACTCTACACCATACACCCTACACGCTACATGCTACACGCTACACTCTACACCCTACACGCTACACGCTAGGGTGTAGAGTGTAATATGTAGCGTGTAGTTTGTAGCGTTTAGCTTGTAGGGTGTAGCGTGTAGCGTGTAGGGTGTAGAGTGTAGCGTGTAGCGTGTAGCATGTAGGGTGTAGGGTGTAGAGTGTAGAGTGTAGCGTGTAGGGTGTAGAGTGTAGGGTGTAGGATGTAGAGTGTAGGGTTTAGAGTGTAATTTGTAGCGTGTAGGGTGTAGCGTGTAGCATGTAGGGTGTAGGGTGTGGAGTGTAGGGTGTAGCGTGTAGGGTGTAGAGTGTAGCGTGTAGCATGTAGGGTGTAGAGTGTAGGGTGTAGCGTGTAGGGTGTAGAGTGTAGCGTGTAGGGTGTAGCGTGTAGCGTGCAGGGTGTAGAGTGTAGCGTATAGCGTGTAGGGTGTAGAGTGTAGGGTGTAGCGTGTAGGGTGTAGAGTGTAGGGTGTAGCGTGTAGGGTGTAGAGTGTAGCGTGTAGCGTGTAGGGTGTAGGGTGTAGCGTGTAGGGTGTAGAGTGTAGCGTGTAGCGTGTAGGGTGTAGGGTGTAGGGTGTAGCATGTAGTGTGTAGCGTGTAGCGTGTAGGGTGTAGCGTGTAGCATGTAGCGTGTAGCATGTAGAGTGTAGGGTGTAGGGTGTAGCATGTAGAGTGTAGGGTGTAGGGTGTAGCGTGTAGAGTGTAGGGTATAGAGTGTAGCGTCTAGGGTGTAGAGTGTAGCGTGTAGCGTGTAGGGTGTAGAGTGTAGCGTGTAGGGTGTAGAATATAGCGTGTAGAGAGTAGGGTGTAGGGTGTAGAGTGTAGGGTGTAGGGTGTAGAGTGTAACGTGTAGCGTGTAGGGTGTAGCATGTAGCGTGTAGGGTGTAGGGTGTAGAGTGTAGGGTGTAGCGTGTAGGGTGTAGCGTGTAGCGTGTAGGGTGTAGGGTGTAGAGTGTAGGGTGTAGCGTGTAGGGTGTAGCGTGTATCGTGTAGCGTGTAGAGTGTAGCGTCTAGCGTATAGGGTGTAGCGTGTAGCGTGTAGATTGTAGCATGTAGGTTGTAGGGTGTAGGGTGTAGCGTGTAGCGTGTAGGGTGTAGAGTGTAGCGTGTAGTGTGTAGGGTGTAGGGTGTAGAGTGCAGAGTGTAGGGTGTAGAGTGTAGAGTGTAGAGTGTAGGGTGTAGAGTGTAGGGTGTAGAGTGTAACGTGTAGTGTGTAGGGTGTAGCGTGTAGGGTGTAGCGTGTAGGGTGCAGGGTGTAGAGTGTAACATGTAGCGTGTAGGGTGTAGCGTGTAGCGTGTATGGTGTAGCGTGTAGCGTGTAGTGTGTAGCGTGTAGGGTGTAGGGTGTAGAGTGTAGCGTGTAGGGTGTAGGGTGTAGAGTGCAGAGTGTAGGGTGTAGAGTGTAGCGTGTAGAGTGTAGGGTGTAGAGTGTAGGGTGTAGAGTGTAACGTGTAGTGTGTAGGGTGTAGCGTGTAGCGTGTAGGGTGTAGCGTGTAGCGTGTAGGGAGCAGGGTGTAGAGTGTAGCGTGTAGGGTGTAGAGTGTAACGTGTAGCGTGTAGGGTGTAGTGTGTAGGGTGTAGGGTGTAGAGTGTAACGTGTAGCGTGTAGGGTGTAGGGTGTAGGGTGTAGCATGTAGTGTGTAGCGTGTAGCGTGTAGGGTGTAGCGTGTAGCATGTAGCGTGTAGCGTGTAGCATGTAGAATGTAGGGTGTAGGGTGTAGCATGTAGAGTGTAGGGTGTAGGGTGTAGCGTGTAGAGTGTAGGGTATAGAGTGCAGCGTCTAGGGTGTAGAGTGTAGCGTGTAGCGTGTAGGGTGTAGAGTGTAGCGTGTAGGGTGTAGAATATAGCGTGTAGAGAGTAGGGTGTAGGGTGTAGAGTGTAGGGTGTAGGGTGTAGAGTGTAACGTGTAGCGTGTAGGGTGTAGCATGTAGCGTGTAGGGTGTAGGGTGTAGAGTGTAGGGTGTAGCGTGTAGGGTGTAGCGTGTAGCGTGTAGGGTGTAGGGTGTAGAGTGTAGGGTGTAGCGTGTAGGGTGTAGCGTGTATCGTGTAGCGTGTAGAGTGTAGCGTCTAGCGTATAGGGTGTAGCGTGTAGCGTGTAGATTGTAGCGTGTAGGGTGTAGGGTGTAGGGTGTAGCGTGTAGCGTGTAGGGTGTAGAGTGTAGCGTGTAGTGTGTAGGGTGTAGGGTGTAGAGTGCAGAGTGTAGGGTGTAGAGTGTAGCGTGTAGAGTGTAGGGTGTAGAGTGTAGGGTGTAGAGTGTAACGTGTAGTGTGTAGGGTGTAGCGTGTAGCGTGTAGGGTGTAGCGTGTAGGGTGCAGGGTGTAGAGTGTAACATGTAGCGTGTAGGGTGTAGCGTGTAGCGTGTATGGTGTAGCGTGTAGCATGTAGTGTGTAGCGTGTAGGGTGTAGGGTGTAGAGTGTAGCGTGTAGGGTGTAGGGTGTAGAGTGCAGAGTGTAGGGTGTAGAGTGTAGCGTGTAGAGTGTAGGGTGTAGAGTGTAGGGTGTAGAGTGTAACGTGTAGTGTGTAGGGTGTAGCGTGTAGCGTGTAGGGTGTAGCGTGTAGCGTGTAGGGAGCAGGGTGTAGAGTGTAGCGTGTAGGGTGTAGAGTGTAACGTGTAGCGTGTAGGGTGTAGTGTGTAGGGTGTAGGGTGTAGAGTGTAACGTGTAGCGTGTAGGGTGTAGCGTGTAGCGTGTAGGGTGTAGGGTGTAGAGTGTAGCGTGTTGCATGTAGGGTGTAGAGTGTAGCGTGTAGAGTGTAGCGTGTAGCGTGTAGCGTGTAGGGTTAAGCTACACACTACACACTAAACACAAAAAGAAAAGGATATGCAAACCAATGGGATCCACGTTAAATAGTCAATTTTATTGTACAAAAATAGTAATCCACAAACAGAACCAGGCAAAACATACATTTAAAAACATTTAAAACACTAGTATGGCTGAATAGGCCATAAGTAATTTTACCCGAGGGAATGAAGGAAGCTAATACTTTACAGCATATGTGAGACAGGAGAAATAACCAGAGAGAAAAAATTGCTAAGTATGCGGGTACACCAATCTTAGTCAAATCTACATATAAGAAGCCTATTGTTTACTGCCAACTGTGACCCCCTGAGTACTATGACAGGAAACATATACTCCAGCCTAGTATCTGGAAGAAATACATCATGGATCCTATTTTGTTCAACACAGCATGCGTGCGCACAGTTGGTAAGCAAATGAAAGCAGACCCCTATAGAAAGGTAATCAGGGAAATAGGTATGCTGCAGTACTACAAAATCCTAGTTATTTGGATAAATGTATGCATACAGACGCCTTGTGGAAATACAAAGAATCAGGATCCATTGTCCTAAGGCTTGGAAAAATGCCAGGCCATGCATGAAGTAAATAGGTGTAATTCCATAGCAGTTGTAAAGATAAGTTACCCAAGTCCTGTCCCTCGGGAAAAAAACAAAGGAAGCCCTGAACCCCACGCGTATCGACGCTACTCAAGCGTCTTCATCAGAGGAAAAATTGACACCCTACACGCTACACGCTACACTCTACACCCTACACAATACACGCTACTTGCTACACCCTACATGCTACACTCTACACGCTACACGCTACACGCTACACCCTACACGGTACACGCTACTTGCTACACCCTACATGCTACACTCTACACGCTACACGCTACACGCTACACCCTACACCCTACACCCTACACGCTACACGCTACACCCTACACCCTACACCCTACACGCTACAATCTACACGCTACACGCTACACACTATACGCTACACGCTAGACGCTACACTCTACACGCTACACGATACACGCTACACGCTACACCCTACACGCTACACCCTACACTCTACACCCTACACCCTACACGCTACACGCTACACGATACACCCTACACGCTGCACCCTACACTCTACACCCTACACGCTACACCCTACACGCTACACGCTACACTCTACACGCTAAACGCTACAGCTTATACCCTACACTCTACACCGTACACCCTACATGCTACACTCTACACCCTACACCCTACACCCTACACCCTACATGCTACACCCTACACTCTACACCCTACACGCTACACCCTATGCCCTGCACGCCACACACTAAACTCTACACGCTACACCCTACACCCTACACTGTACACCCTACACCCTACACGCTACACGCTACACTCTACACGCTACACCCTACACTCTACACCCTACACCCTACACGCTATACGCTACACTCTACACCCTGCACGCTACACGCTACACCCTACACGCTACACCCTACACTCTACACCCTACACCCTACACACTACACGCTACTCGCTACACTCTACACCCTACACGCTACACTCTACACTCTACTCCCTACTCTCTACACGCTACACTCTATACCCTACACTCTACACGCTACACGCTACACACTACACACTACACGCTACACTTTACACTCTACACGCTACACACTACACGCTACACGCTACACTCTACACCCTACACCCTTCTCTACATGCTACACGCTACACGGTACATGATACACGCTACACCCTACACGCTACACGCTACACCCTACACGCTACACTCCACACCCTACACGCTACACCCTACACCCTACTCCCTACACTGTACACCCTACACCCTACATGCTACACTCTACACTCTGCTCCCTACTCTCTACACGCTACACTCTATACCCTACACTCTACACGCTACGCGCTACACGCTACACACTACACGCTACACCCTACACGCTACACTTTACACTCTACACGCTACACTCCACACTCTACACACTACACTCTACACCCTACACCCTACACCCTACTCTACATGCTACACGCTACACGCTACATGCTACACCCTACACGCTTCACCGTACACCCTACACGCTACACGCTACACGCTACACTCTACACCCTACACTCTACACCCTACACGCTACACGCTACACGCTACACTCTACACGCTAAACGCTACAGCTTATACCCTACACTCTACACCGTACACCCTACACGCTACACTCTACACCCTGCACGCTACACCCTACACCCTACACCCTACATGCTACACCCTACACTCTACACCCTACACCCTACATGCTACACTCTACACCCTACACCCTACTCTACATGCTACACGGTACATGATACACGCTACACCCTACACGCTACACGCTACACCCTACAAGCTAAACGCTACACGCTACAATCTACACCCTACACGCTACACCCTACACCCTACTCCCTACACTCTACACGCTACACGCTACACCCTACACCCTACACTGTACACCCTACACCCTGCACGCTACACTCTACACTCTGCTCCCTACTCTCTACACGCTACACTCTATACCCTACACTCTACACGCTACGCGCTACACACTACACACTACACGCTACACCCTACATGCTACACTTTACACTCTACACGCTACACTCTACACTCTACACACTACACTCTACACCCTACACCCTACACCCTACTCTACATGCTACACGCTACACGCTACATGCTACACCCTACACGCTACACCCTACACCCTACACCCTACTCTACATGCTACACGCTACACGCTACATGCTACACCCTACACACTACACTCTACACCCTACACTCTACACCCTACACGCTACACGCTACACGCTACACTCTACACGCTAAACGCTACAGCTTATACCCTACACTCTACACTGTACACCCTACACGCTACACTCTACACCCTACACGCTACACCCTACACCCTACACCCTACATGCTACACCCTACACTCTACACCCTACACCCTACACGCTACACCCTACGCCCTGCACGCCACACACTACACTCTACACGCTACACCCTACACACTACACTCTACACGCTACACGCTACACGCTACACTCTACACCCTACACGCTACACTCTACACCCTACACACTACACTCTATACGCTACACGGTACACGCTACACGCTACGCCCTACACCCTACACGCTACATGTTACACTCTACACCCTACACGCTACACTCTACACCCTACACGCTACACCCTACACCCTACACGCTACACACTACACGCTACACTCTACACCCTACACGCTGCACTCTATACGCTACACGGTACACGCTACACGCTACACCCTACACCCTACATGCTACACGCTACACCCTACACTGTACACCCTACACCCTACACGCTACACTCTACACGCTACATGCTACACCCTACACTCTACACCCTACACTCTATACGCTACACTCTACACACTGCACGCTACATGCTACACGCTACACCCTACACGCTACACTCTACACCCTACACGCTACACTCTACATGCTACACGCTACACGCTACATGCTACACGCTACACCCTACACGCTACACTCTACACCCTACACCCTACCCCCTACACGCTACACTCTTCACCCTACACGCTACACCCTACACTCTACACCCTACACCCTACACGCTGCTCGCTACACTCTACACCCTACCCGCTACACTCTACACGCTACACGCTACACTCTACACGCTACACTCTACACCCTACACGCAACACGCTACACTCTACACGCTACACCCTTCACTCTACATCCTACACCCTACATGGTACACTCTACACCCTACACGGTACACCCTACAATCTACATGCTACATGCTACACTCTACACTCTACACCCTACACCCTACACGCTACATGCTACACTCTACACCCTACACGCTACACTCTACACCCTACACGCTACATGCTGCACTCTACACCATACACCCTACACGCTACATGCTACACGCTACACTCTACACCCTACACGCTACACGCTAGGGTGTAGAGTGTAATATGTAGCGTGTAGTTTGTAGCGTTTAGCTTGTAGGGTGTAGCGTGTAGCGTGTAGGGTGTAGAGTGTAGCGTGTAGCGTGTAGCATGTAGGGTGTAGAGTGTAGAGTGTAGCGTGTAGGGTGTAGAGTGTAGGGTGTAGGATGTAGAGTGTAGGGTTTAGAGTGTAATTTGTAGCGTGTAGGGTGTAGCGTGTAGCATGTAGGGTGTAGGGTGTGGAGTGTAGGGTGTAGCGTGTAGGGTGTAGAGTGTAGCGTGTAGCATGTAGGGTGTAGAGTGTAGGGTGTAGCGTGTAGGGTGTAGAGTGTAGCGTGTAGGGTGTAGCGTGTAGCGTGCAGGGTGTAGAGTGTAGCGTATAGCGTGTAGGGTGTAGAGTGTAGGGTGTAGCGTGTAGGGTGTAGAGTGTAGGGTGTAGCGTGTAGGGTGTAGAGTGTAGCGTGTAGCGTGTAGGGTGTAGGGTGTAGCGTGTAGGGTGTAGAGTGTAGCGTGTAGCGTGTAGGGTGTAGGGTGTAGGGTGTAGCATGTAGTGTGTAGCGTGTAGCGTGTAGGGTGTAGCGTGTAGCATGTAGCGTGTAGCATGTAGAGTGTAGGGTGTAGGGTGTAGCATGTAGAGTGTAGGGTGTAGGGTGTAGCGTGTAGAGTGTAGGGTATAGAGTGTAGCGTCTAGGGTGTAGAGTGTAGCGTGTAGCGTGTAGGGTGTAGAGTGTAGCGTGTAGGGTGTAGAATATAGCGTGTAGAGAGTAGGGTGTAGGGTGTAGAGTGTAGGGTGTAGGGTGTAGAGTGTAACGTGTAGCGTGTAGGGTGTAGCATGTAGCGTGTAGGGTGTAGGGTGTAGAGTGTAGGGTGTAGCGTGTAGGGTGTAGCGTGTAGCGTGTAGGGTGTAGGGTGTAGAGTGTAGGGTGTAGCGTGTAGGGTGTAGCGTGTATCGTGTAGCGTGTAGAGTGTAGCGTCTAGCGTATAGGGTGTAGCGTGTAGCGTGTAGATTGTAGCATGTAGGGTGTAGGGTGTAGGGTGTAGCGTGTAGCGTGTAGGGTGTAGAGTGTAGCGTGTAGTGTGTAGGGTGTAGGGTGTAGAGTGCAGAGTGTAGGGTGTAGAGTGTAGAGTGTAGAGTGTAGGGTGTAGAGTGTAGGGTGTAGAGTGTAACGTGTAGTGTGTAGGGTGTAGCGTGTAGCGTGTAGGGTGTAGCGTGTAGGGTGCAGGGTGTAGAGTGTAACATGTAGCGTGTAGGGTGTAGCGTGTAGCGTGTATGGTGTAGCGTGTAGCGTGTAGTGTGTAGCGTGTAGGGTGTAGGGTGTAGAGTGTAGCGTGTAGGGTGTAGGGTGTAGAGTGCAGAGTGTAGGGTGTAGAGTGTAGCGTGTAGAGTGTAGGGTGTAGAGTGTAGGGTGTAGAGTGTAACGTGTAGTGTGTAGGGTGTAGCGTGTAGCGTGTAGGGTGTAGCGTGTAGCGTGTAGGGAGCAGGGTGTAGAGTGTAGCGTGTAGGGTGTAGAGTGTAACGTGTAGCGTGTAGGGTGTAGTGTGTAGGGTGTAGGGTGTAGAGTGTAACGTGTAGCGTGTAGGGTGTAGCGTGTAGCGTGTAGGGTGTAGGGTGTAGAGTGTAGCGTGTTGCATGTAGGGTGTAGAGTGTAGCGTGTAGAGTGTAGCGTGTAGCGTGTAGCGTGTAGGGTTAAGCTACACACTACACACTAAACACAAAAAGAAAAGGATATGCAAACCAATGGGATCCACGTTAAATAGTCAATTTTATTGTACAAAAATAGTAATCCACAAACAGAACCAGGCAAAACATACATTTAAAAACATTTAAAACACTAGTATGGCTGAATAGGCCATAAGTAATTTTACCCGAGGGAATGAAGGAAGCTAATACTTTACAGCATATGTGAGACAGGAGAAATAACCAGAGAGAAAAAATTGCTAGGTATGCGGGTACACCAATCTTAGTCAAATCTACATATAAGAAGCCTATTGTTTACTGCCAACTGTGACCCCCTGAGTACTATGACAGGAAACATATACTCCAGCCTAGTATCTGGAAGAAATACATCATGGATCCTATTTTGTTCAACACAGCATGCGTGCGCACAGTTGGTAAGCAAATGAAAGCAGACCCCTATAGAAAGGTAATCAGGGAAATAGGTATGCTGCAGTACTACAAAATCCTAGTTATTTGGATAAATGTATGCATACAGACGCCTTGTGGAAATACAAAGAATCAGGATCCATTGTCCTAAGGCTTGGAAAAATGCCAGGCCATGCATGAAGTAAATAGGTGTAATTCCATAGCAGTAGTAAAGATAAGTTACCCAAGTCCTGTCCCTCGGGAAAAAAACAAAGGAAGCCCTGAACCCCACGCGTATCGACGTTACTCAAGCGTCTTCATCAGAGGAAAAATTGACACCCTACACGCTACACGCTACACTCTACACCCTACACAATACACGCTACTTGCTACACCCTACATGATACACTCTACACGCTACACGCTACACGGTACACGCTACTTGCTACACCCTACATGCTACACTCTACACGCTACACGCTACACGCTACACCCTACACCCTACACCCTACACCCTACACGCTACACGCTACACGATACACGCTACACCCTACACGCTACACCCTACACTCTACACCCTACACCCTACACGCTACACGCTACACGATACACCCTACACGCTGCACCCTACACTCTACACCCTACACGCTACACCCTACACGCTACACGCTACACTGTACACGCTAAACGCTACAGCTTATACCCTACACTCTACACCGTACACCCTACATGCTACACCCTACACCCTACACCTTACACCCTACATGCTACACCCTACACTCTACACCCTACACGCTACACCCTATGCCCTGCACGCCACACACTAAACTCTACACGCTACACCCTACACCCTACACTGTACACCCTACACCCTACACGCTACACGCTACACTCTACACGCTACACCCTACACTCTACACCCTACACCCTACACGCTATACGCTACACTCTACACCCTGCACGCTACACGCTACACCCTACACGCTACACTCTACACCCTACACGCTACACCCTACACTCTACACCCTACACACTACACGCTACTCGCTACACTCTACACCCTACACGCTACACTCTACACTCTACTCCCTACTCTCTACACGCTACACTCTATACCATACACTCTACACGCTACGCGCTACACGCTACACACTACACACTACACGCTACACTTTACACTCTACACGCTACACACTACACGCTACACGCTACACCCTACACCCTACTCTACATGCTACACGCTACACGGTACATGATACACGCTACACCCTACACGCTACACGCTACACCCTACACGCTACACGCTACACTCCACACCCTACACGCTACACCCTACACCCTACTCCCTACACTCTACACGCTACACGCTACACCCTACACCCTACATGCTACACTCTACACCCTACACCCTACTCTACATGCTACACGCTACACGGTACATGATACACGCTACACCCTACACGCTACACGCTACACCCTACACCCTACTCCCTACACTCTACACGCTACACGCTACACCCTACACCCTACACTGTACACCCTACACCCTGCACGCTACACTCTACACTCTGCTCCCTACTCTCTACACGCTACACTCTATACCCTACACTCTACACGCTACGCGCTACACGCTACACACTACACGCTACACCCTACACGCTACACTTTACACTCTACACGCTACACTCTACACTCTACACACTACACTCTACACCCTACACCCTACACCCTACTCTACATGCTACACGCTACACGCTACATGCTACACCCTACACGCTACACCCTACACCCTACACGCTACACGCTACACGCTACACTCTACACCCTACACTCTACACCCTACACGCTACACGCTACACGCTACACGCTACACGCTAAACGCTACAGCTTATACCCTACACTCTACACCGTACACCCTACACGCTACACTCTACACCCTACACGCTACACCCTACACCCTACACCCTACATGCTACACCCTACACTCTACACCCTACACCCTACACGCTACACCCTACGCCCTGCACGCCACACACTACACTCTACACGCTACACCCTACACACTACACTCTACACGCTACACGCTACACGCTACACGCTACACTCTACACCCTACACGCTACACTCTACACCCTACACACTACACTCTATACGCTACACGGTACACGCTACACGCTACGCCCTACACCCTACACGCTACATGTTACACTCTACACCCTACACGCTACACTCTACACCCTACACGCTACACCCTACACCCTACACGCTACACACTACACGCTACACTCTACACCCTACACGCTGCACTCTATACGCTACACGGTACACGCTACACGCTACACCCTACACCCTACATGCTACACGCTACACCCTACACTGTACACCCTACACCCTACACGCTACACTCTACACGCTACATGCTACACCCTACACTCTACACGCTATACGCTACACTCTACACACTGCACGCTACACGCTACACGCTACACCCTACACGCTACACTCTACACCCTACACGCTACACTCTACATGCTACACGCTACACGCTACATGCTACACGCTACACCCTACACGCTACACTCTACACCCTACACCCTACCCCCTACACGCTACACTCTTCACCCTACACGCTACACCCTACACTCTACACCCTACACCCTACACGCTACTCGCTACACTCTACACCCTACCCGCTACACTCTACACGTTACACGCTACACTCTACACTCTACACGCTACACGCTACAATCTACACCCTACACGCAACACGCTACACTCTACACCCTACACGCTACACTCTGCATGCTACACGCTACACCCTACACCCTACACGCTACACTCTACACGCTACACGCTACACTCTACACCATACACGCTACATCCTACACTCTACACCCTACACCCTACACGCTATACCCGACACCCTACACCCTACATGCTTCACCCTACACGCTACACTCTACACTCTACACCCTACACGCTACATGCTACACTCTACACGCTACACTCTACACCCTACACGCTACACTCTACATCCTACACCCTACACGCTACACTCTACACCCTACACCCTACACTCTACACCCTACACGCTACACGCTACACTCTACACCCTACACCCTACACACGCTACACGCTACACCCTACACTCTACACGCTACATGCTACACTCTACACCCTACACGATACATGCTACACCCTACACGCTACAGCCTACACGCTACACGCTACACTCTACACCCTACAAGCTACACGCTACACGCTACACCCTACACTCTACACCCTACACCGTACACGCTACACGCTACACTCTACACGCTACACCCTTCACTCTACATCCTACACCCTACATGGTACACTCTACACCCTACACGGTACACCCTACAATCTACATGCTACATGCTACACTCTACACTCTACACCCTACACCCTACACGCTACATGCTACACTCTACACCCTACACGCTACACTCTACACCCTACACGCTACATGCTGCACTCTACACCATACACCCTACACGCTACATGCTACACGCTACACTCTACACCCTACACGCTACACGCTAGGGTGTAGATTGTAATATGTAGCGTGTAGTTTGTAGCGTTTAGCTTGTAGGGTGTAGCGTGTAGCGTGTAGGGTGTAGAGTGTAGCGTGTAGCGTGTAGCATGTAGGGTGTAGGGTGTAGAGTGTAGAGTGTAGCGTGTAGGGTGTAGAGTGTAGGGTGTAGGATGTAGAGTGTAGGGTTTAGAGTGTAATTTGTAGCGTGTAGGGTGTAGCGTGTAGCATGTAGGGTGTAGGGTGTGGAGTGTAGGGTGTAGCGTGTAGGGTGTAGAGTGTAGCGTGTAGCATGTAGGGTGTAGAGTGTAGGGTGTAGCGTGTAGGGTGTAGAGTGTAGCGTGTAGGGTGTAGCGTGTAGCGTGCAGGGTGTAGAGTGTAGCGTATAGCGTGTAGGGTGTAGAGTGTAGGGTGTAGCGTGTAGGGTGTAGAGTGTAGGGTGTAGCGTGTAGGGTGTAGAGTGTAGCGTGTAGCGTGTAGGGTGTAGGGTGTAGCGTGTAGGGTGTAGAGTGTAGCGTGTAGCGTGTAGGGTGTAGGGTGTAGGGTGTAGAATGTAGTGTGTAGCGTGTAGCGTGTAGGGTGTAGCGTGTAGCATGTAGCGTGTAGCGTGTAGCATGTAGAGTGTAGGGTGTAGGGTGTAGCATGTAGAGTGTAGGGTGTAGGGTGTAGCGTGTAGAGTGTAGGGTATAGAGTGTAGCGTCTAGGGTGTAGAGTGTAGCGTGTAGCGTGTAGGGTGTAGAGTGTAGCGTGTAGGGTGTAGAATATAGCGTGTAGAGAGTAGGGTGTAGGGTGTAGAGTGTAGGGTGTAGGGTGTAGAGTGTAACGTGTAGCGTGTAGGGTGTAGCATGTAGCGTGTAGGGTGTAGGGTGTAGAGTGTAGGGTGTAGCGTGTAGGGTGTAGCGTGTAGCGTGTAGGGTGTAGGGTGTAGAGTGTAGGGTGTAGCGTGTAGGGTGTAGCGTGTATCGTGTAGCGTGTAGAGTGTAGCGTCTAGCGTATAGGGTGTAGCGTGTAGATTGTAGCGTGTAGGGTGTAGGGTGTAGGGTGTAGCGTGTAGCGTGTAGGGTGTAGAGTGTAGCGTGTAGTGTGTAGGGTGTAGGGTGTAGAGTGCAGAGTGTAGGGTGTAGAGTGTAGCGTGTAGAGTGTAGGGTGTAGAGTGTAGGGTGTAGAGTGTAACGTGTAGTGTGTAGGGTGTAGCGTGTAGCGTGTAGGGTGTAGCGTGTAGGGTGCAGGGTGTAGAGTGTAACATGTAGCGTGTAGGGTGTAGCGTGTAGCGTGTATGGTGTAGCGTGTAGCGTGTAGTGTGTAGCGTGTAGGGTGTAGGGTGTAGAGTGTAGCGTGTAGGGTGTAGGGTGTAGAGTGCAGAGTGTAGGGTGTAGAGTGTAGCGTGTAGAGTGTAGGGTGTAGAGTGTAGGGTGTAGAGTGTAACGTGTAGTGTGTAGGGTGTAGCGTGTAGCGTGTAGGGTGTAGCGTGTAGCGTGTAGGGAGCAGGGTGTAGAGTGTAGCGTGTAGGGTGTAGAGTGTAACGTGTAGCGTGTAGGGTGTAGTGTGTAGGGTGTAGGGTGTAGAGTGTAACGTGTAGCGTGTAGGGTGTAGCGTGTAGCGTGTAGGGTGTAGGGTGTAGAGTGTAGCGTGTTGCATGTAGGGTGTAGAGTGTAGCGTGTAGAGTGTAGCGTGTAGCGTGTAGCGTGTAGGGTTAAGCTACACACTACACACTAAACACAAAAAGAAAAGGATATGCAAACCAATGGGATCCACGTTAAATAGTCAATTTTATTGTACAAAAATAGTAATCCACAAACAGAACCAGGCAAAACATACATTTAAAAACATTTAAAACACTAGTATGGCTGAATAGGCCATAAGTAATTTTACCCGAGGGAATGAAGGAAGCTAATACTTTACAGCATATGTGAGACAGGAGAAATAACCAGAGAGAAAAAATTGCTAGGTATGCGGGTACACCAATCTTAGTCAAATCTACATATAAGAAGCCTATTGTTTACTGCCAACTGTGACCCCCTGAGTACTATGACAGGAAACATATACTCCAGCCTAGTATCTGGAAGAAATACATCATGGATCCTATTTTGTTCAACACAGCATGCGTGCGCACAGTTGGTAAGCAAATGAAAGCAGACCCCTATAGAAAGGTAATCAGGGAAATAGGTATGCTGCAGTACTACAAAATCCTAGTTATTTGGATAAATGTATGCATACAGACGCCTTGTGGAAATACAAAGAATCAGGATCCATTGTCCTAAGGCTTGGAAAAATGCCAGGCCATGCATGAAGTAAATAGGTGTAATTCCATAGCAGTTGTAAAGATAAGTTACCCAAGTCCTGTCCCTCGGGAAAAAAACAAAGGAAGCCCTGAACCCCACGCGTATCGACGCTACTCAAGCGTCTTCATCAGAGGAAAAATTGACACCCTACACGCTACACGCTACACTCTACACCCTACACAATACACGCTACTTGCTACACCCTACATGCTACACTCTACACGCTACACGCTACACCCTACACGGTACACGCTACTTGCTACACCCTACATGCTACACTCTACACGCTACACGCTACACGCTACACCCTACACCCTACACCCTACACGCTACACGCTACACCCTACACCCTACACCCTACACGCTACAATCTACACGCTACACGCTACACACTATACGCTACACGCTAGACGCTACACTCTACACGCTACACGATACACGCTACACGCTACACCCTACACGCTACACCCTACACTCTACACCCTACACCCTACACGCTACACGCTACACGATACACCCTACACGCTGCACCCTACACTCTACACCCTACACGCTACACCCTACACGCTACACGCTACACTCTACACGCTAAACGCTACAGCTTATACCCTACAC
Organism: Ranitomeya variabilis; assembly: GCF_051348905.1. Classification (NCBI taxonomy): domain Eukaryota; kingdom Metazoa; phylum Chordata; class Amphibia; order Anura; family Dendrobatidae; genus Ranitomeya; species Ranitomeya variabilis. The sequence goes on from NW_027508203.1 coordinate 350,325, forward strand.
TCTACACCGTACACCCTACATGCTACACTCTACACCCTACACCCTACACCCTACATGCTACACCCTACACTCTACACCCTACACGCTACACCCTATGCCCTGCACGCCACACACTAAACTCTACACGCTACACCCTACAACCTACACTGTACACCCTACACCCTACACGCTACACGCTACACTCTACACGCTACACCCTACACTCTACACCCTACACCCTACACGCTATACGCTACACTCTACACCCTGCACGCTACACGCTACACCCTACACGCTACACTCTACACCCTACACGCTACACCCTACACTCTACACCCTACACCCTACACACTACACGCTACTCGCTACACTCTACACCCTACACGCTACACTCTACACTCTACTCCCTACTCTCTACACGCTACACTCTATACCCTACACTCTACACGCTACACGCTACACACTACACACTACACGCTACACTTTACACTCTACACGCTACACACTACACGCTACACGCTACACTCTACACCCTACACCCTTCTCTACATGCTACACGCTACACGGTACATGATACACGCTACACCCTACACGCTACACGCTACACCCTACACGCTACACGCTACACTCCACACCCTACACGCTACACCCTACACCCTACTCCCTACACTGTACACCCTACACCCTACATGCTACACTCTACACTCTGCTCCCTACTCTCTACACGCTACACTCTATACCCTACACTCTACACGCTACGCGCTACACGCTACACACTACACGCTACACCCTACACGCTACACTTTACACTCTACACGCTACACTCCACACTCTACACACTACACTCTACACCCTACACCCTACACCCTACTCTACATGCTACACGCTACACGCTACATGCTACACCCTACACGCTTCACCGTACACCCTACACGCTACACGCTACACGCTACACTCTACACCCTACACTCTACACCCTACACGCTACACGCTACACGCTACACTCTACACGCTAAACGCTACAGCTTATACCCTACACTCTACACCGTACACCCTACACGCTACACTCTACACCCTGCACGCTACACCCTACACCCTACACCCTACATGCTACACCCTACACTCTACACCCTACACCCTACATGCTACACTCTACACCCTACACCCTACTCTACATGCTACACGCTACACGGTACATGATACACGCTACACCCTACACGCTACACGCTACACCCTACAAGCTAAACGCTACACGCTACAATCTACACCCTACACGATACACCCTACACCCTACTCCCTACACTCTACACGCTACACGCTACACCCTACACCCTACACTGTACACCCTACACCCTGCACGCTACACTCTACACTCTGCTCCCTACTCTCTACACGCTACACTCTATACCCTACACTCTACACGCTACGCGCTACACACTACACACTACACGCTACACCCTACACGCTACACTTTACACTCTACACGCTACACTCTACACTCTACACACTACACTCTACACCCTACACCCTACACCCTACTCTACATGCTACACGCTACACGCTACATGCTACACCCTACACGCTACACCCTACACCCTACACCCTACTCTACATGCTACACGCTACACGCTACATGCTACACCCTACACGCTACACTCTACACCCTACACTCTACACCCTACACGCTACACGCTACACGCTACACTCTACACGCTAAACGCTACAGCTTATACCCTACACTCTACACCGTACACCCTACACGCTACACTCTACACCCTACACGCTACACCCTACACCCTACACCCTACATGCTACACCCTACACTCTACACCCTACACCCTACACGCTACACCCTACGCCCTGCACGCCACACACTACACTCTACACGCTACACCCTACACACTACACTCTACACGCTACACGCTACACGCTACACGCTACACGCTACACGCTACACTCTACACCCTACACGCTACACTCTACACCCTACACACTACACTCTATACGCTACACGGTACACGCTACACGCTATGCCCTACACCCTACACGCTACATGTTACACTCTACACCCTACACGCTACACTCTACACCCTACACGCTACACCCTACACCCTACACGCTACACACTACACGCTACACTCTACACCCTACACGCTGCACTCTATACGCTACACGGTACACGCTACACGCTACACCCTACACCCTACATGCTACACGCTACACCCTACACTGTACACCCTACACCCTACACGCTACACTCTACACGCTACATGCTACACCCTACACTCTACACCCTACACTCTATACGCTACACTCTACACACTGCACGCTACACGCTACACGCTACACCCTACACGCTACACTCTACACCCTACAAGCTACACTCTACATGCTACACGCTACACGCTACATGCTACACGCTACACCCTACACGCTACACTCTACACCCTACACCCTACCCCCTACACGCTACACTCTTCACCCTACACGCTACACCCTACACTCTACACCCTACACCCTACACGCTGCTCGCTACACTCTACACCCTACCCGCTACACTCTACACGCTACACGCTACACTCTACACGCTACACTCTACACCCTACACGCAACACGCTACACTCTACACCCTACACGCTACACTCTGCATGCTACACGCTACACCCTACACCCTACACGCTACACTCTACACGCTACACGCTACACTCTACACCATACACGCTACACCCTACACTCTACACCCTACACCCTACACGCTATACCCGACACCCTACACCCTACATGCTTCACCCTACACGCTACACTCTACACTCTACACCCTACACGCTACATGCTACACTCTACACGCTACACTCTACACCCTACACGCTACACTCTACATCCTACACCCTACACGCTATACGCTACACTCTACACCCTACACCCTACACTCTACACCCTACACGCTACACGCTACACTCTACACCCTACACCCTACACACGCTACACGCTACACCCTACACTCTACACGCTACATGCTACACTCTACACCCTACACGATACATGCTACACCCTACACGCTACAGCCTACACGCTACACGCTACACTCTACACCCTACAAGCTACACGCTACACGCTACACCCTACACTCTACACCCTACACTCTACACCGTACACGCTACACGCTACACTCTACACGCTACACCCTTCACTCTACACCCTACACCCTACATGCTACACTCTACACCCTACACGCTACACTCTACACCCTACACGCTACATGCTACACTCTACACCATACACCCTACACGCTACATGCTACACGCTACACTCTACACCCTACACGCTACACGCTAGGGTGTAGAGTGTAATATGTAGCGTGTAGTTTGTAGCGTTTAGCTTGTAGGGTGTAGCGTGTAGCGTGTAGGGTGTAGAGTGTAGCGTGTAGCGTGTAGCATGTAGGGTGTAGGGTGTAGAGTGTAGAGTGTAGCGTGTAGGGTGTAGAGTGTAGGGTGTAGGATGTAGAGTGTAGGGTTTAGAGTGTAATTTGTAGCGTGTAGGGTGTAGCGTGTAGCATGTACGGTGTAGGGTGTGGAGTGTAGGGTGTAGCGTGTAGGGTGTAGAGTGTAGCGTGTAGCGTGTAGGGTGTAGAGTGTAGGGTGTAGCGTGTAGGGTGTAGGGTGTAGGGTGTAGCGTGTAGGGTGTAGAGTGTAGCGTGTAGCGTGTAGGGTGTAGGGTGTAGGGTGTAGCATGTAGAGTGTAGCGTGTAGGGTGTAGCGTGTAGCGTGCAGGGTGTAGAGTGTAGCGTATAGCGTGTAGGGTGTAGAGTGTAGGGTGTAGCGTGTAGGGTGTAGAGTGTAGGGTGTAGCGTGTAGGGTGTAGAGTGTAGCGTGTAGCGTGTAGGGTGTAGGGTGTAGGGTGTAGCGTGTAGGGTGTAGAGTGTAGCGTGTAGCGTGTAGGGTGTAGGGTGTAGGGTGTAGCATGTAGTGTGTAGCGTGTAGCGTGTAGGGTGTAGCGTGTAGCATGTAGCGTGTAGCGTGTAGCATGTAGAGTGTAGGGTGTAGGGTGTAGCATGTAGAGTGTAGGGTGTAGGGTGTAGCGTGTAGGGTGTAGAATATAGCGTGTAGAGAGTAGGGTGTAGAGTGTAGGGTGTAGGGTGTAGAGTGTAACGTGTAGCGTGTAGGGTGTAGCATGTAGCATGTAGGGTGTAGGGTGTAGAGTGTAGGGTGTAGCGTGTAGGGTGTAGCGTGTAGCGTGTAGGGTGTAGGGTGTAGAGTGTAGGGTGTAGCGTGTAGGGTGTAGCGTGTATCGTGTAGCGTGTAGAGTGTAGCGTCTAGCGTATAGGGTGTAGCGTGTAGCGTGTAGGGTGTAGGGTGTAGAGTGTAGGGTGTAGCGTGTAGGGTGTAGCGTGTAGCGTGTAGGGTGTAGGGTGTAGAGTGTAGGGTGTAGCGTGTAGGGTGTAGCGTGTATCGTGTAGCGTGTAGAGTGTAGCGTCTAGCGTATAGGGTGTAGCGTGTAGCGTGTAGATTGTAGCGTGTAGGGTGTAGGGTGTAGGGTGTAGCGTGTAGCGTGTAGGGTGTAGTGTAGCGTGTAGTGTGTAGGGTGTAGGGTGTAGAGTGCAGAGTGTAGGGTGTAGAGTGTAGCGTGTAGAGTGTAGGGTGTAGCGTGTATGGTGTAGCGTGTAGCGTGTAGTGTGTAGCGTGTAGGGTGTAGGGTGTAGAGTGTAGCGTGTAGGGTGTAGGGTGTAGAGTGCAGAGTGTAGGGTGTAGAGTGTAGCGTGTAGAGTGTAGGGTGTAGAGTGTAGGGTGTAGAGTGTAACGTGTAGTGTGTAGGGTGTAGCGTGTAGCGTGTAGGGTGTAGCGTGTAGCGTGTAGGGAGCAGGGTGTAGAGTGTAGCGTGTAGGGTGTAGAGTGTAACGTGTAGCGTGTAGGGTGTAGTGTGTAGGGTGTAGGGTGTAGAGTGTAACGTGTAGGGTGTAGGGTGTAGCATGTAGAGTGTAGGGTGTAGGGTGTAGCGTGTAGGGTGTAGAATATAGCGTGTAGAGAGTAGGGTGTAGAGTGTAGGGTGTAGGGTGTAGAGTGTAACGTGTAGCGTGTAGGGTGTAGCATGTAGCGTGTAGGGTGTAGGGTGTAGAGTGTAGGGTGTAGCGTGTAGGGTGTAGCGTGTAGCGTGTAGGGTGTAGGGTGTAGAGTGTAGGGTGTAGCGTGTAGGGTGTAGCGTGTATCGTGTAGCGTGTAGAGTGTAGCGTCTAGCGTATAGGGTGTAGCGTGTAGCGTGTAGGGTGTAGGGTGTAGAGTGTAGGGTGTAGCGTGTAGGGTGTAGCGTGTAGCGTGTAGGGTGTAGGGTGTAGAGTGTAGGGTGTAGCGTGTAGGGTGTAGCGTGTATCGTGTAGCGTGTAGAGTGTAGCGTCTAGCGTATAGGGTGTAGCGTGTAGCGTGTAGATTGTAGCGTGTAGGGTGTAGGGTGTAGGGTGTAGCGTGTAGCGTGTAGGGTGTAGTGTAGCGTGTAGTGTGTAGGGTGTAGGGTGTAGAGTGCAGAGTGTAGGGTGTAGCGTGTATGGTGTAGCGTGTAGCGTGTAGTGTGTAGCGTGTAGGGTGTAGGGTGTAGAGTGTAGCGTGTAGGGTGTAGGGTGTAGAGTGCAGAGTGTAGGGTGTAGAGTGTAGCGTGTAGAGTGTAGGGTGTAGAGTGTAGGGTGTAGAGTGTAACGTGTAGTGTGTAGGGTGTAGCGTGTAGCGTGTAGGGTGTAGCGTGTAGCGTGTAGGGAGCAGGGTGTAGAGTGTAGCGTGTAGGGTGTAGAGTGTAACGTGTAGCGTGTAGGGTGTAGTGTGTAGGGTGTAGGGTGTAGAGTGTAACGTGTAGCGTGTAGGGTGTAGCGTGTAGCGTGTAGGGTGTAGGGTGTAGAGTGTAGCGTGTTGCATGTAGGGTGTAGAGTGTAGCGTGTAGAGTGTAGCGTGTAGCGTGTAGCGTGTAGAGTGTAGCGTGTAGGGTGTAGAGTATAGTGTGTAGAGTGTAGGGTGTATGGTGTAGAGTGTAGAGTGTAGCATGTAGCGTGTAGCGTGTAGAGTGTAGCGTGTAGGGTGTAGAGTGTAGCGTGTTGCATGTAGGGTGTACAGTGTAGCGTGTAGCGTGTAGAGTGTAGGGTGTAGAGTGTAGCGTGTAGCGTGTAGAGTGTAGGGTGTAGAGTGTAGCGTGTTGCGTGTGGAGTGTAGCGTGTAGCGTGTAGGTTGTAGAGTGTAGCGTGTAGCGTGTAGGGTGTAGGGTGTATCGTGTAGCGTGTAGAGTGTAGCGTCTAGCGTATAGGGTGTAGCGTGTAGCGTGTAGGGTGTAGGGTGTAGAGTGTAGGGTGTAGCGTGTAGGGTGTAGCGTGTAGCGTGTAGGGTGTAGGGTGTAGAGTGTAGGGTGTAGCGTGTAGGGTGTAGCGTGTATCGTGTAGCGTGTAGAGTGTAGCGTCTAGCGTATAGGGTGTAGCGTGTAGCGTGTAGATTGTAGCGTGTAGGGTGTAGGGTGTAGGGTGTAGCGTGTAGCGTGTAGGGTGTAGTGTAGCGTGTAGTGTGTAGGGTGTAGGGTGTAGAGTGCAGAGTGTAGGGTGTAGAGTGTAGCGTGTAGAGTGTAGGGTGTAGCGTGTATGGTGTAGCGTGTAGCGTGTAGTGTGTAGCGTGTAGGGTGTAGGGTGTAGAGTGTAGCGTGTAGGGTGTAGGGTGTAGAGTGCAGAGTGTAGGGTGTAGAGTGTAGCGTGTAGAGTGTAGGGTGTAGAGTGTAGGGTGTAGAGTGTAACGTGTAGTGTGTAGGGTGTAGCGTGTAGCGTGTAGGGTGTAGCGTGTAGCGTGTAGGGAGCAGGGTGTAGAGTGTAGCGTGTAGGGTGTAGAGTGTAACGTGTAGCGTGTAGGGTGTAGGGTGTAGCGTGTAGGGTGTAGAGTGTAGCGTGTAGCGTGTAGGGTGTAGGGTGTAGGGTGTAGAATGTAGTGTGTAGCGTGTAGCGTGTAGGGTGTAGCGTGTAGCATGTAGCGTGTAGCGTGTAGCATGTAGAGTGTAGGGTGTAGGGTGTAGCATGTAGAGTGTAGGGTGTAGGGTGTAGCGTGTAGAGTGTAGGGTATAGAGTGTAGCGTCTAGGGTGTAGAGTGTAGCGTGTAGCGTGTAGGGTGTAGAGTGTAGCGTGTAGGGTGTAGAATATAGCGTGTAGAGAGTAGGGTGTAGGGTGTAGAGTGTAGGGTGTAGGGTGTAGAGTGTAACGTGTAGCGTGTAGGGTGTAGCATGTAGCGTGTAGGGTGTAGGGTGTAGAGTGTAGGGTGTAGCGTGTAGGGTGTAGCGTGTAGCGTGTAGGGTGTAGGGTGTAGAGTGTAGGGTGTAGCGTGTAGGGTGTAGCGTGTATCGTGTAGCGTGTAGAGTGTAGCGTCTAGCGTATAGGGTGTAGCGTGTAGATTGTAGCGTGTAGGGTGTAGGGTGTAGGGTGTAGCGTGTAGCGTGTAGGGTGTAGAGTGTAGCGTGTAGTGTGTAGGGTGTAGGGTGTAGAGTGCAGAGTGTAGGGTGTAGAGTGTAGCGTGTAGAGTGTAGGGTGTAGAGTGTAGGGTGTAGAGTGTAACGTGTAGTGTGTAGGGTGTAGCGTGTAGCGTGTAGGGTGTAGCGTGTAGGGTGCAGGGTGTAGAGTGTAACATGTAGCGTGTAGGGTGTAGCGTGTAGCGTGTATGGTGTAGCGTGTAGCGTGTAGTGTGTAGCGTGTAGGGTGTAGGGTGTAGAGTGTAGCGTGTAGGGTGTAGGGTGTAGAGTGCAGAGTGTAGGGTGTAGCGTGTAGCGTGTAGGGAGCAGGGTGTAGAGTGTAGCGTGTAGGGTGTAGAGTGTAACGTGTAGCGTGTAGGGTGTAGTGTGTAGGGTGTAGGGTGTAGAGTGTAACGTGTAGCGTGTAGGGTGTAGCGTGTAGCGTGTAGGGTGTAGGGTGTAGAGTGTAGCGTGTTGCATGTAGGGTGTAGAGTGTAGCGTGTAGAGTGTAGCGTGTAGCGTGTAGCGTGTAGGGTTAAGCTACACACTACACACTAAACACAAAAAGAAAAGGATATGCAAACCAATGGGATCCACGTTAAATAGTCAATTTTATTGTACAAAAATAGTAATCCACAAACAGAACCAGGCAAAACATACATTTAAAAACATTTAAAACACTAGTATGGCTGAATAGGCCATAAGTAATTTTACCCGAGGGAATGAAGGAAGCTAATACTTTACAGCATATGTGAGACAGGAGAAATAACCAGAGAGAAAAAATTGCTAGGTATGCGGGTACACCAATCTTAGTCAAATCTACATATAAGAAGCCTATTGTTTACTGCCAACTGTGACCCCCTGAGTACTATGACAGGAAACATATACTCCAGCCTAGTATCTGGAAGAAATACATCATGGATCCTATTTTGTTCAACACAGCATGCGTGCGCACAGTTGGTAAGCAAATGAAAGCAGACCCCTATAGAAAGGTAATCAGGGAAATAGGTATGCTGCAGTACTACAAAATCCTAGTTATTTGGATAAATGTATGCATACAGACGCCTTGTGGAAATACAAAGAATCAGGATCCATTGTCCTAAGGCTTGGAAAAATGCCAGGCCATGCATGAAGTAAATAGGTGTAATTCCATAGCAGTTGTAAAGATAAGTTACCCAAGTCCTGTCCCTCGGGAAAAAAACAAAGGAAGCCCTGAACCCCACGCGTATCGACGCTACTCAAGCGTCTTCATCAGAGGAAAAATTGACACCCTACACGCTACACGCTACACTCTACACCCTACACAATACACGCTACTTGCTACACCCTACATGCTACACTCTACACGCTACACGCTACACCCTACACGGTACACGCTACTTGCTACACCCTACATGCTACACTCTACACGCTACACGCTACACGCTACACCCTACACCCTACACCCTACACGCTACACGCTACACCCTACACCCTACACCCTACACGCTACAATCTACACGCTACACGCTACACACTATACGCTACACGCTAGACGCTACACTCTACACGCTACACGATACACGCTACACGCTACACCCTACACGCTACACCCTACACTCTACACCCTACACCCTACACGCTACACGCTACACGATACACCCTACACGCTGCACCCTACACTCTACACCCTACACGCTACACCCTACACGCTACACGCTACACTCTACACGCTAAACGCTACAGCTTATACCCTACACTCTACACCGTACACCCTACATGCTACACTCTACACCCTACACCCTACACCCTTCATGCTACACCCTACACTCTACACCCTACACGCTACACCCTATGCCCTGCACGCCACACACTAAACTCTACACGCTACACCCTACACCCTACACTGTACACCCTACACCCTACACGCTACACGCTACACTCTACACGCTACACCCTACACTCTACACCCTACACCCTACACGCTATACGCTACACTCTACACCCTGCACGCTACACGCTACACCCTACACGCTACACTCTACACCCTACACGCTACACCCTACACTCTACACCCTACACCCTACACACTACACGCTACTCGCTACACTCTACACCCTACACGCTACACTCTACACTCTACTCCCTACTCTCTACACGCTACACTCTATACCCTACACTCTACACGCTACACGCTACACACTACACACTACACGCTACACTTTACACTCTACACGCTACACACTACACGCTACACGCTACACTCTACACCCTACACCCTTCTCTACATGCTACACGCTACACGGTACATGATACACGCTACACCCTACACGCTACACGCTACACCCTACACGCTACACGCTACACTCCACACCCTACACGCTACACCCTACACCCTACTCCCTACACTGTACACCCTACACCCTACATGCTACACTCTACACTCTGCTCCCTACTCTCTACACGCTACACTCTATACCCTACACTCTACACGCTACGCGCTACACGCTACACACTACACGCTACACCCTACACGCTACACTTTACACTCTACACGCTACACTCCACACTCTACACACTACACTCTACACCCTACACCCTACACCCTACTCTACATGCTACACGCTACACGCTACATGCTACACCCTACACGCTTCACCGTACACCCTACACGCTACACGCTACACGCTACACTCTACACCCTACACTCTACACCCTACACGCTACACGCTACACGCTACACTCTACACGCTAAACGCTACAGCTTATACCCTACACTCTACACCGTACACCCTACACGCTACACTCTACACCCTGCACGCTACACCCTACACCCTACACCCTACATGCTACACCCTACACTCTACACCCTACACCCTACATGCTACACTCTACACCCTACACCCTACTCTACATGCTACACGCTACACGGTACATGATACACGCTACACCCTACACGCTACACGCTACACCCTACAAGCTAAACGCTACACGCTACAATCTACACCCTACACGCTACACCCTACACCCTACTCCCTACACTCTACACGCTACACGCTACACCCTACACCCTACACTGTACACCCTACACCCTGCACGCTACACTCTACACTCTGCTCCCTACTCTCTACACGCTACACTCTATACCCTACACTCTACACGCTACGCGCTACACACTACACACTACACGCTACACCCTACACGCTACACTTTACACTCTACACGCTACACTCTACACTCTACACACTACACTCTACACCCTACACCCTACACCCTACTCTACATGCTACACGCTACACGCTACATGCTACACCCTACACGCTACACCCTACACCCTACACCCTACTCTACATGCTACACGCTACACGCTACATGCTACACCCTACACGCTACACTCTACACCCTACACTCTACACCCTACACGCTACACGCTACACGCTACACTCTACACGCTAAACGCTACAGCTTATACCCTACACTCTACACCGTACACCCTACACGCTACACTCTACACCCTACACGCTACACCCTACACCCTACACCCTACATGCTACACCCTACACTCTACACCCTACACCCTACACGCTACACCCTACGCCCTGCACGCCACACACTACACTCTACACGCTACACCCTACACACTACACTCTACACGCTACACGCTACACGCTACACGCTACACGCTACACGCTACACTCTACACCCTACACGCTACACTCTACACCCTACACACTACACTCTATACGCTACACGGTACACGCTACACGCTATGCCCTACACCCTACACGCTACATGTTACACTCTACACCCTACACGCTACACTCTACACCCTACACGCTACACCCTACACCCTACACGCTACACACTACACGCTACACTCTACACCCTACACGCTGCACTCTATACGCTACACGGTACACGCTACACGCTACACCCTACACCCTACATGCTACACGCTACACCCTACACTGTACACCCTACACCCTACACGCTACACTCTACACGCTACATGCTACACCCTACACTCTACACCCTACACTCTATACGCTACACTCTACACACTGCACGCTACACGCTACACGCTACACCCTACACGCTACACTCTACACCCTACAAGCTACACTCTACATGCTACACGCTACACGCTACATGCTACACGCTACACCCTACACGCTACACTCTACACCCTACACCCTACCCCCTACACGCTACACTCTTCACCCTACACGCTACACCCTACACTCTACACCCTACACCCTACACGCTGCTCGCTACACTCTACACCCTACCCGCTACACTCTACACGCTACACGCTACACTCTACACGCTACACTCTACACCCTACACGCAACACGCTACACTCTACACCCTACACGCTACACTCTGCATGCTACACGCTACACCCTACACCCTACACGCTACACTCTACACGCTACACGCTACACTCTACACCATACACGCTACACCCTACACTCTACACCCTACACCCTACACGCTATACCCGACACCCTACACCCTACATGCTTCACCCTACACGCTACACTCTACACTCTACACCCTACACGCTACATGCTACACTCTACACGCTACACTCTACACCCTACACGCTACACTCTACATCCTACACCCTACACGCTATACGCTACACTCTACACCCTACACCCTACACTCTACACCCTACACGCTACACGCTACACTCTACACCCTACACCCTACACACGCTACACGCTACACCCTACACTCTACACGCTACATGCTACACTCTACACCCTACACGATACATGCTACACCCTACACGCTACAGCCTACACGCTACACGCTACACTCTACACCCTACAAGCTACACGCTACACGCTACACCCTACACTCTACACCCTACACTCTACACCGTACACGCTACACGCTACACTCTACACGCTACACCCTTCACTCTACACCCTACACCCTACATGCTACACTCTACACCCTACACGCTACACTCTACACCCTACACGCTACATGCTACACTCTACACCATACACCCTACACGCTACATGCTACACGCTACACTCTACACCCTACACGCTACACGCTAGGGTGTAGAGTGTAATATGTAGCGTGTAGTTTGTAGCGTTTAGCTTGTAGGGTGTAGCGTGTAGCGTGTAGGGTGTAGAGTGTAGCGTGTAGCGTGTAGCATGTAGGGTGTAGGGTGTAGAGTGTAGAGTGTAGCGTGTAGGGTGTAGAGTGTAGGGTGTAGGATGTAGAGTGTAGGGTTTAGAGTGTAATTTGTAGCGTGTAGGGTGTAGCGTGTAGCATGTACGGTGTAGGGTGTGGAGTGTAGGGTGTAGCGTGTAGGGTGTAGAGTGTAGCGTGTAGCGTGTAGGGTGTAGAGTGTAGGGTGTAGCGTGTAGGGTGTAGGGTGTAGGGTGTAGCGTGTAGGGTGTAGAGTGTAGCGTGTAGCGTGTAGGGTGTAGGGTGTAGGGTGTAGCATGTAGAGTGTAGCGTGTAGGGTGTAGCGTGTAGCGTGCAGGGTGTAGAGTGTAGCGTATAGCGTGTAGGGTGTAGAGTGTAGGGTGTAGCGTGTAGGGTGTAGAGTGTAGGGTGTAGCGTGTAGGGTGTAGAGTGTAGCGTGTAGCGTGTAGGGTGTAGGGTGTAGGGTGTAGCGTGTAGGGTGTAGAGTGTAGCGTGTAGCGTGTAGGGTGTAGGGTGTAGGGTGTAGCATGTAGTGTGTAGCGTGTAGCGTGTAGGGTGTAGCGTGTAGCATGTAGCGTGTAGCGTGTAGCATGTAGAGTGTAGGGTGTAGGGTGTAGCATGTAGAGTGTAGGGTGTAGGGTGTAGCGTGTAGGGTGTAGAATATAGCGTGTAGAGAGTAGGGTGTAGAGTGTAGGGTGTAGGGTGTAGAGTGTAACGTGTAGCGTGTAGGGTGTAGCATGTAGCATGTAGGGTGTAGGGTGTAGAGTGTAGGGTGTAGCGTGTAGGGTGTAGCGTGTAGCGTGTAGGGTGTAGGGTGTAGAGTGTAGGGTGTAGCGTGTAGGGTGTAGCGTGTATCGTGTAGCGTGTAGAGTGTAGCGTCTAGCGTATAGGGTGTAGCGTGTAGCGTGTAGGGTGTAGGGTGTAGAGTGTAGGGTGTAGCGTGTAGGGTGTAGCGTGTAGCGTGTAGGGTGTAGGGTGTAGAGTGTAGGGTGTAGCGTGTAGGGTGTAGCGTGTATCGTGTAGCGTGTAGAGTGTAGCGTCTAGCGTATAGGGTGTAGCGTGTAGCGTGTAGATTGTAGCGTGTAGGGTGTAGGGTGTAGGGTGTAGCGTGTAGCGTGTAGGGTGTAGTGTAGCGTGTAGTGTGTAGGGTGTAGGGTGTAGAGTGCAGAGTGTAGGGTGTAGAGTGTAGCGTGTAGAGTGTAGGGTGTAGCGTGTATGGTGTAGCGTGTAGCGTGTAGTGTGTAGCGTGTAGGGTGTAGGGTGTAGAGTGTAGCGTGTAGGGTGTAGGGTGTAGAGTGCAGAGTGTAGGGTGTAGAGTGTAGCGTGTAGAGTGTAGGGTGTAGAGTGTAGGGTGTAGAGTGTAACGTGTAGTGTGTAGGGTGTAGCGTGTAGCGTGTAGGGTGTAGCGTGTAGCGTGTAGGGAGCAGGGTGTAGAGTGTAGCGTGTAGGGTGTAGAGTGTAACGTGTAGCGTGTAGGGTGTAGTGTGTAGGGTGTAGGGTGTAGAGTGTAACGTGTAGGGTGTAGGGTGTAGCATGTAGAGTGTAGGGTGTAGGGTGTAGCGTGTAGGGTGTAGAATATAGCGTGTAGAGAGTAGGGTGTAGAGTGTAGGGTGTAGGGTGTAGAGTGTAACGTGTAGCGTGTAGGGTGTAGCATGTAGCGTGTAGGGTGTAGGGTGTAGAGTGTAGGGTGTAGCGTGTAGGGTGTAGCGTGTAGCGTGTAGGGTGTAGGGTGTAGAGTGTAGGGTGTAGCGTGTAGGGTGTAGCGTGTATCGTGTAGCGTGTAGAGTGTAGCGTCTAGCGTATAGGGTGTAGCGTGTAGCGTGTAGGGTGTAGGGTGTAGAGTGTAGGGTGTAGCGTGTAGGGTGTAGCGTGTAGCGTGTAGGGTGTAGGGTGTAGAGTGTAGGGTGTAGCGTGTAGGGTGTAGCGTGTATCGTGTAGCGTGTAGAGTGTAGCGTCTAGCGTATAGGGTGTAGCGTGTAGCGTGTAGATTGTAGCGTGTAGGGTGTAGGGTGTAGGGTGTAGCGTGTAGCGTGTAGGGTGTAGTGTAGCGTGTAGTGTGTAGGGTGTAGGGTGTAGAGTGCAGAGTGTAGGGTGTAGAGTGTAGCGTGTAGAGTGTAGGGTGTAGCGTGTATGGTGTAGCGTGTAGCGTGTAGTGTGTAGCGTGTAGGGTGTAGGGTGTAGAGTGTAGCGTGTAGGGTGTAGGGTGTAGAGTGCAGAGTGTAGGGTGTAGAGTGTAGCGTGTAGAGTGTAGGGTGTAGAGTGTAGGGTGTAGAGTGTAACGTGTAGTGTGTAGGGTGTAGCGTGTAGCGTGTAGGGTGTAGCGTGTAGCGTGTAGGGAGCAGGGTGTAGAGTGTAGCGTGTAGGGTGTAGAGTGTAACGTGTAGCGTGTAGGGTGTAGTGTGTAGGGTGTAGGGTGTAGAGTGTAACGTGTAGCGTGTAGGGTGTAGCGTGTAGCGTGTAGGGTGTAGGGTGTAGAGTGTAGCGTGTTGCATGTAGGGTGTAGAGTGTAGCGTGTAGAGTGTAGCGTGTAGCGTGTAGCGTGTAGAGTGTAGCGTGTAGGGTGTAGAGTATAGTGTGTAGAGTGTAGGGTGTATGGTGTAGAGTGTAGAGTGTAGCATGTAGCGTGTAGCGTGTAGAGTGTAGCGTGTAGGGTGTAGAGTGTAGCGTGTTGCATGTAGGGTGTACAGTGTAGCGTGTAGCGTGTAGAGTGTAGGGTGTAGAGTGTAGCGTGTAGCGTGTAGAGTGTAGGGTGTAGAGTGTAGCGTGTTGCGTGTGGAGTGTAGCGTGTAGCGTGTAGGTTGTAGAGTGTAGCGTGTAGCGTGTAGGGTGTAGGGTGTATCGTGTAGCGTGTAGAGTGTAGCGTCTAGCGTATAGGGTGTAGCGTGTAGCGTGTAGGGTGTAGGGTGTAGAGTGTAGGGTGTAGCGTGTAGGGTGTAGCGTGTAGCGTGTAGGGTGTAGGGTGTAGAGTGTAGGGTGTAGCGTGTAGGGTGTAGCGTGTATCGTGTAGCGTGTAGAGTGTAGCGTCTAGCGTATAGGGTGTAGCGTGTAGCGTGTAGATTGTAGCGTGTAGGGTGTAGGGTGTAGGGTGTAGCGTGTAGCGTGTAGGGTGTAGTGTAGCGTGTAGTGTGTAGGGTGTAGGGTGTAGAGTGCAGAGTGTAGGGTGTAGAGTGTAGCGTGTAGAGTGTAGGGTGTAGCGTGTATGGTGTAGCGTGTAGCGTGTAGTGTGTAGCGTGTAGGGTGTAGGGTGTAGAGTGTAGCGTGTAGGGTGTAGGGTGTAGAGTGCAGAGTGTAGGGTGTAGAGTGTAGCGTGTAGAGTGTAGGGTGTAGAGTGTAGGGTGTAGAGTGTAACGTGTAGTGTGTAGGGTGTAGCGTGTAGCGTGTAGGGTGTAGCGTGTAGCGTGTAGGGAGCAGGGTGTAGAGTGTAGCGTGTAGGGTGTAGAGTGTAACGTGTAGCGTGTAGGGTGTAGTGTGTAGGGTGTAGGGTGTAGAGTGTAACGTGTAGCGTGTAGGGTGTAGCGTGTAGCGTGTAGGGTGTAGGGTGTAGAGTGTAGCGTGTTGCATGTAGGGTGTAGAGTGTAGCGTGTAGAGTGTAGCGTGTAGCGTGTAGCGTGTAGAGTGTAGCGTGTAGGGTGTAGAGTATAGTGTGTAGAGTGTAGGGTGTATGGTGTAGAGTGTAGAGTGTAGCATGTAGCGTGTAGCGTGTAGAGTGTAGCGTGTAGGGTGTAGAGTGTAGCGTGTTGCATGTAGGGTGTACAGTGTAGCGTGTAGCGTGTAGAGTGTAGGGTGTAGAGTGTAGCGTGTAGCGTGTAGAGTGTAGGGTGTAGAGTGTAGCGTGTTGCGTGTGGAGTGTAGCGTGTAGCGTGTAGGTTGTAGAGTGTAGCGTGTAGCGTGTAGGGTGTAGCGTGTAGCGTGTAGAGTGTAGAGTGTAGCGTGTACCATGTAGAGTTTAGAGTGTAGCGTGTAGGGTGTAGAGTGTAGCGCGTAGCGTGTAGGGTGTAGGGTGTAGAGTGTAGCGTGTAGCGTGTAGTGTACGGTGTAGAGTGTAGGGTGTAGCGTGTAGGGTGTAGAGTGTAGCGTGTAGCGTGTAGCGTGTAGGGTGTAGGGTGTAGATTGTAGCGTGTAGGGTGCAGGGTGTAGAGTGTAGCGTGTAGGGTGTAGAGTGTAACGTGTAGCGTGTAGGGTGTAGCGTGTAGCGTGTAGGGTGTAGCGTGTAGCGTGTAGTGTGTAGCGTGTAGAGTGTAGGGTGTAGAGTGTAGCGTGTAGGGTGTAGCATGTAGCGTGTAGGGTGTAGGGTGTAGAGTGTAGAGTGTAGCGTTTAGGGTGAAGCATGTAGGGTGTAGGGTGTCGGGTATAGTGTGTAGGGTGTAGAGTGTAGAGTGTAGGGTGTAGCGTGTATGGTGTAGAGTGTAGCGTGTAGCGTGCAGAGTATAGCGTGTAGGGTGTAGCGTGTAGCGTGCAGAGTGTAGCGTGTAGGGTATAGAGTGTAGCGTGTTGCGTGTAGGGTGTAGAGTGTAGCGTGTAGCGTGTAGAGTGTAGAGTGTAGCGTGTAGCGTGTAGAGTGTAGGGTGTAGAGTATAGCGTGTAGCGTGTAGGGTGTAGGGTGTAGAGTGTAGAGTGTAGCATGTAGCGTGTAGCGTGTAGAGTGTAGCGTGTAGCGTGTAGAGTGTAGGCTGTAGCGTGTAGCGTGTAGCGTGTAGAGTGTAGGGTGTAGAGTGTAGCGTGTAGCGTGTAGAGTGTAGAGTGTAGCGTGTAGGGTGTAGAGTGTAGCGTGTAGCGTGTAGAGTGTACGGTGTAGAGTGTAGGGTGTAGCGTGTAGGGTGTAGAGTGTAGCGTGTAGCGTGTAGCGTGTAGGGTTAAGCTACACACTACACACTAAACACAAAAAGAAAAGGATATGCAAACCAATGGGATCCACGTTAAATAGTCAATTTTATTGTACAAAAATAGTAATCCACAAACAGAACCAGGCAAAACATACATTTAAAAACATTTAAAACACTAGTATGGCTGAATAGGCCATAAGTAATTTTACCCGAGGGAATGAAGGAAGCTAATACTTTACAGCATATGTGAGACAGGAGAAATAACCAGAGAGAAAAATTGCTAGGTATGCGGGTACACCAATCTTAGTCAAATCTACATATAAGAAGCCTATTGTTTACTGCCAACTGTGACCCCCTGAGTACTATGACAGGAAACATATACTCCAGCCTAGTATCTGGAAGAAATACATCATGGATCCTATTTTGTTCAACACAGCATGCGTGCGCACAGTTGGTAAGCAAATGAAAGCAGACCCCTATAGAAAGGTAATCAGGGAAATAGGTATGCTGCAGTACTACAAAATCCTAGTTATTTGGATAAATGTATGCATACAGACGCCTTGTGGAAATACAAAGAATCAGGATCCATTGTCCTAAGGCTTGGAAAAATGCCAGGCCATGCATGAAGTAAATAGGTGTAATTCCATAGCAGTAGTAAAGATAAGTTACCCAAGTCCTGTCCCTCGGGAAAAAAACAAAGGAAGCCCTGAACCCCACGCGTATCGACGTTACTCAAGCGTCTTCATCAGAGGAAAAATTGACACCCTACACGCTACACGCTACACTCTACACCCTACACAATACACGCTACTTGCTACACCCTACATGATACACTCTACACGCTACACGCTACACGCTACACCCTACACGGTACACGCTACTTGCTACACCCTACATGCTACACTCTACACGCTACACGCTACACGCTACACCCTACACCCTATACCCTACACCCTACACGCTACACGCTACACGATACACGCTACACCCTACACGCTACACCCTACACTCTACACCCTACACCCTACACGCTACACGCTACACGATACACCCTACACGCTGCACCCTACACTCTACACCCTACACGCTACACCCTACACGCTACACGCTACACTGTACACGCTAAACGCTACAGCTTATACCCTACACTCTACACCGTACACCCTACATGCTACACCCTACACTCTACACCCTACACCCTACACGCTATACGCTACACTCTACACCCTGCACGCTACACGCTACACGCTACACTCTACACCCTACACGCTACACCCTACACTCTACACCCTACACACTACACGCTACTCGCTACACTCTACACCCTACACGCTACACTCTACACTCTACTCCCTACTCTCTACACGCTACACTCTATACCCTACACTCTACACGCTACGCGCTACACGCTACACACTACACGCTACACCCTACACGCTACACTTTACACTCTACACGCTACACTCCACACTCTACACACTACACTCTACACCCTACACCCTACACCTTACTCTACATGCTACACGCTACACGCTACATGCTACACCCTACACGCTTCACCCTACACCCTACACGCTACACGCTACACGCTACACTCTACACCCTACACTCTACACCCTACACGCTACACGCTACACGCTACACTCTACACGCTAAACGCTACAGCTTATACCCTACACTCTACACCGTACACCCTACACGCTACACTCTACACCCTGCACGCTACACCCTACACCCTACACCCTACATGCTACACCCTACACTCTACACCCTACACCCTACATGCTACACTCTACACCCTACACCCTACTCTACATGCTACACGCTACACGGTACATGATACACGCTACCCCCTACACGCTACATGCTACACCCTACACGCTACACCCTACACCCTACTCCCTACACTCTACACGCTACACGCTACACCCTACACCCTACACTGTACACCCTACACCCTGCACGCTACACTCTACACACTACACTCTATACGCTACACGGTACACGCTACACGCTACGCCCTACACCCTACACGCTACATGTTACACTCTACACCCTACACGCTACACTCTACACCCTACACGCTACACCCTACACCCTACACGCTACACACTACACGCTACACTCTACACCCTACACGCTGCACTCTATACGCTACACGGTACACGCTACACGCTACACCCTACACCCTACATGCTACACGCTACACCCTACACTGTACACCCTACACCCTACACGCTACACTCTACACGCTACATGCTACACCCTACACTCTACACCCTACACGCTATACGCTACACTCTACACACTGCACGCTACACGCTACACGCTACACCCTACACGCTACACTCTACACCCTACACGCTACACTCTACATGCTACACGCTACACGCTACATGCTACACGCTACACCCTACACGCTACACTCTACACCCTACACCCTACCCCCTACACGCTACACTCTTCACCCTACACGCTACACCCTACACTCTACACCCTACACCCTACACGCTACTCGCTACACTCTACACCCTACCCGCTACACTCTACACGCTACACGCTACACTCTACACTCTACATGCTACACGCTACAATCTACACCCTACACGCAACACGCTACACTCTACACCCTACACGCTACACTCTGCATGCTACACGCTACACCCTACACCCTACACGCTACACTCTACACGCTACACGCTACACTCTACACCATACACGCTACACCCTACACTCTACACCCTACACCGTACACGCTACACGCTACACTCTACACGCTACACCCTTCACTCTACACCCTACACCCTACATGCTACACTCTACACCCTACACGGTACACCCTACAATCTACATGCTACATGCTACACTCTACACTCTACACCCTACACCCTACACGCTACATGCTACACTCTACACCCTACACGCTACACTCTACACCCTACACGCTACATGCTACACTCTACACCATACACCCTACACGCTACATGCTACACGCTACACTCTACACCCTACACGCTACACGCTAGGGTGTAGAGTGTAATATGTAGCGTGTAGTTTGTAGCGTATAGCTTGTAGGGTGTAGCGTGTAGCGTGTAGGGTGTAGAGTGTAGCGTGTAGCGTGTAGCATGTAGGGTGTAGGGTGTAGAGTGTAGAGTGTAGCGTGTAGGGTGTAGAGTGTAGGGTGTAGGATGTAGAGTGTAGGGTTTAGAGTGTAATTTGTAGCGTGTAGGGTGTAGCGTGTAGCATGTAGGGTGTAGGGTGTGGAGTGTAGGGTGTAGGGTGTAGAGTGTAGCGTGTAGCGTGTAGGGTGTAGAGTGTAGGGTGTAGCGTGTAGGGTGTAGAGTGTAGCGTGTAGGGTGTAGCGTGTAGCGTGCAGGGTGTAGAGTGTAGCGTATAGCGTGTAGGGTGTAGAGTGTAGGGTGTAGCGTGTAGGGTGTAGAGTGTAGGGTGTAGCGTGTAGGGTGTAGAGTGTAGCGTGTAGCGTGTAGGGTGTAGGGTGTAGGGTGTAGCGTGTAGGGTGTAGAGTGTAGCGTGTAGCGTGTAGGGTGTAGGGTGTAGGGTGTAGCATGTAGTGTGTAGCGTGTAGCGTGTAGGGTGTAGCGTGTAGCATGTAGCGTGTAGCGTGTAGCATGTAGAGTGTAGGGTGTAGGGTGTAGCATGTAGAGTGTAGGGTGTAGGGTGTAGAGTGTAACGTGTAGCGTGTAGGGTGTAGCATGTAGCGTGTAGGGTGTAGGGTGTAGAGTGTAGGGTGTAGCGTGTAGGGTGTAGCGTGTAGCGTGTAGGGTGTAGGGTGTAGAGTGTAGGGTGTAGCGTGTAGGGTGTAGCGTGTATCGTGTAGCGTGTAGAGTGTAGCGTCTAGCGTATAGGGTGTAGCGTGTAGCGTGTAGATTGTAGCGTGTAGGGTGTAGGGTGTAGGGTGTAGCGTGTAGCGTGTAGGGTGTAGAGTGTAGCATGTAGTGTGTAGGGTGTAGGGTGTAGAGTGCAGAGTGTAGGGTGTAGAGTGTAGCGTGTAGAGTGTAGGGTGTAGAGTGTAGGGTGTAGAGTGTAACGTGTAGTGTGTAGGGTGTAGCGTGTAGGGTGTAGCGTGTAGCGTGTAGGGTGCAGGGTGTAGAGTGTAACATGTAGCGTGTAGGGTGTAGCGTGTAGCGTGTATGGTGTAGCGTGTAGCGTGTAGTGTGTAGCGTGTAGGGTGTAGGGTGTAGAGTGTAGCGTGTAGGGTGTAGGGTGTAGAGTGCAGAGTGTAGGGTGTAGAGTGTAGCGTGTAGAGTGTAGGGTGTAGAGTGTAGGGTGTAGAGTGTAACGTGTAGTGTGTAGGGTGTAGCGTGTAGCGTGTAGGGTGTAGCGTGTAGCGTGTAGGGAGCAGGGTGTAGAGTGTAGCGTGTAGGGTGTAGAGTGTAACGTGTAGCGTGTAGGGTGTAGTGTGTAGGGTGTAGGGTGTAGAGTGTAACGTGTAGCGTGTAGGGTGTAGCGTGTAGCGTGTAGGGTGTAGGGTGTAGCGTGTTGCATGTAGGGTGTAGAGTGTAGCGTGTAGAGTGTAGCGTGTAGCGTGTAGCGTGTAGGAGTGTAGCGTGTAGGGTGTAGAGTATAGTGTGTAGCGTGTAGGGTGTATGGTGTAGAGTGTAGAGTGTAGCATGTAGCGTGTAGCGTGTAGAGTGTAGCGTGTAGGGTGTAGAGTGTAGCGTGTTGCATGTAGGGTGTACAGTGTAGCGTGTAGCGTGTAGAGTGTAGGGTGTAGAGTGTAGCGTGTAGCGTGCAGAGTGTAGGGTGTAGAGTGTAGCGTGTTGCGTGTGGAGTGTAGCGTGTAGCGTGTAGGTTGTAGAGTGTAGCGTGTAGCGTGTAGGGTGTAGGGTGTAGCGTGTAGCGTGTAGAGTGTAGAGTGTAGCGTGTAGCATGTAGAGTTTAGAGTGTAGCGTGTAGGGTGTAGAGTGTAGCGCGTAGCGTGTAGGGTGTAGGGTGTAGAGTGTAGCGTGTAGCGTGTAGTGTACGGTGTAGAGTGTAGGGTGTAGCGTGTAGGGTGTAGAGTGTAGCGTGTAGCGTGTAGGGTGTAGGGTGTAGATTGTAGCGTGTAGGGTGCAGGGTGTAGAGTGTAGCGTGTAGGGTGTAGAGTGTAACGTATAGCGTGTAGGGTGTAGCGTGTAGCGTGTAGGGTGTAGGGTGTAGAGTGTAACGTGTAGCGTGTAGGGTGTAGCGTGTAGCGTGTAGGGTGTAGCGTGTAGCGTGTAGTGTGTAGCGTGTAGAGTGTAGGGTGTAGAGTGTAGCGTGTAGGGTGTAGCATGTAGCGTGTAGGGTGTAGGGTGTAGAGTGTAGAGTGTAGCGTTTAGGGTGAAGCATGTAGGGTGTAGGGTGTCGGGTATAGCGTGTAGGGTGTAGGGTGTAGAGTGTAGGGTGTAGCGTGTATGGTGTAGAGTGTAGCGTGTAGCGTGCAGAGTATAGCGTGTAGGGTGTAGCGTGTAGCGTGCAGAGTGTAGCGTGTAGGGTATAGAGTGTAGCGTGTTGCGTGTAGGGTGTAGAGTGTAGCATGTAGCGTGTAGAGTGTAGAGTGTAGCGTGTAGCGTGTAGAGTGTAGGGTGTAGAGTATAGCGTGTAGCGTGTAGGGTGTAGGGTGTAGAGTGTAGAGTGTAGCATGTAGCGTGTAGCGTGTAGAGTGTAGCGTGTAGCGTGTAGAGTGTAGGGTGTAGCGTGTAGCGTGTAGCGTGTAGAGTGTAGGGTGTAGAGTGTAGCGTGTAGCGTGTAGAGTGTAGAGTGTAGCGTGTAGGGTGTAGAGTGTAGCGTGTAGCGTTTAGGGTGTAGGGTGTAGAGTGTAGCGTGTAGCGTGTAGAGTGTACGGTGTAGAGTGTAGGGTGTAGCGTGTAGGGTGTAGAGTGTAGCGTGTAGCGTGTAGCGTGTAGGGTTAAGCTACACACTACACACTAAACACAAAAAGAAAAGGATATGCAAACCAATGGGATCCACGTTAAATAGTCAATTTTATTGTACAAAAAAAGTAATCCACAAACAGAACCAGGCAAAACATACATTTAAAAACATTTAAAACACTAGTATGGCTGAATAGGCCATAAGTAATTTTACCCGAGGGAATGAAGGAAGCTAATACTTTACAGCATATGTGAGACAGGAGAAATAACCAGAGAGAA